>NC_087214.1:31529726-31574838 GCF_015104395.2 Macrobrachium nipponense
TATAATGGCCCACCCACAAAAAATTTCCAAAGTCCATTTCCTCTATGGATGACTTGTAATATCTACAGGTGTAAACGTACATTTTGGCATTCTGTTTTCCGCTGAGATTTCTTATCTTGAAGAGTTCCTCTGACATCATCTTAGAAAATGAGTGTTTTTTGGTATAATTACGCATCATAGAAAACAGGAGAATAAATAATGAAAGATGGTGACGAAGACAAATATATATCTTGAATGTATTATTAGCCATTTTGCCATTCTTAGTACCAGACAGAATCCTTGACTTTGAGAGCTGACAATATTTTACTTCTAAATATTAATTGATATAGCTATGAATAATTCGTTAAGAAAATCTACGATTCGTATACTACATTTGTCAATTTGTTTTCTGTTTTCCCTAAATATCTAGTAAGATTTTGTCTCGCATCTTCTTACAGAATTTTTGTTGTGTTGAGTCTCGTAAAAGACCCTGAAATATGTATATTTTTTATCATTAGGTTCTGTTATTTCATATACCATTTTCTGGCCTAATTTATGTAAATTCGCTATAGTGACAGGAAGAAAATTCCGGCTTTCTGAGCATTATTTACCAAGATTAGAGAATTTGTCCTGTTTGCTAATTATTTATTGTGTCACTGGAAGTTTTTATTACTTTACATGAAATTTTTCCTACAAGATTATTTTCAAGTGTATTTGGTGTCATTTATGTTCTTCAGATGTCTAAAAACGTGTACTGTAAAGATTTTAAACTCCCTTATAAAGTTAAAATTCGTCTTGAAAGATCAAAGGTAATTCTAGAAGATATAAAGTTCCAAGATGCAAAAGTTAAAAATTTTCTTATATGTGAAGTAAGTCTGCTCAAGACATAAAGTTAAAAGTCATGCTAAAAGCCTTTAAAGTAAGTCTTGAAAAACATTCTGAAAGTTAAAACTAATCCTGTTGGTCACGTCTATGACAAAACTTTTGATTATATGTCGGACACATGCCGTCGTTCCAAAAGGTGGTACCAGCTGGGGGCTCAAATGCCTTCTCGTCTTAGCCTTGGCATTTCATTCGTGTACATGATATAAAGAAGGATAAAATACCACGATGGCCATGTTTTTTAAGTCTGTGTGAGAAACCTTAACAAATTTCATAACATCGTCAGTTAATTAGATAGTCTCGGGTGTTTGTGAGTGTTAATACTTAAAGGACGGGTTTATTTTTGAAGCCTTTGCAAAACTGTTTGTGTGCAATAATGTATCTTTGGATGTACTAGAAAGGTTATTATAGGCCTAGTACTTTCACCAAATACCTTGGCATTAAGTCATGCTGAGATTCTGAGGCTGTGAGGGATAATAATTAGGTTACTTTTCTAATGTAAGGCTCATTGTATAAATAGAGAGTAATCCCATGAATAGTTTGATAATAAAGTTCAAGATGAACCATGCTATTAGTAATTTCTTTACAGAAACTGCAGCACATTTTAATGCATACCTTTTTAAATTTTTTTTTAAAATTTTTTACGTCAGTTGGTAACGTTTAGTGGCCTCAGGCGCTGACAGGTTTCCTCAAATGTTTTTTAGACAGAAGTGTCATAGAGTTTATGGGCTTTTTGTTAGCTCGTTAGAATTGGAGGTGCATGTCCCAGATGTGATATTTTTTTTTTTTTTTTTTTTTTTATTGACTACTCTTACATAGGCCTTATAAATTACATACTAGATATATCATTCACATTATGGAGGGTGTAGCCTCTTTTACCTAGTTACATAGGTTCCTAATACAATATATACATTTGAGAGACTAACCAGGGCTACCCAGATCTTCCTACCAACAACCCTGGTTACCATTCTAATCTCCACTCAACATCGATTGTTTCTTTAGATCTGGAGGAACGTCAATGGCCAACCAGCCATGGCCCCGTTGCCTACGTGACGTCGCCGCCCCCCAACATCCCCATATAGTTGGAGTATATGCTCAGGCCGCCCTCAATGATCTTGATGGAGAGCAGCTCGATGTCGGGGACCCTCATGCCCAGTTGTTGGCAAACGCGGATGGATTCGCTTGAAAAGACGCCTCTCCAGTTTCCCATTACCGCTTCTATAGATGGAAGAGTGTCTGTGATTTCTTTGCTCTTCTTTATATCCGGTGTGTCGTATTTCGAGACTTTATTCTTATGGAATATGTTGATCGAGTTAACGTTAGAGTCGGCAACAACTTGTGCGTCTATAATCATGGAGCCGGTTTCCTTCCACACCAGAAGTCCGGCTTCCTTAAGCCCTCTCTCGTTGTCATCTGTGTTCTAATAACGTCTTGAATCCTGCCTCCTCAGCCTTCGATTTAAGGTATTTTACTACGCTGTCATGCCTCTTTATCCTCCACGGTTGAACAGCGGGGCACACCTGAAAGATGTGGTGTAGTGTGCCCGGGGAGTTACATCCTAGATCGCATCGGCTTGATGTATCTCTGCTGCGAGCGGTTCGGGCTGGGGTTGGTAGAATTCCCATTCGAAGTTTTTACTGCGTTCATATGTGCTTACCTCATGAGGCGGTTCCGCGTCTATGCCATTTGGGCTTTATACCAAGGCAGGCTTCTTTCAGTCCCGTTCCATCTATGGAGCCATATAGTTTCGTTTTCCAGTTCGTAGGGGCCGGCGGGGGATGTCCTTCCAGGTGTTTCCTCGCTATGGTACTCACGACTCTGTCTCCTGATCTTTCCAGACGTCCTAATAGGTTTTTCTTAGCGATTGGCGTACTATTCGCCAGACATTCGATTCCCAACCCTCCATCGGCAATTTTAGCGTAGAACACTCCAAGAGTATCTTTTGGCAGATGTAATGCCTTCCTTACGAATTTTCTAATTTCGCAGTCGAGTTTCTTTAATTGGTACCCTCTAATTTCGTCTTGATGGAGGACGTGGTGGTAACGCGGAATAAGCACAGTCTCAAGTGCCCAGAGTTTTTGTTGTGGCTTAAGAAGTGCTCTCTGCAGGTTTCCCAATTCGACTTGTATTCTCCTTATTGCTTTGGGGCCATTAGGTGTCTGTATGACCCCCACTTCGACTCCAAGATATATAGAAGTTGGTTACTGACAGCTTTGGTAAGGTTTCTCTTTGATACGTGAATTCCCGTCGTCGTGATACCAGGTTTTTCCTCCCTGGATCTGCCATAATCTCGGTGGTGGCGCACTTTCCTATTCCGGGTTCTAATCCCAGTTTAGCCGCTTCATCCAGTAGGTTCTTGATTGCCGATGTTAGACCGTCTCTCGTTGCCACCACCACGATATCATCAGCAAATGCCAGGTAGTTGATCTTTTCGCCCGGCAGGGTGGCACCAACACCCTCAGGGATCTTCTTCAGCACTTGATCTAATTCGATGTTAAACAGAAGAGGAGACATAGGGTCTCCTTGCATCACTCCTCTCTTGATTTTTACGGTCACCCCATTGATGTCGGTACTTATCTCCTGATAGAAGTTTTTCAGGTATGACATTGACTCATTGTGGAGTTCCGCCTTCTCAGGGGCTCTGAGCAGTGCCGGGTGACTGATAGTCGAACGCCTTTTTGAAGTCTATGAAGGCGATAATATTAAATTCGTGTGATCTTCTTTCGCTCGCGTTCATAAGTTCCTTCACGATCAGGATATTTGCGCTTACACCTTCTTCTGGTTTAAATCCTTTTTGATGACGTTCTGATGTTGGGAGGCGCTCTGATAGTCTCTTTGCTAGTATCTTGTGAAGGCCTCTCGTTACACCAGAGGTGATTGTGATCGGTCTATAGTCCCCTGGATCTCCTGGACTATCTGTTTTGGGCAATAAGGTAGTCCTCCCTTTGGACCACTCCACAATACATACTTTTGTCCTAAGGACAAGATCATAGAACTCTTTGATTTTTCTGTTGTCAGCTGCTCTGATGTCCGACGGCTTCACACCGTCTGGGCCTGGCGCCGAGCTTAACCTTCATTTTCTTTCTTCATCCATTCGATTTCTTCAAACATGACTGGCTCTAGGATAGGAATAAGGTGGTATATTTCCTGTCTGGCCATTTTGTTGCTTAGAGAATATTTGATACAAGATTTATTTTGGTGCTTTGTGGATATTTAGATGTATAACCGGTGTAGCTTTTTACATTGCTCCAAAACTGATCTTGGCAGGCTTCACCGAGTCATGGTACCGTTGAGAAGTCACTCAAAAATCAACTGATTTTACGTTAATGTACCTGATCTTGGGTAACTTAAATACACTGGTCACGATGTATGTTAGAAATGTCTTTGGTTTTTATATTGATTGATGTGCAACTTAAATTTCTAGATGTCAGTGGATTTGTGTAGAGGTTTTCAGTGTTGATACGGTAATGTCATCCTGGATGTATGCTATGTTACTTTAAGGTTAGTTTATGATGTTGGTTTGTGATTTAATCCTTACTCATGATGCCTTGGGATTCTAAGTGTTATTCCACGAAAGTCAAGTTTTGGAATAATTGAAGGATTGAAGGATTTCATAGTTTGTAAGTGGTAAACTTTGGTGTACAGGAAACCTTGATAATGTCTAGCTTTGTTAGGGTTTTGGTAAGTTTCATCTTTGCTACACACAAAAAAAAAAAAGTAGAATCGTTAGCTTAATGCAGTATTGGATCTCCTCATCTCCAGATGTTTTAAGACAGGAGCAAATTCATTCCTGCTGTTTGCTGACATTTCCTATTATGTGTACGTATCTCTCTCTCTCTCCTTCATTCCTTTGGTTTATGACCAAATTAGTCCAGGGCAGTGGTGTTGGACATGTAGATGCTGTTTGCAATGGCCTGTAACAATCTGGGAATGTGTTTTTTGGTGCACGAAGACAGAATCAGGATTCATCTTTGTTAGTTATCGTCTGAAATATGTTTTTTGGGTGGCAACGAAGAACCATGCAGCGGATTCATTCTTGTTAGTTAATCGTTCTGAATAGCAAGGATACAACAGAGTTTGCTAGTGTTTGCAAGAGGTCCTGGATTCAAGAAAGAAACTGGTTCAAGATCAGTTAGGATTCAGGAAGTCTTTGCTTCAGTAACATTTTGTTTAGAAAGTGTCTTGGTTTATGATAGTTTTGGTTTCTAGAGTGTCTTATGTTAGTTTATGATAATTTTGGTTTCTAGAAAGTCTGTTAATCTGTGATGCTTAAACATTTCTTGGTCTGAAGTTTTTGTTGGGCACAAAGTTTTTTTTTTTTAAGTAAATCGCATTCAGGAAGTTCGTCCTTGTGTTATATATACTTTCACTTTAAGAAAGTCAGCCTCTGGAAAGTCCAATTCTTCATGATAATCTACTTTCAGAAGGTCTGTTTTTCATATTTTTGTGCATTCATGTGGTCTCTTGGTATGTAATACTTTTAGGCTTAAATTGTACTTAGTAGTTTGTGAGATTCTCTCTAAAGTAAATGTCAGTTGTGGCATATTTCTGTTTAAAATGTCTGTGTGTTGCTTTTTACTTCCATTTAGGCTGTTAATCAGTGGGCTTTTTCTTCAGTTGGTTCTTGAGAAAATTTTTGGTGCCTGGAAAGTGTTTAGTTCGATATTTATTTTTGTTGTTGTTTTATTTCATCTATATATTTATTTATTTATTTATTGCCTAGAAGGAGAGTTAGTTTGGGTGATGTTTTCTTTGTGAAAAGTCTGGTGATTCAGGAGAGGTTTTCATTTTGACTGGAAATTATCAGATAAGTGATATTTTTAGCCTAAAAGATCTGTTGGTCTGCAAGTTATTTTCCTGTTAAAGTTCTCATTTATTGGCCTAAAAAGTTGTTGTATTTATGGCCTTAAGTTTGTTGTGTGAATTTTGTTTTATAGGCCTGCCAGTTTGTCAGTTTGGGAGTCAGAGTTGATTCTTTCCAGAATGTGGAAATTTGCCTTAAAAGCTTGTTATTTTTATCACTTGATTGATAGTGTTTCATCACCTTTCTGCCTATGAAATTTTTTTATATATATATATATATATATAGAGGGCAATTTTTGTTTAGAAAGAGTCAGCTCGAATGAGATATTTGGTCACAAGTATGTCAGATGGGAAAGTTTCTGTTAGACAAAAAGAAGTGTAGCTTTTTTTATGGACAGAAGCTATCAGGTAAAGTGTATTTTTCCTAGTACTCACGAGAATAGACGTTTAGTATTCTCTTCAAAATTCTGGATGTAAAGGGTTACCTAATTCACCAATAATAAGATAAAAGACAAAGATTTAGTGGGGCCTAAAAGCTGGAAAAAAAAGTTATTGAAACTTGTAGGTCTGGTATTAGTACATGAAAGGCAGTCTTGAGGCATAATGCATAAATTACAAAAAGTAAACTTTCCATGAAGCTTTTCCTAACTAGTACTCATTGGTCGTGGCTGTGACAATGATTTCCATAAATTGTCCGAGATGAAATAGCAATGGCAATTATTCTCTAGCTCTGGACTGACGATCAATTCAAAGTTGCAATTCTTGGTACATTGTAGGCATTTTCTAGTATGTGAAACGATTTTTTACGTGCAATATTAAAGTTTTCCCATTTTTATGAGCATTTTTTAGACACGTGGCCTTATTCTGATAAGCATAACAAAGTTATTTTTATTGTCAGTCATTTGGCGAGATATATGAAACTAATTCTTTATAATGCTCAGTCCTGTTCTGGTAATCAATATAAAACTGGTCTTCCTACTTTTGCTAAGCCTGGAATCTGAAAGATTTGTGATGGATTCCTTACTTCAAAACACCCGAAGGAATGTTCTAATCAAATCCTGGACATTCTTCCATAATTACCTGAACCTTTGCCCCCTAATTACAAGGTTATGAAGCAGATTATTCCTTAATAAGGCAATGGGATGATTATTTCTCTCTAATTGGGTATTTACCTCTTCAAGAGGAAGATTTCTAGCCCAAATTCCATGTTATTCAAAGGTTTATTCTACCAAATTACATGTTAATGAGCTAAAGTTTTGTCCTTGATTACATAATTACTAGTAGACTAGGACAAGTCCTATTCTTAATTACTAATTAGGTAGGTCGAAATCCTATCCCTAATCACTAGTTATATCTAATCCTATCCCAAATTCCATATTATTGAAAGGTTATTCTACCAAATTACCAAATTACTTGTAAATGAACTTGTTTAGTCCTTGATTGGATCATTACTAGTCAGGCCTAGTCCTACCTCTAATTATACTGGCAATGGGATGAATTTTGGCAAGATGTATCACACACAACCTAAAAATTATGACCGGTGGTCCACGTGTACGGTGAAGGCTAACGTTAGTCCGACCTGCTGTCTGCTGGGGGAGGAAGAACTCGGGGCAGGAGGACAATTAGCTTTGCACGTCTCTTCCCTTTACCCGACTCAATCACTTACATTGAATGGTGCCTTTAGGCCTATGAGACGAAGTGGTGGCATTTTTGGGGAGGGGAGGAGTGCCTCAAGGCGCGCTTGTTCCACCTGAAGGAGTTTCAGTCACACGTCTGCTTTCGGAGAGTGTGTGTGTGTCTTGGTGTAATTAATTGCCTTTGTTGTAAAAGAATATATTTTACTCCAAATTACAAAGTCATCCTAAAGTTAATTTAGTTTTTCTTTGGTTTATATGTGAAAATTCCTTCCTGTTAATTTCTTTTTGCCTCCAGAGACACATCTGAACTAAATCTTTGTAGACTGGCAATATCATGTGAAGTGAAAATAGCACCAAATCAAGTAGATATAACTTTTTAAAAGTTGAATTAATTAATGTGAATTTGTTTACAGCTAAATGAGATTTACTTGAAATTATTGAATTAATTTGAAATGACATACAGAGCATTTCTGCATTGGATAAGAGCTAATATTCTGACATATTTAAGCTTTTTGAAGTCAGATTTGGCAACAAAATGGCGATATTTGTGGTAAATTGAAGTCTATCTTGTTTATAATCATGACCAGACTTCATTTTGGACACAATTATTTACATTTTGATATCATACTTGACGTCAAATGCTGGAAAAATATGACAGGTTAACAAGCTGTGTGAGACTTTAAATGCCCTTAATTTTCTCTGTTGAAAAGAATTAAGTATTGTTTTATATATAAAAACTCTAGGAAATGAGGTTGAATTAGCCTTTCAATTAATAAATTAGAAGTAAAATAATTACTCCAGCTCTCAAAGTCAAGGATTCCGTCAGGTGATATATTTCAAAAGATACAGGGTGTTCATAAAGTCCCGGTACCATTACAAGTATTTACTGTACAGAATGGTTCTGGGACTTTATGGACACCCTGCATATTTTATCTAAGCTACTGTCGTTAATCATTCTTTCTCCTGTTTTCTATGAGGTGTAAGAGGCCTAACTATACAAAATACATCATTTTCTAATAAGGACCATTGGAGAAACTCTTAAAAGACTAGAAATCTTGACTGAAAGGGAAAACGTCATGTCAAAATATGTCTTACACCCATAGGGTTTATCCACAAGTCATCCATAGAGGACTGGACTTTGAACATTTTTGGGGGCTGGGCCATTATACTTCAGGACGAAAGTCTGGCGGTTTAAGTATACTGGAATTTCATGCCATAAGACACCAAAATCAACCAAAAAATTTGCCTAAGAACGAAACTACATACATGAGAGTGAACGTAAGTGTAGGCTTGTCTTGGTGGTACTATAAGGCTTGGGCAGTCTATATATCGGATGTATGATAGATGGATCCGTCTATATATCGTCCCTATTTACACAGAAAACTGGCAGACATCTTAGAAAGCATGAAGTAAGTACATACAAGACTTTCTTCCCAACTGGCCAGCCGTCAGTTTTTTTTTTAGACTTAATTATTATAATAAGTCCTTTATTGGGTCGACTTCAAAGTTGGTAACTGACTGAGGTTTCCATTAACCTCCAGCTTGAGGGGGTTTCTCTTCGCTCTCTCTCTCCCCCTCGGGGCACTGCAGTGTTGGCATAGTAATAAAAATGATTTTTTCATTAACTCATCATCATTAATTAACCTTTTACCTGAATTAATTTTCATGGGTTTAAATAAAAGAATGTCAGTTTATATAATTGTCTTTATTTCCTCTTATTATACAACTGGTCTACAATGCTTACGTCATCTATGACAATTTGAAAAGGATGTCTTACCTGTACTTGTCATAACAGTATGGCTGTCACAATACCTTACCTAAATCAAAGGTATGACGTCACTAAAAAGGTTTTACCAGTTTACGTCAAACCTAGGATGTCACCTTATGTACCCATGACGTAATACTTTCCAAATAATACAGCTTGTGTAAGTTGCAATAAGCTTGCACGCCTTTCGAGTGACGCAATCATGACGTCATTGAAAGACGTGACGTTACTTTACTCTCAACCATCTTTTCTTCATTCCGCTTTAGAAACTTTACATTGACCATCCAATGGAGACATTTACACTTATTTGGTGGCCCAGCCATAACTGGCACTGGCTCTTACCACACCTTTAAATAGCCTCGGCCACTTATACTTTAATCTTACGTAGTACTGTTCATTATTACTACTTACTCTTACCCAGCACCGGTTGGCCTTTTATACACTCAATACTCAGTAATATAGATAGTACTACATCTCTCTCTCTACCAGTGCATTGTTCTCTTTATACCAGCAGTGCATTTTTTCTCTCTACACCAGTGGATTGTTCTCTTTATTGTACCAGCACTGCATTTCTCTCTCAACCTGTGCATTTTCTTCTCTCTCTCTACCCAAGATACCAAATTCAACATTTGTCAGGTCTTGGTACCTATACTCTGTTTTTTTCCATCTGTCCATCTGCCTGTGGTGTTTTTGTATGGTAACACTGCGTCCCGGGCTTTAGATAGTTACATTCAGCTTACATTCAACGATTATAATAATATCCTATTTCGAATATTAATGGTGTAATTCGCATACAATAAATTATTAAAACACTTTTCAGTTGCAAATATGCACCCAGATATCCTTTTTTTTACCGAAAACTTACACATTGCGTAACTATCTAAAGCCTGGGACGCAGTGTTACCATACAAAAACACCACAGGCGGATGGACAGATGAAAAAAAACAGAGTATAGTCAAATCACCTCCGGACCTCCAAATGACCTCTATAGCTGACCAGAGCGAAAACGACTGGTCCTAGAGCTTGAGACTTCTACTTTCACTCTGTTATAGAATCGAAGAGGAGCTGTCTGACCTTGTCATCTTTGAAGTGACTGATTCGTAGATTCAGTCACTTTAAGTGTTAACAACACACCCTTGGAGTGTTGTTAACACTTTAAAAAAGGAATACCATCAATGCAACAGGTGAAATGATATTAAGTTTTACCTGGGAGTTACCTGGTGATTATGACAGAAGGTTAAAATATGATAAAATTTGGATCACTTGACCAAAAAAAAAAAAATGTTCACAAGTAGATGAATCTACAAATCCCATTAGCAGGCAAAGTATCAAGGTCTATCCTTTCCACTAATGGGCACAGTTTTCCAAAACAGGCGTCTCAGCATCTAGGTTACTGATGCCATAATAAAATTAAATAGGAAACTAAAAAAAACCTACAGGAAAAAAAAGCCTTTGGACAAATATATCAATGAGATGGAGACATCTGAAACATGGCACTGAAAGCCTGCAATAGCTAATCTAGCCTCAGGCACATCCGGAATAGTCTAACCTTCCACTAACAGGCAATGTGTCGCCTTCACTGAACATATGCACAAAACACAGAGGAGAAAAACATGCAAGTAGAAACATAAAGAAATGTGCAAAATAAAAACACTTTCTCTACACCTCTGGTGTACCATAGTTGTCACCAACATATATCATGCATGGATTGCCAATAATTCCCACTAATGATAGCAATGCAATTATAAAACTTTTCCCACTAAACACTAAATAATAGTAAGCAATGGAAAATGGCCTACCCAGCATTTTAAACACTCAAAAATGAAAACCTGGAAAGTAAATATACACATTAGTTTTGTAAAACTGCTTTGCAACTGTTTGGAACTCAACATAATGCACACGACTCCTCAGTAAGGAGACTGTTGCACAGGTGCGAGGAATAAAGGACCTCTGGAACTGGGAGACGTTCAACAACAAGGCACATTTACTGCTTATCAGTGCTGCTGTTCAGCAAATCTGGCTTTCCTTCAGCAGGAAGGACGGAAGGAATATAAGATTTAGGCCAGAAGCCGAGTGCTGACACCTATGAGGTCATTCTGCACCAAAAAGAAAACCGAAAGTAGAGGAGGTTTGAAAGGTGCAACAGGAGGTAAACTTTTGCAGTTGCACAATACATAATACAATTGTTAGGAGAGGGTGAAAAGTAATACGAACGAAAGCAAATCTGAGCAGAGGTACAGAAAGGAACAAAGGAGGTTGCAGCTTGGGCTGAAAAGACGTTTCAAAGACCCTCATTAAACTTGAGTCATTCCAGACCCCCGGCTAAATAGCATCCAGAATTACTGAATCATCACTAGCACCTACAGCTATAGTATTGGTCTAATTATAACAGCCACAGTGTTGCTAGCTTTGTCTGCAGTGTCATTTAATGCCAGTGTTGATCCACACTTACAAAAGTGGTTACCTTTATAAGTACCTGTAGAAAAAAAAAATCTGTACAAATGCTACAACCTGCATAGATGAAGATGACTATTTTTGAACCTTGATTGTGAATTGAATTGAATATAGGATTTAGGCATTAAGCCAAGCACTGGGGCATCAAAGGCCATTCAGCGCTATATAACAAAATTCATTCAATCATATATCTGTATACTCACACCATTTAGTACCATTTTAACCTTTAATATCAATCGCAACACTTTCATACAATAAAATCTAGATGTGAAATAAATAAGGATTAAAAGGGTAAAATAAATAAATAAATTAATAAAATCATTATAGCTCGTAATATAACCCAATACTTTGTATAAATTTCTCAAGTTCAGGGTATTACAGTTTTCCCCCAGTATATCTCTCAAAGGTTTGTCCTGGAGTAAGTGTGTCCTCCTCTGAAGATTAAAAACAGGACAATCAACTAAAATATGCTTAACATCCATTGTCACTTGACAGGTATTACAGTGAGGGCCTGTCTCCCTTCCCCACTCTTCATTAAATAATTGTGCGTTGCATGTGTATGGCCAATACGCAGCCTAGTTAAAATAATGGTATCCCTCCTACTTGTAGCATTACAAGATGACCATTTATCCACCAATGGGTGGATGTGTTTCAATTTTGTATTGGTGGTCAGTTCACCATCGAGCCTGCCACTTATTTTTACAGTAAAGATGAATCTCACTTTTAAGATCTTTTGTAAGGAATACTAAAGGGGGATGGATTACTTAGCCCTGAAGCTTCCTTTGCTGCCTTATCTACTTGTTCATTTCCATCCACCCCAACATGGGCAGGGACCCAACAGAAGTGAACACTGATACTCTTCCTAGATTGCAGAAGTACTAACCAGTCCTGCACCTCTTGTACTAGATGATGGCCTGGCATAATTGTTTTAATGAGAGTAAAACACTATTGGAATCCGTAAAAATTGTATAAAAATTGATTTGTGGTCCAGTTTTCACTGTGTTTAATGTTATTAAAAGACATTTTCATTTAGAGCGTTCTCAAGGATTGGAAGAACTATATAAATTGTATAATCGCATTTTGTATATAGAATTACAGAGGACATTTGGTTCCTTGATGAAGGAGAAACAACAATATCTGTTAAGAGTAATCTAAGCTTTTAGATTTAAGAACCTCTTATGGTTATTTCAAAATAAGATTGTAAAAAAAAAAATTAAATATATTGCTAGTGCAATATCATTAAGGTAAGGGGGATTTGAAGGCCATCAAAATCTAAAAGGAAAAAGATAGGAATAATATCCTTCTATGCATACACTTGCTTAGGTTTAAGTTAGCTGACTGGGTAAGTAAGGTTTGTGCTGTTACATGGAACTGACTGCTTGCTGTGCATAATTTTTTAAATAAACTATTAATACGGCTTGAGTATTTGTTTCTAAATAAACCTTTCACATGCTTATGACTAATTAAAGTACCTTGTCACTTACGGTGGCTTCATTGGCAGTTATGTGCTCCTTTGAAAGGCTCCCACAGGTCTGACAAATCCACACCTTGGGGTCAGACCACGCCATGGAGATGCAAGTAATCTTACTGTATTGATCTGAACACGACTCCTGGGCATCATTTCTGAAGGAAAAATTGAACGTTAACATGAATGTCACCAAGCTATTTCACTACACCAAGCATATTTTACTAAGCAGAAAGAATAATAGCATCTAATACTATATAGAGCCATACAACTTTATGCACAAGGTCTCTCTCTCTACCTGAATGTCCAATTAGGAAAGAATGCCCAATACGGTGTGAACTGCTACTGATATTAAAACAAAGAAAGTTGAGATGTCAAGGAAGAAACCTTCCCAGCAGACTATTTTGAATTTGTACGGGGCCCGCCAAAGAGGAAATTATCACCGCGGAGGGCTGTACATAAAACCAAACAAAGTGAAACAACATGAAAAAAGGGGTGTATTTCACAACATGAAGCCTAATCAACAACTGGTGCTCACACAGGTGTTAATTGGAGAATATAGGCCTAGTTCACAAACAAGCTTACAAAGGGAGTCTATTTCCTTCACAACATGAAACCTAAATCACAAATTAAATAATAATGATATTTACATGCGAATACTGCAAAAAAGATTCAACCCTTACCAGCAAATTTCACCAATCATTTGTAAATTATTTTTTGAACACAAAAACAAGTCAAACAATAAATAATATATATTTACATACTTCATCAACCTTTTAAACCAAAACTCAAAAAATGCAACTTGTAAATATTACAATTGGTTTTTGGAAATTACACAACAGGAAAAGTCTGTACATATTAATATTTACACTATACGAAAAGAAAAGTGGGTGTTATAGCCACAGCTACACTAACTAAGTCTCAAAACAACACTTGCTTTGTCAACTATCTACACCTGAGTCGAGGTGCCAAGGTTATGCACTGAACCGTTGTTTTTTAATGTACACTATGGAAGGTTGGTGTTTAACAGAATATTCAGTTTAAAAATGTACTAAAGATATTTTCATTTAATTACTGCCAAACATTCATAACCTTAGAAGATTACTTGATCGACTAATCCTCGTCATCTAGTGACCACAAAAAGAAATACTCTGAATCATGTCTTCATTTGTCTTCTTGCCACTAAATAAACTAGCTTAGAATAGACAATTCAAACATAATGTATCTCACTTCTTACTTGATTCAATTACAATTTTATTTACTGTCTTTGTTAACGACTGTAACTTAAAATTTGTGTACAGCAGTAATCTGAACAACCAACCACTTTCTAAGTCCTTTATTTTGCATAACAAGGTTTCAATGCCATGGAAGCATGGAATATAAAATTTAGGCCTCAAGTCAAATGCCAGAACATATGTTGTCATTCAGTGCTGAAAGAAAAATAATGTCAAGAAGGTTTGAAAGGTGTAATAAGAGGAAAACCTTGAGAGTTGCACTATGAAACAATTGTTAGGAGAGGGTAGAAAGTTAGATGAAAGAGAATATGAACAAAGGTACAGTAAAAAGGAATGAAAGTGGTTGTAGCTATGGGCTGAAGGGAGGCTGCAGATATACCTTTTTAATGACTGCAGTGCACTCTGAGATTCAGTGATTGCACTGGCCACTTACTGGGTACAGAGGTTCATGAACTGGTTTCCCTGTTCCGAAGACAGCAGCACATCCATTAATACGAGGAATTACAAACATACACAAAACGTCATTTACAAGTTAACCTGATTCAATATTTCTACAAGAACCTTACACTACCACTTAATTTATGTTACTCCACTAACTGTAATGAAGATATTCGGCTCTACACAAAGCATTTGAAATTCTTATCATTCCACCCAAAACAGAATTAGGTTATGCAGTCACAACATCTACTGAATAATGACTAGCCTGCTCAATAAGATTTCATTCACTGTTCAATAGTTTTGCTTTACATTTTAGTATGCCTGTGGCTTTCACCGCAGCTGCTAAGTCATCCAAGATACATACTTTTTGGCTTCATGAAAACCATAAAACACAAATCTCCAACACTGACTGTGTCACGGTTTTCCACAATCACACATTTGGTCTTTTCTTACCAAAGGGTTGCAAAAGCACTTTTGCTTATCTTTTATCTCTTGATTTCATCATATTTTTTATGTTTTTTTACAAATTATTTGGTTTTGCCACTGGACACACGTTGTACTCTCCAATTTCTCACGCTGGTATTCAACGGTGTGTAAGCTTACTAGGAAGTTCCAGAACCTTTGGCTTCTTTCTATACAAACACCATAAGAGTGTGTTTTTGATTTTGACACTAAACCTCAAATCAGCCTTAAGAAACGCTGCTTGAGAAACTGGTACGAAAAAGGAAATACCAGCTGCTACAATTAAATAAAAAGACTGCTGGGTGCATTTATATGGCCCAAACTACTCTTTGCAGCAAAAAAGTGGTACTTGCCAAACAAGAGGGAGACTACTTTGAAAGCAAGCGACAATGGGTAAGTTGGTTTTATGAAATTTAGGCTGCCAAACCAAGCACTGCAACACTCTTGGCCATTCAGCAGTCAAAAGACAGAGGGTTGAGCAGCTGGAACAGCGAGATAGATCAATTTCAGAATATACACGACAGGAACTGTGAGGGTCCAAAATGTGGAAAACTGGCAGGAAACCTTCAGTTGCACTAAGACGTAACAGTTTAAGAAAGGCTGGAGAGCAAAACTTGAGAAAGGAAGTGAAATGTAGATAAAAGACAAGGCTGGAAGGCTGATGGGATGCTGAATACACCCTTTAGCAGTGCCTGCAGTGCATCACATCAGGTGCACTGAAGGCACTGCTATGTTCCTGCAGGGGGTGAAAACTGATGAGAATCTTAGCAAGTGTATGAGTGTATCATATGAAGTAGAGCTGAGCAGCAAGTGGAAGAGACACTGATCTCATAAATCTCTATGGTTGGACAAGGGATGTGGAACAGTTTAGTATGTAGAAATAACATGAAACAAGGACCAATAAGAAGGTTCTGCTATTATGGTGGAAAACCATACATGAAAGCCTGGACCAAAGAGAATGACAACTATTTATCAAAATGAGGCTGTAAAGACATGCGCTGGGGTACTACTTTTCAGCCAATCCCAGTGGCTGGACATAAGACAAGAAATGAAATGGAATAAGAGGAAGATTAAAAGGCTGAAAAATTCTGTCTGCATTGCTTGGTGGGACTGCAGACAGAGTGCATAAAACAGAATAAACTGGAAAGAGCTCAAATGATATGGAAAATATAACCACCTAGTTCCACAAGTCAAGTGCTGTTAACATTACATGACTAATTACTTTACCTAGACGCTTCATGACCTGGACAGAATTAGACTCAATGATCAAGGGATCTCTCAAGGTATAAAATGATATTGTTATAATACAATAAAGTTTCATACATACTTACCTGGCAGATATATACATAGCTAAGACTCCGTCGTCCCCGACAGAAATTCGAATTTCGCGGCACACGCTGCAGGTAGGTCAGGTGATCTACCGTCCTGCCCTGGGTGGCAGGATTAGGAACCATTCCCGTTTTCTATTCATATTTTTTTCTCTTCCACCTGTCTCCGCGGGGAGGCAGGTGGGTGGGCCATTAATCGTATATATCTGCCAGGTAAGTATGTTATGAAAACTTTATTGTATTATAACAATATCATTTTCATACAAACAACTTGCCTGTCAGATATATACATAGCTGATTGACACCCTTTGGTGGAGGGTAAGAGACAGCTAACATGGAAATGACAGGTAAACAACAATGTTGTAGGTATAAATAAACCTTGGTTCCTATCTGATAGGTGGTAGCTTCGTGGCTGTTGCCCGGTAGTCTGCATCACCTCAAGACTTTCAGCGAGATATGTGATCTATGGCTAAGAGTTCTTGTGGGTCTGCCGATGGGGTATGAACCGCTTACTCGGCAGAGCCTGAAAGGACTTTGTCAATGGGTACTGGACCACTTCTATGACAATACACCTTATGAAGGAGCGCAACACCGATCCCGATCACCTGATCATAACACGAGGGTTCGCGCTCAAATTGTAAAGAGTTATCCCCACACTCCTTTCAAAAACCCCAATAATAATTTCACTAAGTTAAAAACTTTAACTCAAAGTTAAGGATCAGTGTCGGCTCCTTATCCCAGTAACGTATCCGCAGAAACGTATAAACCAAAAGAGAAGGATCTCTCGTAGGTTAACTTGACATCCTTTGTGTAATGAGAAGTCAACACAGAGTTGCTTCTATCGTACAGCACAGCTAATATGTCTTATATGACATATTGTTATGTAAAGAACAAGAATTTGCAAAAAGCGCACAATTCCTGCGCTTTTAATTCTCAGCTGTTTGAAGGAATCAAGTCACTTATGAAGTGCTTATGGAGATCTCCATGTTTCAAAGAAGACCAGGGCTTTCTTGAAATGGATCTCTCCGTCTGAAGCCTGAAGCTGGCAGGAACCTCGTGCCTGGCTGGTGCTTCGCTCTTGGTTGGAGCCTACGCCTTGTCTGGTACCTTCGCTTGACTGGCGCCTTGCATCTGGTTGACGCCTCGCGCCTTAGCTGGAGATTCGCGCCTAGAGCCTGGCTGGCTCCTCGTGCCTGGCTGGCGCCTTGCGCCTAGCTGGCGCTTTGTGCCTGCCTGGCGCCTTGCGCCTGCCTGGAGCTTCGCGGCTGGCTGGTACCTCGCGCCTGGCTGGCGCCTCCCCACTTGCCGGAGTTTCGAGCTTGGTAGTCTCTCGAGGATGTCTGGCGATGTCCACATCGGACACTCTTATCTGTCCGATTTGTTCGCCTCTAGCGCATCTGTGCCAGGTTGTAGGCCTGCTCTTTCTCCTCATCAGACAATGACAGTGTTCTTGGGACTGTTTGCCTCTGGCGATTTTTACACCTGTTTTGGCATATGGCACCTGGTTGGCGCTACATTGTCCAAAAGTCCTGAACATCCACAATAGTTTATCAGGAGACTGGAGAAGAGTGAAGAAGTTCTTCCACTTTGAGCTTTGGCCTCTCCGGCAAGGGGAGGTGACTTCAGCTACATCCAGTAGACGATAGGATATCTAACCGTATGAGAGATAAGAGTCTCCTCCGAGGAGGGTCCTTCTTGAATACTTCCGTTGCTCACGAGATCTCTTCTTACATGTTGAAGGGTTTCTCGTTGCAGAATCTTCCCTACCCTTGCCCGAAGGAAGGGAGGAAGCCTGGAAGTCGAAGGAGACTCGAGCTGAAATTGGAAGTACTCCTGATTTCTAGCTCTTTATTGTATCCCCCTGAACACCGTCATCGCATTCCAAAGATACTGTAGGCAAACGTTTGAACCATTCTACTGTAGATGAAAACGTAAGTTCTCCTGCCTGACAACGAAACCTCTATCTGAAAACATTGAATCAGGAATAGGGGGTTTTAGTTCTTTTGCCAGACATACTATGCTGGCAAGAACCCATTGCCTAGTCTCCATAGAATCTGATGCGAGATTCCAATGCTCAAAAAATTCACTTGTCTTCTTGGTCGTTTACGACCAAGAGAAACAAAGAATTCCCTCATAAAAATTTCTCAAAGAAGTTTGATGAGGAGCAGTTCCATCTTGTCGGAACATGGAATCTGTGGCGACAAAAAAGATCCCATTAGGAGTACATGATATCCTACTCTTGTCATATTGAGGTATCGTATAAGATCCCGAAGATCTTAATCCTCTGCTATCTCCAATTCCCTTTGTAGAGACAGAGTATAGCCTTTTACTGCGTTCTTTGATAGCAGATATATACAAAGCGATTCTTCCCTCTGAAAGGGAAGAAAAAAAAAACCAAAAAAACCGCTATGTGGTTCACAGAGGTATCGGAAGAGGACAGTTTCCTCATTCCCTCTAGCACGATATGCAGCAATTCTATATCTTGTCCATGACTATTGTCATTTACCTTGAAAAATCCTCTCATTCATGTCCACTTCTGGTCAGTCTGCACGCAGACAGACTCAGAGTGCAGAGGTTGTTAAGGTCCATTTATAATAGATGCTGATAGAATATTCAGACTGTCTTGGAAAAGACTTCCCAAACCATGCGTGAGAAGAACGTACCTCTGTGAATCCAACCTCTCTAAGGCCAAAATGAGGCATAAGATTATCTTTATCCTCTCTTTCTTTGACACCCCTTTATCTTAAATCTGTAAAGAATTTATATTTAGGGGAAAAAAAAGACTAAAGTTTATTCCCCTTTCTATAAAATAAAGATGGCGTATATTGCTACCTCTCTTGGTTCGAGGAAAAGGAAGCAGTCTATAGGAAGCCTGTTCGTCTTCTACCTTGCTAAGAGATCTATGAAGAAGACTTTCCGCAGGTTCTCACAACTCTTTCCAATAAATGTTAGACATACGTTAACAGTTATTATCGTCGATCGAGAAGGTTCCCACGGACATGCAAAATCTTGCATCGAACCTCTTAAGGATCGTTACATTCCCTGTCTGTTTTCCAAATAGGTTCTCTCTGTTAATGCAAACAGGAGCGAAAAAAGAGATTCTCGATGCTCCTTGCGATATGAGTGTGTCGTGGAATTGGCCTAAGTGATTAAATGGGTAACGAAATCAGGAACGAAATCTTGCCGTTACCGAGCGTGCTGTCTGAGAGGCTACTGGACTCTTAGGTTAATAACTCGCTAAAACGAGAAAATATCTTGGATGGTGCTCTTGGCTCATTGGCGCCAGGCTGGCGCTTCTGGCGCTTTCTTCTAATTCTCTTTATGTTATGTGCCAGAACATCTGTGCCTTTATGGTACCCGACATTCTTTCACATGTTAATTCCGTTCTTAGTAGGAAAAAACTCTTATATACGTAGTATAGTCCATTCAGGGAAACAATTTCTGCCACGAAGAGAATTCCCATCCACTCATCCATCTTCTCTTGAGCAATATCCGATTCTAAAAAGGTTGTGTCCTTTTTCGAAAGACTTGACCATACCGTAGTCTTAAGTGATTCTCAACTACATCCATCTTCTCACTAAGCATGTACAGGCGGTCCCCGGGTTACGACGGTTCCGGGTTACGACGGTTCCGGCTTACGACGTTCCGAGGTTACGACGCTTTTTCTTAAATATTCAATGGAAAAATCCGTCCTGGGTTACGACGCTTGTTCCGAGTTTACGACGCTGACGCTTCCGACGCTCCGAGTTAACGACGCTTTTAAAAAACTCATACTATGATAAAACTCCTTTATAGTTTAGCACCGTATATTAATAAAATAAGTTTCTGGTTAGATTACAACAAAAATTTTGAGGTTATGATGATTTTCGACACTTTTTATGTCGTATTTTTCTATGTTTTTTAGTGACGCCTCATATGCGGAACTAGTTTCCGAGCGAATGAATACATACTAGCTTGCAGTGCGCAAAGTTTACATATAACAGTCCAAAAGCACAAATAATGAAAAAAATCATTGCTTGTTTCCAGTAATAATACAAACGAAGTTTCTGGTTAGATTACAATGAGAGAGAGAGAGAGAGAGAGAGAGAGAGAGAGAGAGAGAGAGAGAGAGAGAGAGGAGGGCGTCTTCCGACGCTCCGAGTAAGGACCAGAGAAGTGTTCGTTTCGTTAAACGGCCTCTGACTCATGGCAGTAAATGTTTTGTTGATACTAATAATATAAGCCTATTTAAAGATACGTTTACTTTAATTAGTCTATATGATACGTAAATAGTAATCAACTGTTCTTGTAGCCCTCAAGATTTGGCAAAATCGAAGTATCCAAAGAGAGACATTATCCATACGTAATTTGATCAGAGAGAGAGAGAGAGAGAGAGAGAGAGACGCCTTGGCAACAATGGTCACCGTCTCGGGGATTGACGTAACATTTATTTTCTGAACAGATAGGACAGAGAAGTGTTTCGTTTCATTAAACGGCCTCTGACTCATAGCAGGAAATGTTTTGTTGATACTAATATATAAGCCTATTTAAAGATACGTTTACTTTAATTAGTCTATATGATACGTAAATAGTAATCAGCTGTTCTTGTAGCCCTCAAGATTTGGCAAAATCACTCCAGGTTGTACATAAAACTTCAAGAATGTAGTGTCACCAGAGGATTACAATAGTTTTTACCTTCAAGAACCAGCATTCTTTTATGAAAATAACTCCAGGTTGTACATAAAACTACAGGAAACAACATGTAGTGTAACCAAAGGATTACAAGTAAGGTTTTTATAACTTTTTATTAGTTTAAGACATATTTCCAAGCGTCGTTCCGGCTTACGACGATTTTCGGCTTACGACGCGTCTCAAGAACGGAACCCCCGTCGTAACCCGGGGACTGCCTGTATTCTAATAAGCCATGCTTTCGTAAGCATGAGAGCATTATATAATATAATGTTCTGCTGCGTTAGAATCTTTTAATAATGTTACCTACGGTAAACAGCATTGAAAGGTTATAATATCTTTCTTATTGAAAGCTTCTTAGCAAAAGGCAGACAATATTTTATTTATGTTAGCTTAACTATCCCCTCCATTCAAGACTAAGTCCATGATTGTAGGGGGAATTACGGTTAACCATTCGATCCCGTTGGAGAGAGAGATGTAACCGACTGCTCATGACCGAGAACTGGATGGTACTGTATTGGCTTACAATGACAGCCTGGCCGTCTCGTTCGCTGCCTGGCTGCATTCCTCCTGAGTTGCCAGTTACTCCATTCAATGAAGGAATATAATAAAATTTTATCTGAGCCTAAGGAAGCTCTCAATAATGCAAAATTTAAGCCAAACAACCTTTGTTAAATACCGAAGCTGAGTAGGTATTGTCGTAACAACCTTTTAAGCGAAGTCCTGACTAGGAAAATCCTGTAAGGATATAGATAATTCCGTAGCGAACCACAAAGGCAACTAGGGTATGCGTATATGACTTGTCATTCAGTAGTCGTTATACACAAGTCTTCTTACTACATTCTTTCCTCTCCGATGCAGAGAGAGAATGGAAATCTTACTCTTCATTCTTTTCGTCAATAAACCCGAATTAGTATTAGTCGAAAGAGATCGCAAATGACAACCGAGGATCGAAGAGAATCTCTCAAGCTTTTTTATTCTCTTGGAGATAGGGCCGTTTTTTACGCCTCTATTACCTGGAAGAGCCTCTAATCAATGAATGAGAGCTCGTACGACAATCTTGTTCAATTTCCAACGATTGCCACTCTTTCTGTAAATGGTTGGTTGCATTATTTTTTAGGAGGAGGATGATTTTAATATCCTCTTACTATTAATGAACTAATTCTCTCAAAAAAAGGTCGCTAAGGTCTTATAAACTGAGAGACCTGCCCCTTTATTGGCTTCCAATTCCGATCTATCTTCCATTTCCTGCCCATAAAGTTGGGAGAAGAATGAGCAACGGAGGAGAGCGCCTCTTTCGTAAGGTGACTCTAACCTCTTTTCGTAAGGTGACTCTAACCTCTTTTCGTAAGGTGACTCTAACCTGACAAGGGCTACGGCCACGTGTGCGACATCTTGAGTCCCCGCCAGGAGAAGGCCGATCTTGCTCTTGCCTTTATTGCATTAAGACTATCCTGACAAGGGCGACGGCCGACTGTGCGACAACTCCCGTCGCTATCAGGAGAAGGCCTCGAATGTCTTTCACCTTTCGCAGAATCAGGCATATCCTGACAAGGGCTACGGCCGCCTGTGCGACATCTAGAGACCTGTCAGATGAAACCTGATCCTGCGAAAATCCCAGAGAGGAACCTCTCGGTCCGCCTCTAACTCCATTTCCGTGAAGATCCTGGTTCATAGCGCCCTGGAGCCTGGCTTCTGGCGCTTCAGGCGCTTTTTGCGCCTCGTTTCAGGCGCTTCAGACGCTTTTCGCCTCGTTTCAGGCACTTCAGACGCTTTTCGCCTCGTTTCAGGCGCTTCAGACGCTTTTCGCCTCGTTTCAGGCGCTTCGCGCCTCGATTCAGGCGCTTCAGGCGCTTTGCGCCTTGATTCAGACCCTTCAGGCGCTTTGTGCCTTGTTTCAGGCTCTTCAGGCACTTTGCACCTCGTTTCAGGCCCTTCAGGCGCTTTGCGCCTCGTTTAAGGCGCCTCTTGCCCGTAATCGTTCAATGGAAGGATCCTTCTGATTGCCACTCTACTATAAGGTTCCTCGCTCTAGCCGTCTGTTTTTACTATTTGAAGGAGCCTTGCGCCAAAAAAAAAAATTGGGGGGGGGAACGCGGCTCACGCTCAGTTGCTGGAACGTAGCTCGCGTTTGGCTGTAGAACGCGGCTCGCGCTAGTCTGTGGAACGCGGCTCGCTGCTGGCTGTTGGAAAGTGGCTCGCGCTTGCTTGCCTGGAACGCGGCTTCCTGGCTGGCTCTTTCGCTTGTAGTCCAGTTGGCGCTCATGTTCTATTAGTTTTCAGAGAACGCGCTAGATCGTCCGAACTCCAAACATGTACATTCTTCGTCTTTTCGGATGTAAGATGAAGAAACGGAAGAAGAGACGCACTTTTTTAAAAGGATGCCTTTCCAATGGCTATCCTTGGCAGTCTGGGACGTTCTTCAGATCCTGCCGAGGGGACGCCTGATCGGTGGGGATTCTCCATAACCTCCGTAAGGCTTTCGACTTTCCTTCTCCTCTGGGCCAGGGAGCTTGGAAGCGGTCTAGACCTGGAAGCGAAACAGAGCCGATCAGAACACACCCTTCACTGCACTGTGAACACTAAATTCACTTCTTACCTTATAAGAGCTCGCATTTTGAGCTACATCCATTTATCTTCAAATGTATGAATTTGTAGATTCTGTGGAGTAAGAAGGTGATGAGGAGCAAAAACTACTATTACTGTTAATACTCTAACTGCTCGTTAGCACGAGAGCTATTAAAGCTTCTAAAGGAAGCGTAAAAGTTACATATATGCTTTTCTGACTTCCTAAAGTAAGAAGTAGTTTTATATTTCCCCAATCGATTCTAATAGTTATTACACTTATCAATGAATAAATATTAATATTTCTTGAAAACTATGAGAGTCTACCGGCAATTTCGATAGTTACATAATATAAAATCTTCGAAAATTTTTCGAAGCCAAATTCATTAAAATGTTAATATAAGCGTATGCCGAGCCAAAGACCCAGTACTTCCCTGTAAAAGAGAGCCCAGAAGATCGATGGCGATGAAACACGAAAATCAGGTCAGGATGAACTGCAAACGTATGTTTACATTCCAAGCGACAGAGAAAATCTGGTTCTAGAAGGTAATGGTTCCTATTCCTGCCACCCAGCGGCGGGACGGTAGATCACCTGACCTACCTACCTGTAGCGTGTGCCGCGAAATTCGAATTTCTGTCGGGGACGACGGAGTCTATAGCTAAGTATATATCTGACAGGTAAGTTGAATGTATGAAAATGACAATTAAGGTGAAATTGTTTAGTATGAAAATTTCAGGTCTGTCCTAGAAAGCGCTCACATCCTGTCTGTCCCAGACACGAGATGTTGTCGACAATATAAGCCTTTACACGTTTTCTCAGTGATGTCATTATTCCTAACATGGCACTCGTCCTAGTGTCATTTTTAAAGGCAGAATAATTGTACTCTGACAAACATCAAAGCAACAAGTGGAAAATGGGTCAAAATGCCATGTCAGCGCCATCAAGAACGACTTTCAGTTTTGAATTTTTGAATGATGCAAAAATCCAGGGATTAATATGATGCTATTTTACAGTCATTTCAATTACAAGAATAAGTCCTATTCACCTTTAATACACACCTCAATTCCAAGCTGGACTATTTCCAGGCCCTCTGGAACCATGAACTCTGTAAGACTGACCTAGGTTGGAAAATATGATGCTTCCATGCTTGAACCAGCGATGACAAGAGGTAAGCAATAACTACTTGGAAAAAATGCATGTGAAAGCAATAGTGAAAAATATGTTCCAATAAAAAAAAATATACATAAAAGCAGCAGTAAAAAGGTCAAGAACTAATGAAAGTGAGCTTACACTATTGGACCACCTGTTATTCTATGCTCAACATCAAGACGGAAAATGGCACAAAAATGTTAACGACAATGAAGACTACTCCATGCCAAATGACAAGAAACTCTCCAGCCAAACGACAATGAAGACTACTCCATGCCAAACGACATGAATGACTACTCGATGCCAAATAACAATGAAGAACTAAAATTTGATGCTGTCAATGCAATGCACACCCAGTATATCCTAACCTATTTCAGGATGCAAGACAGGTAAATGAATAATGAGGGCCATTGCACTGTCATGTAACTTAATAGAAAGATGCAAAGCAATAAAAATATGGCCGTCATAAGAACAAGCTATTTACCCTAATCTGATTCACTGGCTACTTAGTCCTGTCAGGGGATAGATTTTAAAAAACCACAGGTAGTGGCTCAAACACACTAAGCATGAGCTACTTAGTAATACAATTCCTAATCTTAAGTATAAATGCTAATAGTAATGCAATCCCTAATCTAATGTGTAAATGCTAATAAGTACATACTATACCCAACCTTCTTGCCATATACTTTGTATGTTATTTGAGCCCTTTGTATCACCTACAATACTGTGACCTTTTCAGCAATTTTCTGACGCATCCATTAACCTTCATTTGTGTGTCTTGCCATTCTTCTGAGTAATGTGCTTTGAAATGAGATCAAATTAAGTACCTCATCGTGAGTGTATTTTCACAGATCAACCGTAATTGATTGAACCTTCACATGGCTCCCAAAGGATCTGTCTTTAATTAGTATAAGAGTTTAGATTTCATTCATCAAATTACTATTTCTAAAAATAATTTCACAACAGGATTAACTGCAAAGGGCATGTAACCTGGCTGGGTTTTTTAAAAGCTGAGAAAGAGACAAAAAAACTTGCATTTTACAAAGTCGAACTCTTAAATCATTCCCTGCACCGTTACCTACAGTTTGTGAGTCCAGAATAGAAGAAACAGATCCTGGCTACTGATTGATTGATGAATAGCTTTGGTTTTTTCCAGAGTTTTGCTTCATCCCCTCTAGACTACACAACTTTCAGATTCATTCTAAAACTCCACATACTTTATATACATTAAGGGGATAATGACAATTGCATATTGCAATGAAAGTAGTACTATCTGCAGCATACATCTCTTTTACAAAGCCTGAAAAGTATGACACTAGCAAATACACACTGCAATAAAAGCAGTACTATCTGCATACTACACTATCTTAAATGTATGCCTTTAAAATTGGAAAGAATCACAATACGTATTAAGGACAACTGGGGGGCTGTCGATATCAAAAAACCCTTTAATTTGATTATAAAATACTACCAAGAAAATATTTTCGCTTAGTAAACAACAAGGCTTGAAGTCAAGCACAACTGGGAACTACGATTTACGAGCATCATAAGTCAAGCACGACTGGAAATTAAGAAATAATGACTAATGAGCGGACTGCAAAATGTTTTCATAGGCAAAAGCATTGCCTGAAAAAAAATATTAACACTTTATTTAATATACTACATTTATAAATAATGTAGCTACAATTCTTAACCCAGCCTTCTTTCGTTAAAGTTAAGTTCCATTCGGCATCTTAAGACAGTGCTCATATCAATAAAATGAAATCAGCTGATATTTTCTGAATGAAAAGAAAACCAGAATGCACATGTCAGATCGCTCTGTTGTAATAATAATGATAATATGGTAATAACACATGCAATATGATTAGATACAGTAAACAAGTGTTTTATTAAAATGAACATTATTCTCAATATA
The DNA here is from genome assembly GCF_015104395.2 of Macrobrachium nipponense. Classification (NCBI taxonomy): domain Eukaryota; kingdom Metazoa; phylum Arthropoda; class Malacostraca; order Decapoda; family Palaemonidae; genus Macrobrachium; species Macrobrachium nipponense. The sequence continues at coordinate 31,556,473 of NC_087214.1, forward strand.
CAAATATTATCAACTTTAGCTAATGGATATGTGTCAGTCTAACAACCTAACCCAGGCAACAGTTTTCTCTCTCTCTCCTCTCTCTCTCTCGTCTCTCTCTCTCCTCTCTCTCTCTCTCTCTCTCTCCTCTCTCTCTCTCGTCTCTCATCTCATCTCTCTTCTCTCTTTTTAGTTCGTCTCATTTTTTTTTCCCGAAAATTAAATTCAGATGAAGCGATTGTAAACCTGTAGTACAGACATAAGCAACAAAATCGAGAAAGCAGTGACTGATGTCATCTGCAGTCACTATAAGAAAAATAAAGCGCAGGCGAAATGTTCAAACTTGCGAAATCACACTTTAACACTTACACAATCAAGTATTGTGCCACTTTTAAAACCAACTTTGTTAATTTACAAGAAAGTATCTAAATTACATATCTACCAGCCAAGTGTAATGGCAATGAAGATATCGATAGCTCAATCAGCTGAGATTTTGAGAATGTAAACAATATCGAATGCAAATGGCTTACGATGACAATGCTTATATTCTATAAAATAAGCTTCACTTTTTCAAATTACCATTTTCTCCAGAAAATATCTATGTTTAGGCTTATAAGCCTTTTTGGTTTTTAGAATTATGGATAGAGATCCTTACTCGGTAACAAAGTAAGAACTTGCTCATCCTAACGTCTAATTATGGTAATTATGGGTAATTGCTGTAATTAGTTTTGTTTACAGTATCAAAAGTTGTATCACTAGTGATTCACTTGAATAACGTGGTTTTTACCATTAATATTAGGTTACAAATGTTTTCTTCAGTGCCGATAGTTGTGACTGTAGCCATCTATTGATACAACTACAACACTTCAAGGGTTAGCTTATCATTAAAAATATCATAGGATTTTTAAGTTGTCACAGAATGTCCTTACTTACTATATATTTTCAAACAATCTTAAGTTCAATTGTGATTTTTACCGTTTTCCTCACCAAATAATCAAGGGAACAACACCTAGTAACGGCAACTGACTGAACCACTTTTGTTTACAAAAATCATATGATTTCTTGGGTCGGTTTCTGGATTTTTTGTTGAGCTCAGATGCAACATTTACTCAACATTTTTCATTGAAATCCGATTATTTAGAGTTCTCATACGAACGAGGTCCGGGTCTCTACTGTATTTAGCTCCATGTATTGTACTGTAATTAGTCCTTTTCCCTGTCGAGTTCTCTAAATTCCTTTTACAGGATTCTTCCTTCGCAATCTGTGACACAAGCATACATTTACCTTTTTTATATATATATAAACTACAATTTCGAGGGAAAAACTTACCCTTAGGCTTTGGCAGGTTGAAATCTATGAGCATCTTATCTTGAAAGCTCTTGAAAGGAGCTCCATCAACTACAAGGGCAGGTGGCATGCCTGACTCAACTGATGACTTGAGGGAAGCCCTGAAATAAAGTAGAAACTTTCAGTTACCTTCAAATGCAATGCAAACCAAAGTACCCTTCAAAATAAACTTTGACAATAGTTTGGTCCAGTTTGTTATCTACAACTCAATGTTTAGGATGATTATAATGATAGATGAAGCTTGGACTGACAAGCCAAGCACTAAGGAGGCACTTCCAAAGAAGATCAAGGGGGTCAATACACCCCTTGGTGATGAACACCAATGACACAGAAAATGGATTCTTGGCAACATCTTGCCATAGCAAATAAAAAAAGGTACCCCATCATATCGTTTTCTTTACTTAAGACAAATCTCATGGGTGTTTCAGGAACTGATAATACAATTAAAATCTATGGACATATAAAGGACAGTGGATTAAATTCTAGTTTAATTAGTCTTCTAAATTGTTCAATTCAATTCTTTCAAATCTAAGTAATCTTTCTGGAAGATTTAACAGCTCCTTCAAAATCCCTTCTTGTATGAGTAGCACATTTCCTGGAGTCAGTCATCAAAATCCACTGCAATTTTATCATTCTTTATTTTTAGATGTCCTTCTCCAGGGATAGACTTGGTCCCTGTGTAGTGATGGTAATCTTTCATTTAATAGCAATACCCTTCATAATTGATGGACTGGAAAAAACAAACTGAATTTCATCTCCTCAAGATGTTAACCACTCAAAGGTTAAGTTTGACTGTGATTCATGACCCTACATAAGTGTGCAAATTAAGCAAGAGCGTGGTTTTGTAATCGCAAATTGCACGTTCAAGAAACCGTAAAGCAATGCTGAAGGGGAAAAGAATGTATCCAATTGTTTTCATGAAATACCACATATCTCCCTTGTAAAAGGTATGAACCTGTCTTAGTTTATAATATGAAATCTATAATAAACATATCCAAGACCATGCTTAAATTATTTCGAGATTTCGTAGTTACAAACCACTGCTAATAGAATCTTTAGTGGAGGTCACGTGTCACCTCGACTTTCTCCTTTATGACCCTGTCTTTTGCAGGGCTTGAATGAAACCTTCGTCATGATGGAACATTTTTTATCAGTCAGTAAGTGAAACTGAAGTATACTGGGTTGAGGTTATTCAAGTTTCATATGAAAAATGACATTTTTATAATAATATAAAGTTTCACTTATACTTACCCGGTGGTTACATATAGCTGTCGTCTCCTGACGTCACGGCAGAATTTGAAATTCGCGGTAGCGCTAATAGTTTGACAGGCGATCCCTCTACCCCGCCTCTACCGGGTAAACAGGAACCATTCCAGCAAAATGTCAGAAGTTTCATGCCTACCTGTCCATATGAGGAGGCGGGACGGGCTTCGTTAAACCACCGGGTAAGTATAAGTGAAACTTTATATTATCATAAAAATGTCATTTTCACTTATACAACTTCCCCAGTGGTTACATATAGCTGATTGACACATTTAGGTGGTGGGACAATGGCAGCTAAATAACAATTGTTGGAATTATCCGAAGATATAGGTTCCTTACCTTTAAAGACTGCTGACTCAGTGGTTACTGCCTCTGTAGTCTGCTGGCCTTTATTGTGCCGACGGAGGATATGGATCCGTGTGCCGGACACAATATTAAGTACTTGTCGTTGAGGACGTGACCGTAAAGGACAAGACTATAATGCCCCTGCTCAGGGCGCAGTACAAAGCACAAAAAACACAATGAAACGAGGGATCACCGCACCGGTTAAAAAATATACCCAAGACATTAAAAGACTGAAAGATACTCAAAAACCCCATGTATCTTCAGACACCTTAAAACAAAAAACCAAAATCAAGGAGAAAAAGTTAGAGGTGGGAGACATCCTTCTCTCCCTCACCCAATACCGTGTCAGTACAATGATGGCCCCAATGTACTGCAATTTTCATATGTGGTTTGCAAATCTGTCAGATAAATGATATGTGAAGACAGAATTGCTTCTCCAATGTAGATTTAAATAATGTCTTTTTTTCAAAGACCGATTACGTCTAAACGCCATAGACGTAGCCACTGCTCTTATTTCATAAGCTTGACTCTAAGCACTTTGATATCTGAGTCCTGACATTGTTTGTGTGCTCAGTAATCAAATTCCTTAAAAAGAAGGAGAGCGCATTTTAGAAAGAGGACGAGAAGGATCTTTCACTGAACACCACAGGTTATCACTCTTACCTCTTATACCTTTGGTTCTTTGCACAATGTCTAAGTGCTCTCATTGGACAGAGAAGACATTCAGGCTCATTAGCCCACTAGCTCCGCCAATGTTCTTTCTAGAGAAAGAACGAGGCCAAGGATGGGAGGGATTTTCATTCTTAGCCAAAAATCCCAATATTGATGAGCAAATAGCCCTTCCTTAGCAAACCCAACCCCTCTTATCAATCGCATGGAGCTCACTGATCCTTCTAGCCAATGCTAAAGCACACAGAAAAAAGTGTCTTTCTAGTCAGATCTCTAAAAGAACTAGAGGAGATCGGTTCAAATTTGTCAGACAATCAGCCATTTGAGAACTACATCCAGGTTCCAAGCTACTGTTCTTGACCTCCTTTCTCTGGTTGTATCAAAGGAAACGAATCAGGTCTGAGAGGTTTTGATTATAAGAAACGTCCAACCCTCGATGTCTGAACACCGAAGACAACATAGCTCTATAACCCCTAAACGTCTGGGTAGAAAGCTTCTTAGCCTCATGAAGAAAAGAAGTAAGTTAGCTAACTGAGCTATAGAAGTCTTAGAAGACGAAACTCCTCCTTTTTTGCACCAAGCTCTGAACTGGACCACTTGGATGGATGGATGTATGATATTTAGGGCTAAAGCCCAGGCACTGGGCCAAGGAGGCCATTCAGCGCCGTAATGAAGGTTAAATAAGTTGAAATTATGGTAAATGAATGAATTAATTCATGAAAGAAATGATTCATAAAATATACGTGACTAATAAATAAATTAAAAACTATGAATTTTAATGAATGGAGTAATATATGTTATAAATATTTAGTAATGTTTAAAAATCTGTATATGATTTATAAAAGTTTATCTAAATATTATTAAAAAATTTCTATACACTTTAAAAAGGAGATGAGAGCAGAAATGTCTGCTTCATCTCCAAGATATTTGAGGGGGATTTACCCTGGAAATATCTTTCCCTTTGGTTAAAATATCTGGGGCAAACCATCAGAATGTGCTCCACTGTTTGTATCTCGTCACAGTAAGCACACAATGGTGGGCTGCTTCCTTCTAAAATAAACTGATGGGTTAAATAAGTGTGCCCAATCCTTAACCTCGTTAAAAATAACCTCTGCTCGTCTGTCAAGCTGGAATGACGAAGGCCACGGCTGTATATTTTTCCTAATACTTCCATACTTACTGTTGTTGGCAAGAAGAGGAGAAGTCCACCTTTCTTGCCACTTACTTAATACAAAAGACTTAATAGGACCTTTTAGGTCTGTATGAGGCACTTTCCTGAAGGTTGTTTCTGGCAGAGCGCTAGCAGCTTTTGCTTCCCTGTCTGCAGTCTCGTTTCCGTGAATCCCCACGTGAGAAGGAACCCAACAGAAAGAGACCGACTTACGCAGACAATATATACGAAAAAGTGACTCCTGAAGTTTTTGGATTAATGGATGAAAGCTATTAAATCTTTTGATAGCTTCTAAAGTGCTTTTAGAATCAGAGTATATGACAAAATTAGTGTCGCTACTTTGAAGAACTAAATCTAGGGCAGAGACTACGGCTGTTAATTTGGCAGTGAATATTAATGCAAAGTCAGGTAATTTAGCTGTATATGCTGTATCACCAAGGATAACAGCACACCCAACACCACTATCTGACTTTGATCCATCTGTATAAATCTTCACATAATTGTCATGAGTAACGTCGTGCTCTTAGAATTTTCCACTAATCTCTTCTTCAGTACAATCCTTCTTAAATGATTTCTTGCATACTAATACTTCAGGAATAAGCCACAGAGGATTTACAGGAAGTTTTACTTCCAGGACTTTCTGGGATTTGAGATGGTTATCCCTAACATCCTCATTCAGTCGAACTTGGAATGGTTTAGAAGCTCTTGTACCACAGAAATTCCGAGAGTCTGTTTCCTTAAGTACTTCAAAGGAGGGATTTTTGGGAGCACTTTTCATTCTAGCCACATATCGCAACCCTAGCTCTTGCCTTCTTAGATCAAGGGGAAGATGATCTGTGTCGACATATATGCTCTCAACAGGAGAAGTTCTAAAAGCCCCCGAGCATATTCTCAACCCCATGTTCTGTACAACATCCAATTCCTTTAGCTTGGTTTTACAAGCTGAGGAATAGATCTGACAGCCATAGTCTAGCTTGGAGCGACACAGTGAGTCATATAGCCTCAAAAGGGATTTTTTATCAGCCCCCCAACTAAAACCAGAAACAACCTTTAAAATATTCAAGATTTTTTCCACATTAATCTTTAGGGCATTTATGTGGCTGGCCCATGTTAGTTTGTGGTCAATAATCATCCCCAGAAATTTTACTTCACTTTCATAAGGAATGATTGATCCTCTTAAACTAAGTGTGAGAACTTCTTCCACACGCCGGCATCTGGTAAATCTTACTGCAACTGTTTTGGACGAGGAGAATTTAAAACCATTCTCAAACAGCCCACTTAGTAATTGCGTTAATAGACCTTTGCAGATGTTTACCTACTGACAATGAATCATACCCTGTGCAGTATATTGCAAGGTCATCAACAAAAAGTGAGCATTTAACAGGAGGCAAGATTTTTTCAACCACACTATATTGCCACTGAAAATAGTGTTACACTTAAAACGCTTCCTTGGGGAACTCCTTCCTCCTGCACAAAGGTTGGGAGAAAGAAGGATGGATGGATGGATTATGAAATTTAGGGACAAGCCCAAGCACTGGGACCTATAATGGTCATTCAGCGCCGTAATGGAATGAAATAAATAATCTGATAATTAATGAAATTTAATTGAACGTGATGATAATCTGATGTGAATGAAACTTAAAACCTTATTTTTCATTAAAAAAATATTAAATAAATAAAAAATATATAATTTTTTTATATTAAAATACAATTAAAAGTATAACTGCATACACTTGTGTGTATTAGGTGAGAGGTAAACTTGAATATTATTGAAAAGTCAAATTTTATAGTAAAATATCAATCTCTTTTAAGAACTTTACAAGATTATTGATATCAACATCATCTCCTAAAAATATAAGAAAGTTGTTCCCTGAAAGTCCGAATTTTCCTGCGGGCAGCACCATACACTGGGCAACAAACCAGAATATGCTCAAACTGTCAACAGGCAGTCACAGCGAGCACAGACTGGAGCCTCACTTCCTTCAAGTATAAAGCTGTGCGTCAATCGGGAATGACCAATACGAAGTCTCGTTAAAACAATCTCGGTCCTCCTGTCTCTATGAAACGAAGACTGCCAAAAATTCAAATTAGGTCTGATTGCCTTCAGTTCTTGTTTCTGGCAAGGTTTTGAGGACCATCGCTCCTGCCATTTGTGGCGGATATAGCTTCGAATAGGAGACTCATATCAATGTATTGGAACTTCATGGATATCCAGTGATCTTTTATTACATACTCTTTTTGCTGCTCTATCAGCTTTTTCATTACCCTTGATCCTACATGGGCAGGAACCCAGCAGAACGAAACAGCTTTGTGTTTGCAAGAAATTCGAAACAGCCACTCTTGAGCTTGGAGAATCAAAGGATGTGATGTATTACAAATATTAAGACTCTCCAAAACACTTTTAGAATCCGAATATATAACAAATTTCTTCTTCTCGGTACGATGAACAATAGCTAATGCTCTATTAATGGCAGAAAGTTCTGCTGTATATACTGTAGCCGAATTTGGTAGTTTTGCAGCCTCACAAGAGTCTTCTGTAATTACGGCTAGCCCAACTCCCTCTCTTGACTTGGAACCGTCTGTATAAATCTTATACGCACCATCATGAGTTACATCATGTTCTAGGAATAAACTCTTTGCCATTTTATCAGAAAGGTTCTTCTTGACCATAGTTTTGTTACAAACTTTTGCTTTAGGGATAAGCCATGGGGGGAATCTAGAGGCAACTAACTGAGAAACATTCTGATTTTTTAGAGTATCATTATTCACTTCTTGATGTAGTCTTATCTGGAAGGGGACAGATGACCTTGGTTTAAATTTCCTGTTGTCAAGTTGGCGAATGACCTTATTGGAAGGATTTTCAGAACTGCTCTTTACGCGCATTATGTAGCGCAGACCCAGTTCCTCCCGTCGTAAGTCAAGTGGCAGTTGATGGGTATCTACATACAGACTCTCAACAGGAGATGTTCGGAATGCACAAGAGCAAATTCGTAATCCCATGTTATGGACAATATTGAGGTCATTAAGTTTGCTTTTGCACGCTGAAGAATAAATCTGACACCCATAATCTAGCTTTGATCTACAAAGTGCATCATAAAGTCTTAATAAACATTTCTTGTCAGCTCCCCACTCATATCCAGAGACTACTTTCAAAAGATTAAAAGATGCTTTAATTTTACATTTAAGGTTGTCAATATGTTTGGTCCAGGTGAGTTTTGAGTCAAAAGTCATTCCCAAAAATTTGACATCGGCAGCATATGGTAAAATAGATCCCTCGAGTTTTTAAATTAGGTATAACCTCTTTACGCCTGCTCCTTGAAAAGCGGATAGCAACACTCTAATGGCTGAAAATTTAAAACCATTTAGCCTGGCCCATTTGGAGACAGAATCTATAGCTTCTGTAAATATCGGCATGCAGATATAGCATCGTAGGCAGTGCAATAAATGCAAATCATCCACAAACAATGAAGCTCGAACTGGCTGGGAGGAACTTCATCCAAGATGCTATTTATGGCGACAGCAAAGAGGGTCACACTGAGAACACTTCCTTGTGGAACACCTTCCTCTTGTTTAAAGGGGGACGACAGAAAGTTCCCTACTCTCACTTTTATTACTCTCTCGGATAGGAAGGAATGAATGAACCGAATTAAGTTGCCCTTAATACCCATTTTCTGTAGTTGTTTTAGAATTCCATTACGCCAAGTAGTGTCATAAGCTTTCTCTAAATCAAAGAAGACCCCTATTGTCTGACATTGATTGACAAAACCCTGCTGAATTTGGTTGGAGAGTCTCATAAGTGGGTCGAGGGTAGATCTATTTTTACGAAACCCAAATTGGAAAGGAGAGAGAAGCTTATTTGATTCTAAGTGCCATACCAAGCGATAATTTATCATTTTTTCCATTAACTTGCAAACACAGCTTGTTAGTGCTATAGGTCTATAACTTGAACTTTGTTGGGGATCTTTATTTGGTTTTTGAACGGGGATTATGATGGAAATTTTCCAGGATCTCGGCATAACTCCAGTCTCCCAAATCTTATTAATGATCTTAAGAAGGTAGCGTTTGGCCTCTTCGGGTAGCTTCCTAAGCATTATATATAAAATAGTATCTTCACCAGGAGAAGTGTCATCTGTTGAAGAGAGTGCTTCATGTAGTTCTTGAAGCGAGAATCTTGCATTGTATGCCTCCCGGTTCTCACCAGAAAGATTCAGATTGACCTGAGTGTTCCTGATGCTTTGGAATTCACTAGAATAGTTTCTTGGGCTAGAAATGTTGGAGAAATATTGACCCAATGACTCAGCTACATCTGAAGGGTTTGTAACTAGGTTATTTTCTACTCTCAAAGAGGGAGTTTTGGGTGGCACAAACTTCCCTGCTAGTTTTCGTACCTTTTTCCATACAAACATCGATGGTGTTTTAGAGGTAATTCCATTTATATAATAAATCCAAGAGTCTTTCTTGGCACGACGGAAGTATCGGCGTTGTTTTGCCATGGCTCGCTGATATATTCTTTTAGAAGTGGATGTGCCACTTGATTTGTATTTCTTGTAGCATCTTCTAGTAATTTTTCTTAAGGTGGCACACTTTTTGTCCCACCATGGAACTGTTGGTCTCCTTGGCTTTCCTGTAGTTTTTGGAATAGAGGCTTCTGCACTGGCTAATACAGTGTTTGTCCAACTACTCATATGCTTCAATATGGTTGTTAAAGGATCATATGGTTTATCAAGATGGATATCCTTTTTATACTTCTCCCAATCAGCTTCCCAATGGCTTCCATTTCTGTGGCATTTCTGTAGGGACATTTCTGGTAAACTTTAAAAGAATGGATAGTGATCACTGCCATTTAAAAATTCATTTACGACAAATAAATCTAAAGCTATTGCAGAGGACATATACTCAGATCAATAGCAGAGTAAGAATTAAAATATATATTATGATAAGTCATAGTACCATCATTAAAAGCACAATATCATTATTATTAATAATGTCTTCTATAATTTACCTTCATTATCTGAAGTATGCCCTCCCCATACGGATTATGGGCATTAAAATCACCAAGAATAAAAAATGGCTGTGGCAGTTGATCAATTAATGATTGGATATCAGCATTTGTGAAGTTGATCTAGGAGGCAGGTAGATGGAACACACAGTAATCTGTTTGTCTAATGTGATCTTAAGAGCAACAGTCCTTTGTACTGAGGGCTACAGGCAAGCATTCCAGTGATTTGCTCACGATAATAGCTGCTCCTCCAGTGCTCTATCACCACTGGAGGGGGTGGATGTGAAGATCTCATAATTAAGTCCAGGATTGAACTTCTCTGGACCTAATTGAGTTTCCTGAGGCAAATTACTCCAGGATTAGCTTCTCTTATGAGGACCTTTAGATTTTCAGCACGAGAACGCAATCCTTTACAGTTCCATTGTAGGATGTTGAATGAAGCCATTACAAATCCGATTTGGAAGCCTTTCTTTTTTCCTCTTTAGGTGTCTGGAAATAGACGGTTTTTATGATAACCCTGTGATCTTTATTTCTCCTAGTTTGATTTTCTTTAGGAGGAGGGTGAACATCTACCATTGTAATCTGTGCAACCTCTTTAACTTGGTGGTTGTGTCCATGAAATACTTGCTTCACTTGAGGAAAGCACACTGTAGCTGTTAAATATCGAAGCATGCTTATTTGGAGTATAAGGGGGAGAACCTGAAGGAGTCCTTCCTCTCTTGGGGTTCCTTAACTGTTTTGATTCCATTAAATCAGGCAGAGATTCTGCCTGTGATAGATTTACTACATTAAAAGTAGGAGATGGAAGAGATGATGGGAGAGCCTCTTCATCTGAAGGAGACTCTTTTTCAACCACAGGCAGCTTGCCTGCTTTGGTGGTGTGTGCTCTTGCTTCCAGTGACTGAGCACCCAACCCAGATACCCGGGCCTCTACCACAGGAGTTGATGCACCTACTGCAGGAGAAGGTGCTCCCACAGGACCCCTTGTGGTAGTAAGGGGTAGTGGGTTTAGAGCTCTTGCATAGCTCTTTGATTGGCCCAATTGTTGTTTGGCATATCCTATGCTAATGTGTTCAGCATTAGCCTTATTTATTGCTGATAGTTCATCTTTGTATGCTTCACAGTTTTTATCATTAGCCTTATGGTTCAGCTGACAATTACAACAATTTGGTGTTTCAGAACAAATACCATGGTCAGGGGCAGAGCAATTTATGCAAACTTTTGCGTTCCTACATACTTTTGATGAATGACCAAACTTGAAACAGTTGAAACATTGAATTGGTTTCGGGAGGAAGGGTCTTATTCGCACTCTTTCATTTTCAATGATTACATGGGATGGAACGTTAGGGTCTTCAAAGGTCAAAATTATCATATTAGCAATGGGTGTCTTTTTTACTTTCCACACTGTCAATGGGCTCATTTCAAGGATCTCACTTTCTGTGAACTCATACAAATCTTTGTCAAAAATTACACCTCGGCCATAACTAAAATTCAGGTGGGGTCTGATTTCTTTCATCATATCATGCCCAGAAGGATTCATTGCAGATAGCATTTGTGCTTGCGTTTTTGATTTAGCATGTATTAGCACTGTACGTTTTCCAAATCTAGATATATCTCCACTATTTATTCCTCCCACCTTTTTCTGGAGATATCTGCAGAACTTATAATAATTGTAAGTTTCCTCCTTCGCTGTTGCAACTAGCCACATAGGAGGTTTGGGAGTTCTGGATAGATTATTACCCTCTGTTTTCTGATGTATATCTTGAACCCATTCAGATGGTACATAGCTATCTAAATTTTTGGGTACTTTATCGGTCAAAGCTCCCTCTATAATACACTGATTTATTTGTACTGTATTTATATTACTACTAGCCTTTAAGGCATCTTCATATTTATCAAAAGTAATCCATGCTTCCCATTTTGATGTGACTTCAAGGAAATTCATCCTTATTTCAATTAATAGTTCCAAAGGAACGGAAGGTGTCAAAATAATGTCATAGTCGCACTGCAGTGGTATGCCCACCAACATGTAGCACTCGCAAGTTTTTTGTTTTTCACATTAGATAGTTTTCCAACACAATGTTTTGTAGAGCTACCATCGTGCTCTTGATAATTGAAATTTCTTGGGGGTGGTCCAAGTCCTTGTCCATAGTCGTCATCTGCGCCAAAGCATCAAAAGGTCCAGGGGTACTCGAATCCTTATATTTATTTGTCATAAAGATTAGAGGGGGTATAATAAAAAAAAAAAAAAAAAAAAATTTAAACTTGAAAACCTTAAAAAAATATCATCAGCCTTTCTTGGAGTTTATTCCGCCACCAATGGCACAAGTGAGAACTGAATCCCAAATGTCCGCATCCCTACCCTACCCCATTGGGGATGGCATAACATGATTAGAGTGGCTCAAGTGTAGGCCAAACCCGCTTGATAGGACTGAGAGTATTACAAGAATACAATCATCCCACCCCAATCATGTTATGGCAAACCGGATAGAATGCCGAGAGTCCTAACCCAGAACCAGACCCCCCTGGAATCCGTGGTCCAGCTCTAAAGAATAGTTTCCGCCTGATCTCTCAGGTCCGAACATTATCGGGCAGTTGATGATCCTACCACAGTTCCACTATTTAGTTTTTGGATATAAACCCAGTCCCAGCTATGATATCTTTCCTATTTCATGTCTAATAAATTTACAAAGGTGGAAAAATCCACACAATTAATCCAAATTATACGATGATCTATGGGACTTATAGGGGGAGGAGCAGAAGGATGAAAAGTTTTAGTAGAAGGAAAAGAGCTGACTTATTTAGTTGGATCAACAGCTGGGCACCAAGGCCGAGCGAGAAAGTAGTTCCCACCAGTCATCAGGGCCCAGCTGCTGAACCCTAAGCCCCCCATCCTCGGCAAGGCTTCAGCATCTGGGGGGGGTTGGGAGAAAGAGTTTCCCACTTTTACCTTAAAAAATCTGTCCGTTAAAAAGGAATATATATAAATCTGATCATTCTTCCACATATGCCCATCTGTGCAATTTTTCATGATGCCAATTCTCCAGGCAGTATCATATGCTTTTTCGAGGTCAAAAAATACTCCAATGGTCTGACATTGTTTGGCGAATCCTTGCTGGATTTGGTTGGTCAGCCTCAGCAACGGATCAAGGGTGGAGCAGTTTTTCCTGAAACCATTGAAATGATGATATTAATCCTTTAGTTTCTAAGTGCCAAAACTAGTCTAGTATTTATCATTTTCTCCATCAGCTACACACACAGCTGGTTAGAGCTATTGGTCTATACTGGTGGCAGGGAAGCATCTTTATTAGGCTTTTTAATTGGAACAACTATGGATATTTTCCAGTCGTTGGGTAAAATTCCAGTTTCCCATATTTTGTTTATAATCTTCAGTAAATATTTTTTGGCATCGTCTGGGAGGTGTTTAAGCATTTCATAGATGATTGTATCCTCACCTGGAGTTGTGGATTCACTAGAGGAGAGCGCCTCCCGTAATTCTCTCAAGGAAATCCTGTAGTTGTATGGTTCAGATTTTCCTGCATCGATTTCCAGCATCATTTCAGAATTCCTAATTTTTTGAAATTCTCGAGAATAATTCTTGGCGCTGGAAACTTCAGAAAAGTGTTTTTCCTAGCTCATTGGCAACTTCAGTGGGCTCTGTGATCAGAGTGTCCTTTATTTTTAATGAGGGTAATGGGGACGCCACAAATTTCCCACTCAGTTTCCTTATTTTGCGCCACACCACTTTCAGTGGAGTCTTTGAGTTTATTCCATTAATATAGTAGAGCCAACTTTCTCTTTGGCTCTCTATAATAGCGGCGTTGCTTGGCTAAAGCAGCGTTTGTAGATTAATTTAGACTGAGGAGACCACTAGTTTTGTAACGTCTGTAGCACTTCCTAGTAACTTTCCTCAGAATACCCACAAGTCTTATTTCCACCAGGGAACTGCAGGTCTACGAGGTTTGCCTTTTGTTTTGGGAATAGAGCCTTCAGCACTCTTCAGAGTAGATTCAATAAAGTAATCATAAGCATCTAGATGAGAATGAAATGACTCAAAACTCCCTATCTAGTATGATGCCCTTACTGAATTTATCCCAATCTGCCTCCTCTACCTTCCACTTTGGTAAAACTTCAGATGGACCATTCACAGCATATTTCAAATGGATCGGGTAATGATCACTCCCATTTAAATTTTCGTTAACAGACCAATTAAAATCAAGGTGGATACTTCCTGAAGAGATACTAAGGTCAGTGCAGAGAAATGATGATCATGAATACTGTAGGAAAGTCATTGACCCATTATTATATAGGATAACATCATTCCTATCAATAACGTCTTCAATTAATTTCCTTTACTATCTAGAAACCGACTTCCACCCCAAAAGGGGGTTGTGGGCATTAAAATCTCCTAGAAGTAGAAAAGGAGCAGGAAGTTGGTTAATTAAGGCCTGAATATCTTCACTGTTAAAAACAAGATCTGGTGGAAGGTATAAGGAGCAGACTGTTATCCTTTTTTCCAAGATGACTGAAATAGCAACAGTTTGTAGAGTTGTATTTAATTGTATTATGGAGTGCTGCAGAGCTTTATTAACAATAACTGCAGCACCTCCATGGGCCCGCACCACACTTGGGGGAGAGGAGTTAAATATTGAATAATTTAGTCCAGGATTATAAGGAGTGTTACCTAACATTGTCTCCTGAAGGCATATAATCCCTGGATTGGATTCATGAATTAAGACTTTAAGGTCTTCTGCACGGGCTCTGAGACCTTTACAGTTCCACTGAAGGATATCAAACATGAATGTTACGGTGGTAAAAAGTGCTACTTCCCACTCCTTAGAGGGGAGTACTGTTCCTAGTGTGGAGAGGAAAGTTCTCCTTTATAAAGTGACTGTTTCTTTAATCCCTTTTCATTTGAATTGGAATTTAGAGTTTTTGGCTGATATATTTTTGGTATTGTTTCTGATCAGAATTTCTACTGTGATTCTGCGAATCACAAGGCTCATTTGTCTTAGGCGGCCGGCAAGACTGATCAGAACTCATGTGTTTTTGGGCTGAAACTGCTTTTGGAATCACCTTTCTAGGTGGAGAGATCTCTTCCAAAAACACTGGACACATTTGAGGTTTTTATTTTAAAGCCATCATTATTTGGGGATGTATTCCTTGTGCGCTTTTTGGTGGTTGTAATTATAGTTTTGATTTCATTTTTGTTTGTGGCTGTGACAATTGATGGCTCTGAAGCAGCTCTATCTAATTGGGCTTGGTCCCTTGGTTCCCTTGGTTTATTCTTGTTGGAAGTGTTTTTGGAACAGCTTCCCGAATTATTGATTGATTTTGGCTCCTTTTTTTGGGAGGAGAGCCTGCAACTATCATATAGTCACCTTTGTATTGACTTTGGTAGGCGAGTTTTCTTTACTTTCTTGAAGTACAACTTTTGGTGATGGAGTCCAAGGCACTAGCAGATGAAAATTTCCTGACAGAATGGGATTTTCATAATTTACAGTCCGTGGAGTAGCAGGTATGTGATGCCTTTTATCAGATGCAGTTACTTTGTTGTCTTACATTACTGGAACTTTTCATAAGTTTTATTACCGAAGCATAGGTAGAGTTGGCACTTTTGTTTTTTGCCCCCATTACCACACACTTTGCTTCGCTAATGCTGACATATTCGTTGTCAGCCACTGCCAATACATCTTCTTCAAATCTGTATCTGAGGCAAGTCCTAGAATTTGGAGAGTGATCACCCTACACTGAAAACAGTATTGGTTGCTACACACTTGACAAAATTATCATGCTCCGCACAAGCACACAGAACATCTTTTGTTGTTTTCACAAGAGTTTTGAATGTGGCCATATTCAAAACATTTTCGACACTGTTTCGGATTTCTTTTATATCTTTAATCCTGCATCCTCTCATGGCCAACAATGATAGTATCAGGTAAGTAACTGGAGGAGAAGGTTAAAAAAAAGGATAGCTGCATCCCCTCCTAGTTTTTTATGTGAGATACACAAGGAGGACATCGATTGAGAATCTCCTCCTCTTCAAAAACATGCAGGTCTTTTGAGTATACTACCCCTTTCAATGTGTTAAAGAATCTATGCGATGCAATACATTTGATATTTCCACTTTCAGGAGGTTTAAAATTCGCTAGCAAAATTGCTTGGGTTTCATTACCAGCTTTTATTAGCAAGTTCTTTCCATACGCTTCAAGTTTCCAATGGGAATGGAACCTACCTTGCTCTCGATACATTCAGCAGCCTTTATAAAAAATTTTCCTCCCTCCTTGTAGCTAGCAACATGCCATATAGGGGTAGAAGCGCTCTGGTACATGGGGCTGGTCCATGTTCTCCATTCTTAGGGATAAAATCAAATGGCTCATTATTTAAATTTTTCACTGAAAACACTTTCGTGCTGAGAACCGAATCACTAAGTGTGGCCATGGATGCGTTTGTGCCTCACTAGCTTCCAAGGGTGAGGAAAAATTTCACAAAAGCAGAAAATGACTGCTTGCCTTTTTCCAGAACTAATTTAATTCTTTCCACTTTACCAAATTGTTTCATTACACTGTACAAACATTCATAATCTAATGACAAGTTTATATTAGTGCAATGAAGGACTCTACTATAAGGATCAAATCCACCAGATTTACTAATACCCTGGTGTCTCAAGTTTTTCATCTGTACGATAGCCGAGCTCATATCCATCTTCATGCCAGAAGTCGTTGCCAGTGCCTGTAAGTCGTCGGATCCAGGGGAGGGAAAACGGGGGTTGGTCGAAATCCATAGAATAATGCTGGTTCTATTCAGAAGTCCAAAAAGTGCGCACCCCCCAAAATCCAAGAGCCCCCACCGAGAACCCCACAGCACATCAGAGAAAGGGAAATCAAGGCAGCCTCTAATGCCCAAACTCCCCACCCCAACAAACTGCACAAGCCCACAAAGCGATCCCAGGACACTAAGCACGCACACACCAGACCACCTCACACAAACCGCTCACCTACACACCCAAAACTGCTTGGTTTTATCAAGAAAGTGTCGTGGATCAGTCAGGTATTCACATTCTCCACCAATGGCCAAGTGAGAGTTGATTCCCAATAGTCCACCCCAATACCCTACCCTTACGGGATAGCACCAATACGCCTTGCAGTGGCCCAGGTATAAGCTTATCCGCCTGCTGGAGTTCTGTCCCCACTAATGGGGACCGACTCCCCACTCCAACGGATTGGTGGGCTTCCGGACAAAAGCCAGGAGTCCCATCCCAAACACCAGCCCCCTGGATTCCAATGGGCTGATGTTTGGAGATGGGTTCCGCCCTCAAGGTAGCAATGGGAGGGTCCCATCACTACCTCTTGGGACCAAACCATATCAGGTGGCGACTCAACCACCACAACTCCCACAATTAGCTTTGAATGCAAACCCCTTCCAAAACACGACCCCTTCTCAGACTCTCCTAAGCAGTAAAATCTAACAACAGTGAAAAAATTCCACATAATTAATCCAAATGCTAATAAAAAATATTACATGAAGGAGAATGGAGTAGTAAGAATGAAAAAATTGCAGAAAGAAGGAAAAGTTCTGACTAATTTAGTTGGATCAGCAGCTGGGCCCCAAGGACCACTGAGAAAGCAACCCCACCAGGCATCAGAGCCCAGCTCCTGGTCCCTAAGCCCCTACCCACGTCAAGGGGTCAGCATCTAGGGGGTGGACCCACTTGGCTTGGTACACCTCGATCAGAGGATTCTCTTCTGGATCTAGCAATAGCTCTTGAAGCTCTCTTTGAAAATCCTCTCTTTTTCTGAGGAGATGCTCGACATCTGAAGGCGACTAGTCGAAGAGTGGACAAGTTGTGATGGAACCTCAGAAAGTGGGGGCTGTCTGAGTAGATCTCTCCTTAACGGCAACTCTCTCGGAAGTCCGTCAACAGCTGTAGAAGGTCCGGAAACCATTCCCTGGCCGGCCAAAAGGGGGCTATCAGAGTCATCCTACGTTCCGATGACCTCTGAACTTTGTCAAAACTAGTCTTAGCATCTTGGATGGAGGAAAGGCGTAGAGATCTAGATTTGACCAGTCCAGAAGCATGGCATCCACTGCAAACGCCTCTTCGTCTGGAACTGGGAGCAATACAGTGGCAGACGAGCCGTCTTGTTCGTGGCGAAGAGATCCAAAAGAGGACATCCCCAAATTCCCAAAGTTTCTTGCATATTTGAGGATGTAGAGTCCACATCTGTGGCGACGACTTGTCCTCTCCTGCTGAGAATGTCCACCTTTACATTCTTCGAGCCTTGAATAAATCTTGTGCTCAAAACAACTGTTCTCTTTCGCCCAAATGAGCAAGTCTCTCGCTGCCTCGCACAGAGAGAACGGTGTGTCCCCCCCTGTTTTTTTATGTAAGAGAGAGCCATGGTGTTGTCTGCTTGAACCAGCACTACTTTCCCTCTTACCTCTGTCTGGAAGTGCATTAGAGCAAATGGATCGCCTTTAGCTCTTTCAGATTTGTTTATGTGCCAGCTTTTCTGATGACTGCCAAAGTCCCGACACTTCCTTTTTCCCAGAGTGGCTCCCCACTCTTTGTCCGATGCGTCTGACAAGAGCA
>NC_087214.1:31575338-31614798 GCF_015104395.2 Macrobrachium nipponense
TATACAAATATTATATACTACATTTATAAATAATGTAGCTACAATTCTTAAACCCAGCCTTCTTTCGTAAATTAAGTTCCATTCGGCATCTTAAGACAGTGCTCATATCAGTAAAATGAAATCAGCTGATATTTTCTGAATGTAAAGAAAACCAGAATGCACACGTCAGATCGCTCTGTTCGTAATATAATTCGATAATATGGTAATAACACATGCAATATGATTAGATACAGTAAACAAGTGTTTTATTAAAATGAACATTATTCTCAATATACAAATATTATCAACTTTGGCTAATGGATATGTGTCAGTCTAAAAACTAACCCAACCCAACAGTTTCAACAGCTTTCTCTCTGTCTCTCCTCTCTCTCTCTCTCTCTATCTCTCTCTTCTCTCTCTCTCTCTCTCTCTTCTCTCTCTCTCTCTCTCTCTCATTCCCGATTTTTTAAATTACAGATGAAGCGATTGTAAACCTGTAGTACAGACATAAGCAACAAAATCGAGAAACAGCTGACTGATGTCATCTGCAGTCACTATAAGAAAAATAAAGCGCAGGCGAAATGTTCAAAACTTGCGAAATCACACTTTAACACTTACACAATCAAGTATTGTGCCACTTTTAAACCCAACTTTGTTAATTTACAAGAAAGTATCTAAATTACATATCTACCAGCCAAGTGTAATGGCAATGAAGATATCGATAGCTCAACCAGCTGAGATTTTGAGAATGTAAACAATATCGAATGCAAATGGCTTACGATGACAATGCTTATATTCTATAAAATAAGCTTCACTTTTTCAAATTACCATTTTCTCCAGAAAATATCTATGTTTAGGCTTATAAGCCTTTTCGGTTTTTAGAATTATGGATAGAGATCCTACTCCGGTAACAAAGTAAGAACTTGCTCATCCTAACGTCTAATTATGGTAATTATGGTAATTGCTGTAATTAGTTTTGTTTACAGTATCAAAAGTTGTATCACTAGTGATTCACTTGAATAACCTGGTTTTTACCATTAATATTAGGTTACAAATGTTTTCTTCAGTGCCGATAGTTGTGACTGTAGCCATCTATTGATACAACTACAACACTTCAAGGGTTAGCTTATCATTAAAAATATCACAGGATTTTAAGTTGTCACAGAATGCCTCTTACTTTATATATTTTCAACAATCTTAAGTTCAATTGTGATTTTTACCGTTTTCCTCACCAAATAATCAAGGGAACAACACCTAGTAATGGCAACTGACTGAACCACTTTTGTTTACAAAAATCATATGATTTCTTGGGTCGGTTTCTGGATTTTTTGTTGAGCTCAGATGCAACATTTACTCAACATTTTTCATTGAAATCCGATTATTTCGAGTTCTCATACGAACGAGGTCCGGGTCTCTACTGTATTTAGCTCCATGTATTGTACTGTAATTAGTCCTTTTCCCTGTCGAGTTCTCTAAATTCCTTTTACAGGATTCTTCCTTCGCAATCTGTGACACAAGCATACATTTACCTTTTTTTATATATATAAATACTAATTTCGAGGGAAAAACTTACCCTTAGGCTTTGGCAGGTTGAAATCTATGAGCATCTTATCTTGAAAGCTCTTGAAAGGAGCTCCATCAACTACAAGGGCAGGTGGCATGCCTGACTCAACTGATGACTTGAGGGAAGCCCTGAAATAAAGTAGAAACTTTCAGTTACCTTCAAATGCAATGCAAACCAAAGTACCCTTCAAAATAAACTTTGACAATAGTTTGGTCCAGTTTGTTATCTACAACTCAATGTTTAGGATGATTATAATGATAAATGAAGCTTGGACTGACAAGCCAAGCACTAAGGAGGCACTTCCAAAGAAGATCAAGGGGGGTCAATACACCCCTTGGTGATGAACACCAATGACACAGAAAATGGATTCTTGGGCAACATCTTGCCATAGCAAAATAAAAAAAAAGGTACCCCATCATATCGTTTTCTTTACTTAAGACAAATCTCATGGGTGTTTAAGGAACTGATAATACAATTAAAATCTATAGACATATAAAGGACAGTGGATTAAATTCTAGTTTAATTAGTCTTCTAAATTGTTCAATTCAATTCTTTCAAATCTAAGTAACTCTTCTGGAAAAATTTAACAGCTCCTTCAAAATACCTTCTTGTATGAGTAGCACATTTCTGGAGTCAGTCATCAAAATCCATTGCAATTTTATCATTCTTTATTTTTAGATGACCTTCTCCAGGGATAGACTTGGTCCCTGTGTAGTGATGGTAATCTTTCATTTAATAGCAATACCCTTCATAATTGATGGACTGGAAAAACAAACTGGTTTTCATCTCCTCAAGATGTTAACCACTCAAAGGTAAGTTTGACTGTGATTCATGACCCTACATAAGTGTGCAAATTAAGCAAGAGCGTGGTTTTGTAATCACAAATTGCACTGTTCAAGAACCGTAAAGCAATGCTGAAGGGGAAAAGAATGTACTCCAATTGTTTTCATGAAATACCACATATCTCCCTTGTAAAAGGTATGAACCTGTCTTAGTTTATAATATGAAATCTATAATAAACATAACCAAGACCATGCTTAAATTATTTCGAGATTTCGTAGTTACAAACCACTGCTTAATAAGAATCTTTAGTGGAGGTCACGTGTCACCTCGACTTTCTCCTTTATGACCCTGTCTTTTGCAGGGCTTGAATGAAACCTTCGTCATGATGGAACATTTTTTATCAGTCAGTAAGTGAAACTGAAGTATACTGGGTTGAGGTTATTCAAGTTTCATATGAAAAATGACATTTTTATAATAATATAAAGTTTCACTTATACTTACCCGGTGGTTACATATAGCTGTCGTCTCCTGACGTCACGGCAGAATTTGAAATTCGCGGTAGCGCTAATAGTTTGACAGGTGATCCCTCTATCCCCGCCCTCTACCGGGTAACAGGAACCATTCCAACAAAATGTCAGAAGTTTCATGCCTACCTGTCCATATGAGGGGAGGCGGGCGGGCTTCGTTAAACCACCAGGTAAGTATAAGTGAAACTTTATATTATTATAAAAATGTCATTTTCACTTATACAACTTCCCCAGTGGTTACATATAGCTGATTGACACATTTAGGTGGTGGGACAATGGCAGCTAAAATAACAATTGTTGGAATTATCCGAAGATATAGGTTCCTTACCTTTAAAGACAGCTGACTCAGTGGTTACTGCCTCTGTAGTCTGCTGGCCTTTATTGTACCGACAGGATATATGGATCCATGTGCCGGACACAATATTAAGTACTTGTCGTTGAGGACGTGACCGTAAAGGACAAGACTATAATGCCCCTGCTCAGGGCGCAGTACAAAGCACAAAAAACACAATGAAACGAGGGATCACCACACCCGGTTAAAAAATATATACCAAGACATTAAAAGACTGAAAGATACTCAAAAACCCCATGTATCTTCAGACAACCTTAAAACAAAAAACCAAAATCAAGGAGAAAAGTTAGTGAGGATGGGAGACATCCTTCTCTCCCTCACCCAATACCGTGTCAGTCACAATGAATGGCCCCAATGTACTGCAATTTTCATATGTGGTTTGCAAATCTGTCAGATAATGATATGCGAAGACAGAATTGCTTCTCCAATATGTAGATTTAATAATGTCTTTCAAAGACAGATTACGTCTAAACGCCATAGACGTAGCCACTGCTCTTATTTCATAAGCTTTGACTCTAAGCACTTTGATATCTGAGTCCTGACATTGTTTGTGTGCCTCAGTAATCAAATTCCTTAAAAAGAAGGAGAGCGCATTTTTAGAAAGAGGACGAGAAGGATCTTTCACTGAACACCACAGGTTATCACTCTTACCTCTTATACCTTTGGTTCTTTGCACAATGTCTAAGTGCTCTCACTGGACAGAGAAGACATTCAGGCTCATTAGGCCCCACTAGCTCCGCAATGTTCTTTCTAGAGAAAGAACGAGGCCAAGGATGGGAGGGATTTTCATTCTTAGCCAAAAATCCCAATATTGATGAGCAAATGGCCCTTCCCTTAGCAAACCCAACCCTCTTATCAATCGCATGGAGCTCACTGATCCTTCTAGCCGATGCTAAAGCACACAGAAAAAGTGTCTTTCTAGTCAGATCTCTAAAAGAACTAGAGGAGATCGGTTCGAATTTGTCAGACAATCAGCCATTTGAGAACTACATCCAGGTTCCAAGCTACTGTTCTTGACTCCTTTCTCTTGGTTGTATCAAAGGAACGAATCAGGTCTGAGAGGTCTTGATTATAAGAAACGTCCAACCCTCGATGTCTGAACACCGAAGACAACATAGCTCTATAACCCCTTATCGTCTGGGTAGAAAGCTTCTTAGTCTCATGAAGAAAAAGAAGGAAGTTAGCTAACTGAGCTATAGAGGTCTTAGAAGACGAAACTCCTCCTTTTTTGCACCAAGCTCTGAACTGGACCCACTTGGATGGATGGATGTATGATATTTAGGGCTAAAGCCCAGGCACTGGGGCCAAGGAGGCCATTCAGCGCCGTAATGAAGGTTAAATAAGTTGAATTATGGTAAATGAATGAATGAATTCGTGAAAGAAATGATTCATAAAAATAGACGTGACTAATAAATAAATTAAAAATATGAATTTTAATGAATGGAGTAATATATGTTAAAAATAGTTTAATGTCTTTAAAAATCTGTATATGATTTATAAAAGTTTATCTAAATATTATTAAAAATTTCTATACTCTTTAAAAAGGAGATGAGAGCAGAAATGTCTGCTTCATCTCCCAAGATATTTGAGAGGGATTTACCCTGGAAATTCTTTCCCTTTGGCAAAATCCCTCTGGGGCAAACCATCAGAATGTGCTCCACTGTTTGTATCTCGTCACAGTAAGCACACACTGGTGGGCTGCTTCCTTCTAAAATAAACTGATGGGTTAAATAAGTGTGCCCAATCCTTAACCTCGTTAAAATAACCTCTGCTCGTCTGTCAAGCTGGAATGACGAAGGCCACGGCTGTATATTTTTCCTAATACTTCTGTACTTACTGTTATTAGCAAGAAGAGGAGAAGTCCACCTTTCTTGCCACTTACTTAATACAAAAGACCTAATAGGACCTTTTAGGTCTGTATGAGGCACTTTCCTGAAGGTTGTTTCTGGCAGAGCGCTAGCAGCTTTTGCTTCCCTGTCTGCAGTCTCGTTTCCGTGAATCCCCACGTGAGAAGGAACCCAACAGAAAGAGACCGACTTACGCAGACAATATATACGAAAAAGTGACTCCTGAAGTTTTTGGATTAATGGATGAAAGCTATTAAATCTTTTGATAGCTTCTAAAGTGCTTTTAGAATCAGAGTATATGACAAAATTAGTGTCGCTACTTTGAAGAACTAAATCTAGGGCAGAGACTACGGCTGTTAATTCGGCAGTGAATATTAATGCAAAGTCAGGTAATTTAGCTGTATATGCTGTATCACCAAGGATAACAGCACACCCAACACCACTATCTGACTTTGATCCATCTGTATAAATCTTCACATATTGTCACGAGTAACGTCGTGCTCTAAGAATTTTCCCCTAATCTCAGTACAATCCTTCTTCTTAAATGATTTCTTGCATACTAATGCTTCAGGAATAAGCCACAGAGGATTTACAGGATGTTTTACTTCCAGGACTTTCTGGGATTTGAGATGGTTATCCCTAACATCCTCATTCAGTCGAATTTGGAATGGTTTAGAAGCTCTTGTACCACAGAAATTCCGCGAGTCTGTTTCCTTAAGTACTTCAAAGGAGGGATTTTTGGGAGCACTTTTCATTCTAGCCACATATCGCAACCCTAGCTCTTGCCTTCTTAGATCAAGGGGAAGATGATCTGTGTCGACATATATGCTCTCAACAGGAGAAGTTCTAAAAGCCCCCGAGCATATTCTCAACCCCATGTTCTGTACAACATCCAATTCCTTTAGCTTGGTTTTACAAGCTGAGGAATAGATCTGACAGCCATAGTCTAGCTTGGAGCGACACAGTGAGTCATATAGCCTCAAAAGGGATTTTTTATCAGCCCCCCAACTAAAACCAGAAACAACCTTTAAAATATTCAAAGATTTTTTCACATTAATCTTTAGGGCATTTATGTGGCTGGCCCATGTTAGTTTGTGGTCAATAATCATCCCCAGAAATTTTACTTCACTTTCATAAGGAATGATTGATCCTCTTAAACTAAGTGTGGGAACTTCTTCCACACGCCGGCATCTGGTAAATCTTACTGCAACTGTTTTGGACGAGGGGAATTTAAAACCATTCTCATCAGCCCACTTAGTAATTGTGTTAATAGACCTTTGCAGATGTTTACATACTGACAATGAATCATACCCTGTGCAGTATATTGCAAGGTCATCAACAAAAAGTGAGCATTTAACAGGAGGCAAGATTTTTTCAACCACACTATTTATTGCCACTGAAAAGAGTGTTACACTTAAAACGCTTCCTTGGGGAACTCCTTCCTCCTGCACAAAAGGTTGGGAGAAAGAGTTTCCCACTTTTACCTTAAAAAATCTGTCCGTTAAAAAGGAATATATAAATCTGATCATTCTTCCACATATGCCCATCTTGTGCAATTTTTTCATGATGCCAATTCTCCAGGCAGTATCATATGCTTTTTCGAGGTCAAAAAATACTCCAATGGTCTGACATTGTTTGGCGAATCCTTGCTGGATTTGGTTGGTCAGCCTCAGCAACGGATCAAGGGTGGAGCGGTTTTTCCTGAAACCAAATTGAAATGATGATATTAATCCTTTAGTTTCTAAGTGCCAAACTAGTCTAGTATTTATCATTTTCTCCATCAGCTTACACACACAGCTGGTTAGAGCTATTGGTCTATAGCTGGTGGCTAGGGAAGCATCTTTATTAGGCTTTTTAATTGGAACAACTATGGATATTTTCCAGTCGTTGGGTAAAATTCCAGTTTCCCATATTTTGTTTATAATCTTCAGTAAATATTTTTTGGCATCGTCTGGGGGGTGTTTAAGCATTTCATAAATGATTGTATCCTCACCTGGAGTTGTGGATTCACTAGAGGAGAGCGCCTCCCGTAATTCTCTCAAGGAAAACCTGTAGTTGTATGGTTCAGATTTTCCTGAATCGAATTCCAGCATCATTTCAGAATTCCTAATTTTTTGAAATTCTCGAGAATAATTCTTGGCGCTGGAAACTTCAGAAAAGTGTTTTCCTAGCTCATTGGCAACTTCAGTGGGCTCTGTGATCAGAGTGTCATTTATTTTTAATGAGGGTAATGGGGACGCCACAAATTTCCCACTCAGTTTCCTTATTTTGCGCCACACCACTTTCAGTGGAGTCTTTGAGTTTATTCCATTAATATAGTAGAGCCAACTTTCTCTTTTGGCTCTCTTATAAAAGCGGCGTTGCTTGGCTAAAGCCCGTTTGTAGATTAATTTAGACTGAGGAGAACCACTAGTTTTGTAACATCTGTAGCACTTCCTAGTAACATTCCTCAGAATACCACAAGTCTTATTCCACCAGGGAACTGCAGGTCTACGAGGTTTGCCTTTTGTTTTGGGAATAGAGCCTTCAGCACTCTTCAGAGTAGATTCAATAAAGTAATCATAAGCATCTAGATGAGAATGAAATGACTCAAACTCCCTATCTAGTATGATGCCCTTACTGAATTTATCCCAATCCACCTCCTCTACCTTCCACTTTGGTAAAACTTCAGATGGACCATTCACAGCATATTTCAAATGGATCGGGTAATGATCACTCCCATTTAAATTTTCGTTAGCAGACCAATTAAAATCAAGGTGGATACTTCCTGAAGAGATACTAAGGTCCAGTGCAGAGAAATGATGATCATGAATACTGTGGAAAGTCACTGACCCATTATTATATAGGATAACATCATTCCTATCAATAACGTCTTCAATTAATTTCCCTTTACTATCTAGAAACCGACTTCCCCAAAGGGGGTTGTGGGCATTAAAATCTCCTAGAAGTAGAAAAGGAGCAGGAAGTTGGTTAATTAAGGCCTGAATATCTTCACTGTTAAAAACAAGATCTGGTGGAAGGTATAAGGAGCAGACTGTTATCCTCTTTTCCAAGATGACTGAAATAGCAACAGTTTGTAGAGTTGTATTTAATTGTATTATGGAGTGCTGCAGAGCTTTATTAACAATAACTGCTGCACCTCCATGGGCCCGACCACCACTTGGGGGAGAGGAGTTAAATATTGAATAATTTAGTCCAGGATTATAAGGAGAGTTACCTAACATTGTCTCCTGAAGGCATATAATCCCTGGATTGAATTCATGAATTAAGACTAAGGTCTTCTGCACGGGCTCCGAGACCTTTACAGTTCCACTGAAGGATATCAAACATGAATGTTACGGTGGTAAAAAGTGCTACTTCCCACTCCTTAGAGGGGAAGTACTGTTCCTAGTGTGGAGAGGAAAGTTCTCCTTTATAAGTGACTGTTTCTTTAATCCCTTTTCATTTGAATTGGAATTTAGAGTTTTTGGCTGATCATATTTTTGGTATTGTTTCTGATCAGAATTTCTACTGTGATTCTGCGAATCACAAGGCTCATTTGTCTTAGGCCGGCAAGACTGATCAGAACTCATGTGTTTTTGGGCTGAAACTGCTTTTGGAATCACCTTTCTAGGTGGAGAGATCTCTTCCAAAACACTGAACCCATTTGAGGTTTTTATTTTAAAGCCATCATTATTTGGGGATGTATTCCTTATGCGCTTTTTGGTGGTTGTAATTATAGTTTTGATTTCATTTTTGTTTGTGGCTGTGACAATTGATGGCTCTGAAGCAGCTCTATCTAATTGGGCTTGGTCCCTTGGTTCCCTTGGTTTATTCTTGTTGGAAGTGTTTTTGGAACAGCTTCCCGAATTATTGATTGATTTTGGCTCCCTTTTTTTGGGAGGAGAGCCTGCAACTATCATATTAGTCACCTTTGTATTGACTTTGGTAGGCGAGTTTTCTTTACTTCTTGAAGTACAACTTTTGGTGATGGAGTCCAAGGCACTAGCAGATGAAAATTTCTTGACAGAATGGGGATTTTCATAATTTACAGTCCGTGGAGTAGCAGGTATGTGATGCCTATTATCAGATGCAGTTACTTGTTGTCTTACATTACTGGAACTTTTCATAAGTTTTATTACCGAAGCATAGGTAGAGTTGGCACTTTTGTTTGCCCCCATTACCACACGCTTTGCTTCGCTAATGCTGACATGTTCGTTGTCAGCCACTGCCAATACATCTTCTTCAAATCTGTATCTGAGGCAAGTCCTAGAATTTGGAGAGTGATCACTCTTACACTGAAAACAGTATTGGGTTGCTACACACTTGACAAAATTATCATGCTCCGCAGAGCACACAGAACATCTTTTGTTGTTTTCACAAGAGTTTTGAATGTGGCCATATTCAAAACATTTTCGGCACTGTTTCGGATTTCTTTTATATCTTTTAACCTGCATCCTCTCATGGCCAACAATGATAGTATCAAGTAAGTAACTGGAGGAGAAGGTTAAAAGGATAGCTGCATCCCCTCCTAGCTTTTTTATGTGAGATACACAAGGAGGACATCGATTGAGAATCTCCTCCTCTTCAAAAACATGCAGGTCTTTTGAGTATACTACCCCTTTCAGTGTGTTAAAGAATCTATGCAATGCAATACATTTGATATTTCCACTTTCAGGAGGTTTAAAATTCGCTAGCAAAATTGCTTGGGTTTCATTACCAGCTTTTATTAGCAAGTTCTTTCCATAACGCTTCAAGTTTCCAATGGGAATGGAACCTACCTTGCTCTCGATACATTCAGCAGCCTTTATAAAATTTTTTCCTCCCTCCTTGTAGCTAGCAACATGCCATATAGGGGTAGGAAGCGCTCTGGTACATGGGGCTGGTCCATGTTCTCTATTCTTAGGGATAAAATCAAATGGCTCATCATTTAAATTTTTCACTGAAAACTCTTTCGTGCTGAGAACCGAATCATTAAGAATGTGGCCATGGAGTCTTTGTTGTGCCTCACTAGCTTCCAAGGGTGAGGAAAATTTAACAAAAGCAGAAAATGACTGCTTGTCTTTTTCCAGAACTAATTCAATTCTTTCCACTTTTCCAAATTGTTTTCATTACACTGTATCAACATTCATATCTAATGACAAGTTTATATTAGTGCAATGAAGGACTCTACTATAAGGATCAAATCCACCAGATTTACTAATACCCTGGTGTCTCAGTTTTTCATTCTGTACGATAGCCGAGCTCATATCCATCTTCATGCCAGAAGTCGTTGCCAGTGCCTGTAAGTCGTCGGATCCAGGGGAGGGAAAACTTTGGTCCAAATCCATAGAATAATGCCGGTTCATATTCAGAAGTCCAAAAAGTGCGCACCCAAAATCCAAGAGCCCCACCGAGACCCCAACAGCACATCAGAAAGGGAAATCAAGGCAGACTCTAAATGTCCAACTCCCACCCCACAAACTGCACAGCCACAAAGCGATCCCAGGACACTAAGCACGCACACACCAGACACCTCACACAACCGGACACCTACACACCCAAAACTGCTTGGTTTTATCAAGAAAGTGTCGTGGATCAGTCAGGTATTCACATTCTCCACCAATGGCACAAGTGAGAGTTGATTCCCAATAGTCCACCCCATACCCTACCCTTACGGGATAGCACCAATACGCTTGCAGTGGCCCAGGTATAAGCCTATCCGCCTGCTGGGAGTTCTGTCCCCACTAATGGGGACCGACTCCCCACTCCAAACGGATTGGTGGGCTTCCGGACAAAAGCCAGGAGTCCCATCCCAAACACCAGCACCCCCTGGATTCCGATGGGCTGATGTTTGGAGATGGTTCCGCCCTCAAGGTAGCAATGGGAGGGTCCCATCACTACCTCTTGGGTCCAAACCATATCAGGTGGCGACTCAACCACCACAACTCCCACAATTAGCTTTGAATGCAAACCCCTTCCAAAACACGACCCCTTCTCAGACTCTCCTAAGCAGTAAAATTTAACAACAGTGAAAAATTCCACATAATTAATCCAAATGCTAATAAAAAATATTACATGAAGGAGAAAGATGTAGTAAGAATGAAAAAATTGCAGAAAGAAGGAAAAGTTCTGACTAATTTAGTTGGATCAGCAGCTGGGCCCCAAGGACCACTGAGAAAGCAACCCCACCAGGCATCAGAGCCCAGCTGCTGGTCCCTAAGCCCCCTACCCACGTCAAGGGGTCAGCATCTAGGGGGTGGACCCACTTGGCTTGGTACACTCGATCAGAGGATTCTCTTCTGGATCTAGCAATAGCTCTTGAAGCTCTCTTTGAAAATCCTCTCTTTCTGAGGAGATGCTCGACAGTCTGAAGGCGACTAGTCGAAGAGCGGACAAGTTGTGATGGAACCTCAGAAAGTGGGGCTGTCTGAGTAGATCTCTCCTTAACGGCAACTCTCTCGGAAAGTCCGTCAACAGCTGTAGAAGGTCCGGAAACCATTCCCTGGCCGGCCAAAAGGGGGCTATCAGAGTCATCCTTACGTTCCGATGACCTCTGAACTTTGTCAAAACTAGTCTTAGCATCTTGAATGGAGGAAAGGCGTAGAGATCTAGATTTGACCAGTCCAGAAGCATGGCATCCACTGCAAACGCCTCTTCGTCTGGAACTGGGGAGCAATACAGTGGCAGACGAGCCGTCTTGTTCGTGGCGAAGAGATCCAAAAGAGGACATCCCCAAATTTCCCAAAGTTTCTTGCATATTTGAGGATGTAGAGTCCACTCTGTGGCGACGACTTGTCCTCTCCTGCTGAGAATGTCCACCTTTACATTCTTCGAGCCTTGAATAAATCTTGTGCTCAAAACAACTGTTCTCTTTCGCCCAAATGAGCAAGTCTCTCGCTGCCTCGCACATAGAGAACGGTGTGTCCCCCCCTGTTTTTTTATGTAAGAGAGAGCCATGGTGTTGTCTGCTTGAACCAGCACTACTTTCCCTCTTACCTCTGTCTGGAAGTGCATTAGAGCAAAATGGATCGCCTTTAGCTCTTTCAGATTTATGTGCCAGCTTTTCTGATGACTGCCAAAGTCCCAACACTTCCTTTTTCCCCAGAGTGGCTCCCCACCCTTTGTCCGATGCGTCTGACAAGAGCGTAAGATTGGGGTTTAACTGGCTTAGGGACAAGCCCTCCTCTAGCCTTCCTTCTGACTTCCATCAAAGGAGGTCCTGCTTGATCCCTTCCGAGATGGAGAACACAAAAGAGTCTGGGAACTACTTCCTTTGCCACTCCTGTTTCAAGTAAAATTGTTGAGCCTTCCCAGACTTACAAATTGCTCTAACGAGGCCAAGGTTCCTAACAGGCTCATCCATTGTTTCGCCGAGCAAGTTTGTCTGCAGAGAAACTCGTCTATCTTGTTCAGGCAAGAGTCGATCCTTCAACGAGACGGAAAAGCCTGAAAAAGAACTGAATTCAGTCTCACTCCTAAATAAACTATCTCCTGAAAGGGAGTGAGGCACGACTTGTCCCTATTGACTAACAATCCCAGGCTGTCCGCCAACCTTAAAGTCTTTTCTAAGTCCTCCACACACTTCTGTCTGGAACTTGCCCTGAGAAGCCAATCGTCCAGATACATGGAGATCCGTATCCCGTCCAGGTGAAGCCACTTTGCTACTGATGACAGAACTCCGGTGAAAACTTGTGGAGCTGTCGACAGGCAGAAACAGAGGGCCCTGAACTGGTAAATCCGGCCCTGGAATACAAATCTCAGGAATCTCCTCTATTTTGAATGAATCAGAATATGAAAGTAGGCGTCCTGAAGGTCTATGGAAACCATCCAGTCTCCTGGATGAAGAGCTGCTAATACTGACTGGGTCATTTCCATAGAAAACTGTGTCTTCAGGACAAAGACGTTCAGGGCGCTCACATCCAACACCGGTCTCCAACCCCCCGAGGCCTTCTTTACCTGGAAAAGGCAATTGTAAAATCCTGGTTCCTGAGGAGAGTCCACTAACTCTAAGGCCCTCTTTGCCAGTAAGGCGAGAACTTCTTGATGGAGGGCGGCAAATTTCTCGGAGTTCTCCGAGTAAGCGAATAAATCCACAGGAAATTCTGTGAGAAGGGGGTGCTTGCTGAACGGAATGATATAACCTTCCTTCAGGACCTGGACCGTCCAAGGATCCGCTCCGAGGTGAAACCAGGTCTGCCAGAAAAGGTGTAATCTGGCTCCTACTGCTGTGTGGAGGACTACGAGCCTACTTCTTGATGGAAGAGGGAGTGGTTTTAGACGAGGCTCTACCTCTCCCCCGAAACCTAGAGAAAGATCTAACGGGAGCTCTACCTCGAAATGGTTTAGGGGCTTCCGTGGTGGGAGCACTCCGAGAAGCAGAAAGTACTGGAGTAATCTTCCTGGGCTTCTTCACTGACTGTGATAAGAGATCCTGAGTCGCTTTTTGTGTCAATGACTGAGCGATCTCGCACACAATCTCTTGCGGAAAAAGGTGCTTCTTGTCCAAAGGAGAGAAGAGCAAGGCGGACTTCTGGTTCGATGAGACCCCTTTCGACAAGAAGGAGCACCAAATCTGCCTCTTCTTCAACACTCCAGAGGCAAAAATGGCAGCAAGCTCCGAAGCTCCATCACAGATGCCTTTATCAATACAATCAAGTACAGAGGCAAAATCCTTCAACTGCTCCTCCGAGAGCCCAAATGACTTTACTTTCCTGGCCAGAGAAGCAATGGCCCAATCCAGGAAGCTAACGACTTCAAAAACACGGAAAACACTCTTGCAAAGATGATCCAGCTCACTTGCCGAAAAGGAAATCTTAGCAGTATTAAGGGCTGATCTACAAGAAGAATCCACGAGACTAGAAAAGTCTCCCTGAGTAGAGGCAGTCACACCCAGGGAAAAAACTTCTCCAGTGTCATACCAGACACGGCTCCTTGACGAAAGTCTCGAAGGGGGAAGGCAGAAAACATTTTTCCCCTGTTCCCTCTTCTCCAAAAGCCACGCGTTCACTTTCTTGATAGCCTTCTTAGCCGAAATTGAGAGGACGAGACGTGTGAACGAGGACGAGGAGTCAGGCTTACTGTCCTTTTTCCACTGCAAACCAGGAGAAACTGGGACGGAAGGCGCAAAAGAATCTCCAAAGTTGTCGACAAAGAATCGTAAAAGTTGCTTATACCCCGACAAATGCTTGTCTTTTTCTGTAAGTACTTCTTCTTCTTCCACATCAGAAGCTTCCTTCGAAGAAACTGGAGAACATTCCATCTGAAGAGGAATCCCGTTCGGCGAAGTCACACCATAAAGGACCCGAGGCGGCTGCGAGAGAGCAGGAGAAGACGTCTGCGCCTGTACTGAGGCGAATCCGAGCGGCTGAACTGGCGCTCGAGCGAGAGCCTGACGTGGCACCAGAGAAGGAGTCAGGAAAGGAGTCTGACCTGGCACCTGAAGCGGCGTCTGAAGAGGAGTCACATGGAGAGTCTGAACAGGCGCCTAGACTGAGGCCGAAACGTGAGGTTGAATAGAAGCCTGAAGAGGAGCCTGAAGAGGAGACTTTAGAGGAGCCTGTGAAGAGGACTGCACAGTAGTCTGCGGAAGATGCAAGGCGGCCAGGAGCGCATTCGGGGAAGAAAGAGATTTGCCAAAAAGCTCCAAAATACTGCCTAACTTGGCATTCATCTGGTCTAAAACCGAAAGCTGAGGATCCACCAACGTAGAAATCGCGGGAGGAGTAGAAGGATGAGCCACAAACACGTCTGGAGCCGCAGGAGTTACTGCTTGAGGCGGCTCTGAGGAAGGCTCCGAAGGTGTGTGAGAGTCCGGCTTCTCCAATTCTATGAGAGAAGGGCGATACACTGAAACAGCCGGAGAAAAAGCCTCAGGCTCCTCCCAAAAACTACAGGAAGGTTCGGCAGCCGCCACCTTCTTGGGAACCGCAGCAGGCGAAACATCGCGAGACTTTTTCAGCGGTCTAGACGTCTTCTGACGCGAGCCTCTAAGAGAGGAGACGTCTGAACTCGAGTCGCTTGACGAAAAACACTTCCTCGCAACACCTTTCCAATGGTGAGCGACAGCATCCTGGGATACGGGTACAGGATTGCTTGAGGGGGCGACTGCTCGGGAGCAGATCCCGCTCGCCTCCCTTCGGTTTTCGGCATGCCTCCTCCCAGGATCTGGGGAGCTTGACAGGGGCCTAGACCTAGGAGAACGAATGGGTCGAACAGCCACCTCCTCCACTACACTAGCACTAAGTAACTTGTCACACTTAAGTACCACTTCTTGCACTGTCTCACCCATTTTCTGCATAGTGGTGAGGAAAGAGACAAATTTCGAGTCCATATCGGCTCGTAATACTGACACGGGATTGGGATCAGGAGATACAGAGTCGAGGGCAGGAGAAAGAACTACGGGGTTAATAGGATCAGGATTAACAGAATTCAGAGGAATATCCTGGCTACTTACTGACTTAGAATTAGATCTCTGTGAAGCCTTTCTGATTCTATCCTTTTCTAACTTTCTCATATACTTTTCCAAAGCCTTCCACTCCTGAGATGTTAGAGACTTACATTCTTCACACGTATTCTCAAAAGAACATTCACGTCCCCTACAGCTAACACAAGTAGAATGAGGATCAAGTGAAGCTTTAAGAAGTCTAGTCTTACACCCACTACTACACACCCTATACTGAATAGAGCCGGAGTCAGACATCGTGACAAAACAAAATTAATTCCTAAAAAGGACAACAATTCTTCAAAACCGACTAGCGCTGCTAGCAAAAAGATCAGAAAACTCAAGGTACATCACCAAAAGGAGAAAAACCAAGATGATCAAATCCAAATTCTAACCAGCAGAGGAACCGTGTTATCGGTTCCGACGGCAGGAAACTTCTGACATTTTGCTGGAATGGTTCCTGTTACCCGGTAGAGGGCAGGGGTAGAGGGACCACCTGTCAAACCATTAGCGCTACCGCAAATTTCAAATTCTGCCGAGACGTCAGGAGACGACAGCTATATGTAACCACCGGGGAAGTTGTATAAGTGAAACAAACATTTATAAACTACTTAATATCATCTGAACAGTCAGCATATCAATTTGCCTTCAGAATCTAGTGTTGAGAGGAAAGGGTCCCCCCAAGAACCTCTTTGAACTAGTAACGAGACCATTGACATTGCCTCCGCCACATCTGCATCTGGGTCAGCTAAAGCTCTGCTGTCCTACTTCTCATGGAATTTTTTTTTTTTTTTTTTTGCCCAGAGACTCATCATCCAGTTAGAATGAGTATCATCATCATCATCTCCCTCTTGCTGCTCAGCATTGGGATGAGGGATGAAAAATGCTTCCTGCATACAGACAGCAGTCGGGTTCTTTCAGAATTATGACAACATGCAGACTTTAATATGACCTGAATACAATTAGCCTTGCCCAAATAAAAAGTCCACACCATGTCTTGTGTCACCTTCCCCCTCATGTCCTCATGAATGCCAAACCTACCAACTAGAATGTGCCAAGAACTCCTATTACCAAATGAAAAAAATCCCCTGTCAGCCTGAGATTTAAAGACTAGAGCTGGTATCCATGTTGAGTTCATCATTCATTGGATGTGATACATCACCTGCATGCCATTAGCTTGCAATTTCTCTCTCTCTCTCTCTCTCTCTCTCTCTCTCTCTCTCTCTCTCTCTCTCTCTCTCTCTCTCTCTCTCTCTCGTTCCAAATTGTTAGATGGCTTTAAAGACTCTTGTGACCCCATCACACCAGAATGAAATGTTCTAGCAACACGCCTAGTGTGAAGAGACAAAATTGCAAGGCATGACACCTAAACATTTGAAGCCATCTGGTCTGGAGGTTTTATTATCAATCTCTTGCAACAGCTGTCAAAATTCAGGTGTACTGTTCACAAGTCTTGAAACCTTGGTCTCCTTGGCTCTAACTATAGTTAGCTACTACCCCTAAGTTTGGGAGATCCCCCATCCCCTAAAATAAAAACTGGAACATCAAATAACCTCAAAATCAACAATACAATTGTCCATATAGGCATGACCAAACAAACAGATTTAACATGGCAACAATTAGTATCTTGATAAGAATACATACCTTTCCCACTCTTTGCTCTTCAATTCAAAATTGACACTATAACAATTCAGAAATGACAACCAACATATGCTGGCTTTATTCATCTTGACACTGAAGATAGAAGAATTGGAAAAGCTTGGTTAACATTCATGATGTGGAGCTTAAAAAAGTTGTGATGTTTGTGATGTGGTAAGTACAAATATGTCTCCATCTTGGGATGGGGATACAAATACTCAAGACTTTCATTCTTTAGTCTGATGAAACGACCTAAAGATGGTTATCAAACCCACTTCAGCACTGCAGAATAAAAAAAAAAAAAAAAAAAAAAAAAAAAAAAAAAAAAAAAAAAAAAAAAAAAAAAAAAAAAACAAAAAAAAAAAAAAAAAAAAAAAAAAAAAAAAAAAAAAAGATATGAGAAGTATACTCCATGAATGCAAGATAAGTAGACAGAATGAGCACAGAAGTACTTACGTATTTCAGTCCTGAGTGCAAGGTTCCTCCCACAGAGTAATACCTCCTGTTGATCACAATGATACTGTGACGAGAAACTCCTGGATAGGTGCACAGTTCAAGTTCATAAAATATCAAGAATGGAACTCAGTGCCATATCTCTAGACAAAAAAAAAGGACATATGTACTGCATTGCCTTAACGGATCTCAAAGGCTGAAGGTTGGAAAAACTGCGAAATGGAAACAGTAGGGCACTGAGAAATAGGAAGGCAAATCAAATCATGACTACAAGGCAAACCAGATAGTAGCTGTCAGCTGTTAACCCTCTTACGCCGACTGGACGTATTTTACGTCGACTTACAAAAGTTTTTTTTTAAATTCTCGGAAAAATACTTATAGGCCTACCAGCCCAAAACTTTTGAATCACGCGCCTTGGGGAATGCTGGGAGTTCACGGATCAAGGTGTTGTTTTGTTTAAAATCGTTACGCAGGCGCGCAAGCGCGAATTTCTTTCTTGCCGCACTGAAAAGTATATCTGTGACACATCTCTGAAATTATTTTGTCACTTTGACATAATTTTTGTACCATTGTAAATTAGCCATTACATGAAGTATTATATATGAAAATGTGCGCATTTTTATGTAGAATACAACAATAAAATACTCATGATTGTAGCTTTTATCAGTTTTGAGATATTTTCATATAAATAATGATATTGTTATAATACAATAAAGTTTCATACATACTTACCTGGCAGATATATACATAGCTAAGACTCCGTCGTCCCCGACAGAAATTCAAATTTCGCGCCCTTCCGTCGCTACAGGTAGGTCAGGTGATCTACCGGCCATGCCCTGGGGCGGCAGACTAGGAACCATTCCCGTTTGCTACTCATATATTTTCTCTTCCACCTGTCTCCTTGCGGGGAGGCTGGGTGGGCCCTAATCGTATATATCTGCCAGGTAAGTATGTATGAAACTTTATTGTATTATAACAATATCATTTTCATACAATCAACTTACCTGTCAGATATATACATAGCTGATTGGCACCCTTCGGTGGAGGGTAAGAGACAGCTACTACTGGAATAGACAGGTAAACAACATCTGTTGTAGGTATAAAATAAAAACCTTGGTTCCTACCTGATAGGTGGTAGACTTCGTGGGTGTTTTTTGTTTCCCCGTAGTCTGCATCACCTCAAGAAACTTTAGCGAGATATGTGATCTATGGCCAAGAATTCTTGTGGGTCTGCCGAAGGAGTCTTATCCACTTACTCGGCAGAGCCTGAAAGGACTTTGTCAATGGGTGCTGATCCACTTATATGACAATACACCTTATTAAAGAGCACACAACCAATCCCGACCACCTGATCCTAACCACCATGTTAGTATTAAAAATTGCTCCGAGTTATCCCCAACTCTTCGCAACAACCGTAACTCAAACCAAATTGCACACGCACACAATAATTTCAAAAAAAAATATTCATCTATTAAAAGATATCACAAGAGTTCCTTACTGAACGGAAGTGACTGGCCGCTTGTGCGGTATCTGCACTTGTTCAGCAGAAAGTCTAGAACATATCTATTAGCTTAAGTAGTAAAAAAATTAAGGATTGTTGTCAGCTCCTGTACCCAGGATTGTGCCCGCAGACACAAAAGGACCTAAGGAAAAACATTTTTCATAGGTCACACGCACGTCCTTCAAA
Source organism: Macrobrachium nipponense (assembly GCF_015104395.2). Classification (NCBI taxonomy): domain Eukaryota; kingdom Metazoa; phylum Arthropoda; class Malacostraca; order Decapoda; family Palaemonidae; genus Macrobrachium; species Macrobrachium nipponense. Next base: position 31,594,571 of record NC_087214.1, read on the forward strand.
TAGTGAGAAGAAGCAAACACAGAATTACATCTCCAATATGTCGCTTCCAAGATATTCTTCAGTGACATATTTCTCTGAAAAGAGAGAGACGTCGCCACCGCTCTCACTTCATGAGCTCTTACTCTCAGGAGTTTTAAAGAATCATCCGTGCAAGCCTTATGAGCGTCTGTAATTACGTTCCTGACAAAAAAGGCTAAAGCATTCTTAGACATAGGTCTTGATGGATCCTTCACTGAGCACCAAAGACCTTGTCTAGAACCTCCCAACTGTTCCTTTTTCTGTAAGTAAAACTTTAACGCCCTTACTGGGCAAAGAGACCTCTCCGGTTCCCTGCCGACGAGACCCAATAATCCTTTTACCTCGAAGTTTCTCGGCCAGGGATTCGAAGGATTTTCATTTTTCGCCAAGAATAAATCCTTGAAGGAACAGATGGCTGAATCTATCTTGAACCCGACTTTGTCACTAAGGGCGTGTAGTTCACTAACTCTTTTCGCCGTCGCCAGTGACAAAAGAAATAAAACATTTTCTCGTTATATCACGAAACGAGGCCAAATGTAGGGGTTCAAATCTCTCTGAAGCAAGAACTTCAGCACTACGTCTAGATTCCAGTTAGGGGGAGAAGTAATCTTAGACTTCTTGGTCTCAAAAGACCTAATCAGATCATGTAGTCTTTATCGTTCCCAAAATCTAGGCTCTATTCCTAAAAGACGGCCGATAGCATACTCCTATAGCCCTTTATCGTGGCTACGGAGAGCTGCGATTCTTCTCTCAGAAATAACAGAAAATCAGCTATTTCTGTTACAGAGGTACTGGAGGAGGACAACTTCTTCGACTTACACCACCTTCTAAAAACCTCCCACTTGGATTGGTAAACCCGGATAGTGGAAGTTCTCCGGGCTCTAGCGATCGAGCTTGCTGCTTTGCTAGAAAAGCCTCTCGCTCTGACAAGTCTTTCGATAGTCGAAAGGCAGTCAGAGCGAGAGCGGGGAGGTTTTGATGAAACCTCTCGAAGTGTGTTGTCTGAGAAGATCCTTCCTTTGTGGAAGGGATCTGGGGAAGTCTACTATCCACTCCAGTACCTCTGGGAACCACTCTTGAGCTGGCCAAAAGGGGGCTATCAGGGTCATTCTTGTCCCTTTTGAAGTCACAAACTTCCTGAGCACTTGCCCCAGAATCTTGAATGGGGGAAATGCGTAAACGTCTACCTGAGACCAATCTAGCAGGAAGGCGTCTACTGCTAGAGCTCTGGGATCTTCCACTACTGAACAGAAGACTTCCAGTCTCTTCGGGAGGAACGCGGCAAAGAGATCGACATGAGGAGTCCCCCAAAGAGGACTAGAGATTGCGGCAAACGTCCCTGGAGTGGAAGGGTCCATTCGGTATGAAGGACCTGGTTCCTCCTGCTCAGCCTGTCCGCTCTCACGTTCCTTACTCCCTGAACGAACCTCGTCAATAGAGAGATGTTCCTTTGCGATGTCCACAACAGCAGGTCTCTTGCGAGTTCGTAAAGGGCATACGAGTGAGTACCTCCTTGCTTCCGAATGTATGCCAGAGCGGTTGTATTGTCCACATTCACTTGTACTATTTTGTTGCACACTAACGGTTCGAAGCTCTTTAGAGCTAGGTGTACAGCCAACAGTTCTTTGCAGTTTATGTGCCAGGACACTTGAAGAGCATTCCAAGTGCCTGACACTTCTCTCTTTCCCAAAGTTGCTCCCCACCTTTTTCGACGCGTCGGAAAACAATACAAGGTTTGGGCTCTGTATTTCCAGGGAAGTACCCTTGTTTTCCCTCAGTGGGAGTAACCACCATTCTAGATGGCGTTTCATCAGATCTGGAATGGGAAAACTGTCCGAGAGGAGTCCTGTCTTCATGTTCCACGAACTTCTGAGGAAGAACTGAAGAGGACGGAGATGAAAGTCTTCCTAGATGAAAGAACTGTTCGAGCGAGGAAAGGGTCCCTAACAGGCTCAACCATTCCCTCGCCGAAGTACGTTCCTTCCTTAGGAAGAGAGAGACTTTTTCTAAACCTCTCGCTAGTCTCTCTTGAGAAGGAAATACTCGAAACCAACCCCGAGAATCCATCCGAATCCCCAGGATAGACCAGTTCTGGCTGGGGATCAGTTGGGACTTCTCGAGGTTCACACGAGTAATCCTAATGACTTTATCAGGTTTAGTGTCACAGTCAGGTCCTCCAAACACTGTTTCTCTGACTTTGCTCTGATAAGCCAGTCGTCTAGGTATAGAGATATATGATTCCTTCAGATGAAGCACCATCTCGCCACATTTTCAAAAGGTCGTGAAAAAAACCTGAGGCGCCGTAGACAGGCCGAAACACAAGGCTCTGAATTGGAAGATCCTTCCCCCCGTCATGAAACGGAGGTACTTCTTCGACGAAGGATGGATCGGGACGTGAAAATAGGCGTCCTGGAGATCCAGAGACACCATCCAATCCCCTTGGCGAAGAGCCGCAAGGACTGAAGCAGAGGTTTCCATGGAGAACTTCTGTTTCTGAACAAACTTGTTCAGAGCGCTGACATCCAGAACTGGTCTCCAGCCCCCCGAGGCTTTCGCAACCAAGAAAAGACGATTGTAAAACCCTGGGGAGCTTTGATCCAGCACTAGTTCTATAGCTCTCTTGTCCCACATCTGATCCACCATTTGTTGAAGAGTATCTTTCAACACAGGGTCCTTGTAATTGGCGGACAATTCCCTCGGAGTTGACGTCAGGGGAGGATTGTCCAGGAAAGGAATGAGATATCCCTTCTGAAGCACCGACATCGACCAAGCGTCTGTGTCGATGAGAGTCCAGGCTTCCGCAAATCCCCGTAAGCCTGGCACCTACTGGTGTTTGGAGGAGCGCCACTTCACTTTCCCCTTTTAAAGGGGCGGAACGAGGCTCGACCTCTCTTCTCGGTCGTTTTCCTTTTAGCGGTAACTCTAGTGGGAGGGCCTCCTCGAAAGGGCCGAACCGATACAGGAGTAGACACCCCTTTCTTTTCTCCCACCATCACTGGTCTCTTCTTCCTGGAAGATTGCAGGAGAAGATCCTGTCGCTTTCTCCGTCAAGATCGGGAAATATCCCTCACCAACTGTGAAGGGAACAGAAAATCAGACCTAGGGGTGGGGCGAATAACAAAGCTGCTCTTTGCGAATGTGATACTGCTTTCGTCAAGAAAGCGCTAAAAACAGGCTCTTCTTCAGAGACCTGCTCCAAATAAGGAAGAAACTTCCCTGAGCCGTCCTGCACCGCCTTGTCAATACATGACAAAATTGCAAGGAGTACGTCCGGTTCTAGCCCTTCAGGGGCATGAGCCTTCTTGGACATCACCCCAAGGGACCAATCTAGGAAGTAAAGACTTCTAGAATGTGAAAAAGTCCCTTGAGGAGATGATCCAACTCTGAAAGACCCCAAGTAATCTTCGCATGTGAAGGCTATGTCTCCTGGATGCATCTACCAGACTGGAAAGTCAGCTTCAGCTGAAGCTGGGGAGTGTGAGACCCATATTCTCCCCAGTCTGGTACCAAATCCATCTCTGCCCGTGAGTCTAGCGGGAGGCATGCAAAACACTGTCCTTACTAGCTCTTTCTTAGTTAGCATCCAGCTATCCAGCGATTGCAGAGCTCTCTTCATAGAAATCGTCGGTCTCATCTTCAAGAAAGCCGACGATTTCGGCGTCTTAGAGCATGAAACAGTGAACGAGGCGAAGGAGGAGCGGCAGGGATCAATGCATTCTCCGTATTCCTGGAATGGAATGGAATGGAAATATGAAGTTTAAGGCTTGAAGCCAAGCACTGGGAATTCCATAGGATTATTCAGCGCTTTAATGAAACTGGTTTGACATGAATATTTGTTGATGATTTTATAAACTAAATAAATACAGGCGATTTTAAAATTATGATAAAAAAACGATATCCGTCAATAAAAATTATAACTTCGCATTTCGTGAATGCAAACAAGAGTAAAAAACTTATATATACATGTACCATACACATACTCATATTCATATAAGTATGCTTATATAAACAACTTTAGTGTATACACTACACTTTGCAACGTACTGGGCGGTCAATATTAAATTTCATTAAAAAGATTAATGTCTCTAAGGAATCCAACAATTCTATTAACAGCTACATCCGGACCAAGCAGTTCTACTATATCCCTGCCCACTAACCCATGTCTCTGTCGTGCCGCAGAATACTTATGGCAATGGCATATAATGTGTTCCACAGTAAGAGGAGAGTCACACTGCATACAGACTGGTGCAGGTACCCCCTCCAACAGGAATCGGTGGGTCAATCGAGTATGTCCAATTCTTTAGACGACATAATACAGTTTCTACCCTACGATTTTGTTGGAAACCAGAGGGCCAATGTTCAATACTTTGGTCGGATTCTTCTTGTACTTTTTATTGTTGGTCAGATAGGGAGATGACCAACGTGCTTGCCATTTATTTTTAACATATGAACGAATAGTCCATTTCATGTCAGTGGAAGGAATATGGTGGAAGAGAATGCCTTCTTTATTAATGACATCTCTTGCTTCATGGTCAGCAAGTTCATTACCAGCAATACCCACAGGGGAAGGAACCAGCAAAACTGGGACAGATTTGAATTTGGAGGCAAGCCTATATAACCATTCTTGAATACGTTGAACAATTGGATGTTTAGGGTTATACTGCTGAATGGCATGAGTGCACTATAAGAATCTGAGTAAATGGTGAAATTATTACCTGTAGAGTAGAAGCAATCTCCAGAGATTTGGCTAATGCAGTCAATTCAGCTGTATAAAAACTGGATGCATTATTTGAAAGTCTGCCCACATATAGGTTATTACTATGAACAACAGCACAACCAACACCACTTGATGTCTTTGATCCATCAGTGAAAAGTTTAACAGAACCCGAATGCTTTCGGTCATGATCAAGAAAACAAGCTTCACTTCTTGGACATTAACAGATTTTTTAACAACAGTTTTTTTACAGACCGTATTTTCTGGAGTAGGAGCGTGTCAAAACTTTGTAGTTAGACAGTCCTTCTTTGCCGGTGAGACTCGTCCTCTGAGTCCTCTTCCAAAATCGGATCAGAAGGAGAGGAGGCCACTTCCCTTTTATTGTTCCGGGTCTTCCTGTTCAAAAAACTCTCTCTACGGGAGACAAACTCCTAATAGGAGAGGGGCTAAGAGAGTGTAAAGAGCTCCTATGCTTGGCTGGCTCTTCGTACTTGGCTGGCTCTTCGCGCTTGGCTGGCGCCTCGCGCTTGGCTGGCACCTCGCGCCTGGCTGGGCGCCTCGCGCCTGGCTGGCGCCCTCGCGCCTGGCTGGCGCCTCGCGCCTGCTGGCGTCTCGCGCCGGCTGACTCCTCGCGCTTGGCTGGCGCCTCGCGCCTGGCAGGATCCTCGCGCCTGGCTGGCTCTCGCCGCCTGACCTGACTCCTCGCGCTTGGCTGGCGCCTCGCCCTGACTGGTGTCTCGCGCCTCTCAAAGCTCTCGCGCCTGACTGACGCCTCGCGCCTGGTTGGAGTCTCGCGCCTTTCTGTGCCACATCCTTGTATGTCAGATGCTTGTCTGGCGCCTCGCGCTTGGCTGAACCTCCACGCCTGGTTGTTACCTCGCGCTCGGCTGAAGCTGCTGGTCTGGCAGACGTATCCCATCTGGAAGTATCCTCGCGCCTGTAAAGCGTTTCTCGCTTGTCTGACGCTCTAATCCTAGAAGACGCTTCTCGTCTGTAGGACGCCTCGCTCCCCTTTTTTTTTTTTTTTTTTTTGGACTTGGCGCGACGTGCTTGTCTGGAGAATCAAAATCGTCCAAAGAGTCTCTATCCGAGTAATTCTCAAAAGACTCACGTCCCACAGGAGCCTCACTCCTGGCGGGAGAAGGAAGACGAGTCTTCTTGACCGCAGTCTCACGTCTTTCTTACGAGGAGGATCCTTCGAAAGGACTCCTACCAAGGCGGATAGCTGTTCCTGCACCGCCAAAATGATCCTCTTGGAAGCCTCTCCTGCGTCGTTCTTCTTGAACGGGACTGAGGGAGGGAGGGAGACCTCGAAGGCGTTTTGCCCACATCATGGGATGTCAAAATCCTCTTCGCCTTCTTGATGGAAGGCGGCGCTTCTTCCGAAAAGCGTAGAAGCACTCTCTGAGGACGCTTTTCCGATAGCGGTCCTGAGCAGTCGTCTATATACAGCACCTGTTGAAGGGACGCCATGGGACCGGGGGGAATTTCCTTCCACCAACCATCCGTACGGCTTTCGACTTTCCTTCTCCTCTGGGCTTGGGAGCTTGGAAGAGGTCTAGGCCTGGGAGCGTCGCAGAGACGGTCAGACGCCCCCTCCACAACACTGGGGACACTCACTTCACTATAATCACTTTCACAGTCCTTACCTTTCATGGTAGCCATTTTGGATCTCATCCTGTGAAGAGTAGCCTTCAGTTCAGCAATTTCCGAGGCCGAATCTGAATGTAAAGCCAGTGAGGGCCCTGATACAGAATCATAATTAAGAGAAGAGTTAGAATTATCCAAAGGCTCAATAGGTCTTGTACTACTACCCGCAATCTTAGATGCAGCCCTTCTGACTCTATCCCTTTCTAACTTCTTCAAGTAAGAAGTTAGAGTCTTCCATTCCTCAACATTCAACCTCTTCACACTCATGACCAGGTGTTCGAATAGAACAATCAAAACCCTACATTTGCGACATACAGTGTGAGGATCAACCGAAGCTTTCGGTATCCTCACCTTGCAGCCTACATTCACACACATTCTCACACAAACACTTGAATCAGACATTCTTGAAGAAAAATCAAAAGCAAGTCCAAATCCAGTCCACAGTAGCGAATGCCAAAACAACGATCCAGGTACGTCACCAAAAGTCCACAAAAAGATGATCAATTGTCTAGAAAGCAAATTCCAGTCAAGAGGTGGCAGCAACGATGTTGATACCACGGCGTCAGAAAATATATGAGTAGAAAACGGGAATGGTTCCTAGTCCTGCCGCCCAGGGCAGGCCGGTAGATCACCTGACCTACCTGTAGCGAGTGGCGCGAAATTTGAATTTCTGTCGGGCGACGACGGAGTCTTAGCTATGTATATATCTGACAGGTAAGTTGATTGTATGAAAACGATAATTGCCAAAATTTCAACCTTCGGTCAACTTTGACTCTACCGAAATGGTCGAAAAACGCAATTGTAAGCTAAAACGCTTATATTCTAGTAATATTCAATCATTTACCTTAATTTTGCAACTAATTGGAAGTCTCTAGCACAATATTTCGATTTATGGTGAATTTATGAAAAAACTTTCCTTACGTCCGAGCGGTAACTCTTCCGAAAAAAATCATACATGCGATTGTGGTAATGTTTGCACCATTTTAAAAATGATATTGTTATGATACAATAAAGTTTCATACATACTTACCTGGCAGATATATACATAGCTATCGACTCCGTCGTCCCCGACAGAAATTAGAATTTCGCGGCACACGCTACAGGTAGGTCAGGTGATCTACCCCGGCCTGCCGCGGGTGGGGGGCAGGACTAGGAACCATCCCCGTTTTCTAATCAGATTCTCTCTTCCACCTGTCTCCTGCGGGGAGGCTGGGTGGGTCTTCAATTGTATATATCTGCCAGGTAAGTATGTATGAAACTTTATTGTATCATAACAATATCATTTTCATACATTCAACTTACCTGTCAGATATATACATAGCTGATTGACACCCTTTGGTGGAGGGCAAGAGACAGCTAATTACTGACTAGACAGGTAAACAACATATGTTGTAGGTATTTATAGACCTTGGTTCCTCTGTGTTTCTAGACGAAGGGTTGACTTCCTAGCTATTGCATAGGAGTCTGCTTCGTCGCAAGAGCCTTAGCAAGATAGTGATCTGTGGCCAAGAGTTCTTGTGGGTCTACCGATGGGGTCTTATCCACTTACTCGGTCGAGCCTAATTGGCATTTGTCAATGGGTGCTAATCCGCTTATATGACAACATGCCTATGCCTATTGGCATAACTAAGGAGCGCAACACCGATCCCGATCACCTGTTCCTAACATGAGGGTTCGCGCTAAATTGAAAAAGAGTTATCCCCCAAACTCCTTTCAAACCTCAAAAAAAAATCACTGAGTTAAAATAAATTCAACTCATTATTAAAGGATCAGTGTCGGCTCCTTATCCCAGCAACGTATCCGCTGATACGTATAACCCAAGAGAGAAGGATCTCTCGTAGGTTAAACTTGAAGTCCTTCGTGTAATGAGCAGTCAACACATAGTTGCATCTCTCATGTTAAAGCTAATATGTCTTCCTGACATATTGTTACGAAAAGAACAAGAATTTGCAAAAGCTCGCACTTCAAGAGCTTTTAAATTCTCAGCTGTTTGAAGGTATCCTCAAGTCACTTATGAAGTGCTTTAGAGATCACCATTGTTTCAAAGAAGACTAGGACTTTCTTTGAACTGGATCTCATCTGGATGAAGCCTAGCGCCTGGCTTGCGCCTGGCTGGCGCGAGGAGTATCCTGTTTGGAATACTCCTGGCGCCTGACAGTCGTAAAACACTTCGAATTACTCCTGACGTCTCTGGAAGGCGCATCTCGCTCCAAATACTCCTAGCGCCTGTTGGCGGAGTATTAAGCTCTGAATACTCCTGGCGCTTGGTAGGCACATCGCGCTTCGAATACTCCTGGCGCCTGGTAGGAGTAAAAAGTCTAGAATACCCTCCTGGCTCCTGGGAGGAGTAGGGTCCAGAGTACTCAAAGGCGCCTGGGAGGAGTATCGAGGTCAGAGTACTCAAGGCGCCTGGCAGGAGTATCTCTTCCCGAATACTCCTGACCTATGGAAGGCGCATCTCGCTCCAAATACTCCTGGCGCCTGTTAGGAGTATTAAGCTCAGAATACTCCTGGCGCTTGGTAGGAGTAAAAAGTCTAGAATACTCCTGGCTCCTGGGAGGAGTATCGAGGTCAGAGTACTCAAGGGCCTGGGTAGTATCTCTCCCGAATTACTCATGACCTATGGAAGCGCATCTAGTCCGGAATTATCCTGTGGTTGGTAGGAGTATCGCTCATGGAATGCGCCTTTCGAATGGCAAGTATATTGCGCTTAGCGGGCGCTATACTCCTATCAGGAGTTCTCTCTTCTCCAGTTGGCTCTTGTTGCTTGGATGAAGATCTGGGCCTAGAACGATCTACAGTAAAGCCAGGCTCTTTGCGCCTACTTGGCGCCTGGCTCCTAGTTGGCGCCAGACGCTTGGCAGGAGTTTACTTCCTTTCCCACGTCTCGCCTGCCTAACGCATCGCTCCCCCCACCCCAGAGATGGCCGCTTGTGCGACAACTCCCCTGTAGGGTTCGTCGCGCCCGACAGGAGATCGGTATTTGGATCTCTTAATCGGAAGCCTGTCATCCTTTTTACGAGTAGGCTCTTTAGAAAGTACTCCTACCAAAGACGCTAATTGCTCCTGCACATTCATCAAAATTTAGTCCGTTACATCCAGTAGACGATAGGAAACCTCAAAAGTCCGAGAGACAAGTCTTGCCTCCGAGGAGGATCCTTATTGCATACTTCCGTTGCCTAACCGAGTTCTCCTCCTACATGTTGATGAGTTTTCTCGTTGCAGAAGCTTCCCTATCCTTGCCCGAAGGAAGGGAAGGAGGGAACCTGAATTTTTAAAGAGATCTGAGCTGAAATTGTAGGACTCCTGATTTCTAGCTCTTGAATGTATCTCTCTGAACCTTTTGGGAAGTAATTTGAGCCCTCCTCGCGTTCCAAAGACTCTGTCAGTAAACGTTTAAACCTTGTCTTCTTTCTGTAGATGACAATGTCACTACATTACCCGGACAACGAAACCTCTATCTGACAGCGTTGATCCAGGAATAAAAGGGCGTTTAGTTCTTTTGCCAAACATACTATGCTGGCCAGAAACCCAAGTTGCCGAGTCTTCTTCATAGAATTTTGATTCCAGATTCTAAAGCCCAAATTTCACTTGTTCTTTTGATCGTTTAGGACCAAGAGAAACATTTGATTAGGAGCAGTTCCATCTTGTCGGAACACGGAATCTGAGGCCCAAATTAGGATCCCATTCTAAATATAAGATCTCTTACTCTTATCGTATAGAGGTATTGTATAAGAATCCCGAAGATCTTAATTCTCTACCATCTCTAATATTCTTTGTCTAGACAGAGTATATCTTTTTACTGTGTTCATTGATAGCATAAAATACCAAGGTGATTCTTCCCTCTGAAAGGGAAGAAAACCATTATGTGGTTGCACAGAGGTATCGGAATAGGACAGTTTTCCCCCTTTCTATCTAGCACGATCTGCAGCAACTCTATGTCTTTAACATATTTAAAGGAATTATCAAGCTTCCCTTGAAAAATCCTCTCATTCATATTTACTTCTGGTCAGTTCTGCACGCAGACAGACTCAGAGTGAATAGGTGATTGGTTTTTCAGGTCCAATATTTATAATAGATTCCGATAAAATCTCTACTCTCTTAGAAAAACCTTCCGACACATGCTGAAAGAAGAACGTGACCTCTGTGAATCCAACCTTTTTATTGCCAAAATGATGCATTCATCTTCTTCCTTTGACGCCCATTTATTTTAATATGTGTTAAGAATATATATAACTAGGGGAAAAAGACTAAAGTTTATTCCCCTATTTAAATTAAAGATGGCGTATCTTGCTACCTCTCTTGTTTCGAGGAAAAGGAAGCAATCTATAAGAAGCTCGTTCATCTTCTGCCTTGCGAAGAGATCTGTGAATACTTTCCGCAGGGTCTGACAACTCTTTCCAATACATGTTAAATCGTGCTCTGCCGAATTAAAATCCTTTATAATCCCGTCACATTGTGGTAAACAGCATTCATCTAGGAAACTCTTGTAAGGATAGTAGGAACGCTGTAATTAACCACCGTTATCTTAAGGTGAATTTCCTACTACATTTTTTCCTCGCTGAGGCAGAGAGATATCCTTACAAAACGCAATCCATGTATTCATGTTTGCCTAAAAAAAAAAAAAAAAAAAAAAAAAAAAAAAAAAAAAAAAAAAAAAAAAAAAAATCCCCTCAATTCGTGGTTAAGTCCCTGATTGTATGGGGAATATACGGTGAAGCATTCGATCCCTTAGGAGAGAAAGATGTAACCAACCGTTCACGACCGAGAACCGGATGGTACTAAGATTGGCTGACAATTACAGCCGTCTCGTTCACTGCCTGGCTGCATTCATTCTGAGTTGCCAGTTACTCCCTTCAATGAATGGATATAATAAAATTATTCTCGAGTCTAAGAAAGCTCACAATAATGCAAATTTGAAGCCAAACAAACCTTTGCGTTTTTAAATACCGAAGCTGAGTAGGTATTGTCGTAACGAACCTTTTTAAGCGAAGTCCTTACTAGGAAAATCCTGTAAGGATATAGATAATTCCGTAGCGAACCAGAAAGGCAACTATGGTATGCGTATATGACTTGTCATTCAGTAGTCGTATACAGCAAGCCTTCTACGACACTCTTTCCTTTCCGACATGCAGAGAAAGAATGGAAATCTTACTCTCTTCGTTCATTTCGTCAATAATCCCGAATGAGTATTTAGTCGAAAGAGATCGCAAATGACAACCGAGGATCGAAGAGAATTCTCTTCAGCTTTTATTATCTTGGAGATAAGTCCGTATTTTACGCCTTTCTTATCTGGAAGAGCCTCTAATCAATGAATGAGAGCTCGTACGAATCTTGTTCAACTTCCAAACGATTGCCCCTCTTTCTGTAAATGGTTGGTTGCATTATTTTTTAGAAGGAGGATGATTTTAATATCCTCTTACTAATACTGAACTAATTCTCACAATTCTGCTCTATCTTCCATTCCTCAAGTTGGGACAAGATTGAGCAACCGGAGGAGAGCGCTTCCTTTCGAAAGGTGAAAGGGCTTTTAGCAGTACCGACTGTAACTGACAAGGGCTACGGCAGCCACTGTGCTAACATCTTGCGTTCCCTGCCTGGAGGAAAAAGCCGAGCTTGCTCTTGCCTTTATTGCATTAAGACGATCCTGACAAGGGCAACGGCCGCCTGTGCGACAACTCCCATCCCTATCAGGAGAAGCCTCGAATGTCTTTCACCTTTCGCCTGGAGGACTCTTGGCGGTTGTCAGGCTCTTCTTGTAGGAGAAAGTGCCTGGCGCTAAGCAGGAGTATCTTGCCTAGAATACTCCTGGCGCCTGGGAGGAGTATCGCGATCGGAATACTCCTCGGCCTCGGAATACTCCTCGGCCTCGGAATACTCCTGGCGCCTGGCAGGAGTATCGCGCTCCGAATACTCCTGGCGCCTGGGAGGAGTATCGTGCTCGGAATACTCCTGGCGCTGGCAGAAGTATCGCTTTCCTAGGAGGAGTATCGTGATCGGAATACTCCTCGGCGCCTGGGTAGGAGTATCACGTTCCGAATACTCCTGGCACCTGGGAGGAGTATCGTGCTCGTCGGAATACTCCTGGTGCTTGGCAGGAGTATCGCGTTCCGAATACTCCTGGCGCCTGGGAGGAGTATCGTGATCGGAACACTCCTGGATCCTAGCAGACGTATCGCCCTTGGAAAGTTTTCTTGTTGGAAAGTTCCGAGCATCTGAAAGGCGATCCTCGCCTGGAAAGTTCTGTACGTCTGGAAGGTTATTCGAAACTGGAATCTTCCGCCTTCTGGAAGGTTCCGCTTGTGCGGAAGGTTCTGTGTGCGGAAGGTTCCGATCTCTTGTACATTTGTTCTTGCTTAGAATTCGACAATACTTCCATTTTCGACATAGCCCTCCCTTTCTTCTTGAATTAATGGAACGGATCTTCCGATTTCCGATGAAGATCCTGGTTCATAGTGCTTCAGGCGCTTTGCGCCTATATTCAGGCCCTTCAGGTGCTTTGCGCCTCGTTTCAGGCGCTTTGCGCCTTGTTTCAGACGCTTTAGGCGCATTGAGCCTCGTTACCGGAGCTTCATGCCCAAGGAGCTAGAAGCTTAAAAGTTATATATATGTATATGTGAACTCACTAAACGAGATCCATAAAATTCATTCGATCAACAAATATTCTTTAATATCTAATTCGTTCTTCTCAGAATAGATATATTTTCATATACATGTACCGATGAGGAATTTATTGAAATAACTATTTCAAACCCCCATGGGATAGAGCTCCCCCCCCCGTCCAACCGTACGGGGGGACGAACCCGGATAGGGCAATGCCTCTACCGCAACTGTTATCGAATGATGTCTTCCTTTCTTCGTCTCTTCTGAGGTTCCGATAGCCAGACGAGATTATCTTGCATCTTCATTTAATCTACGCCGTTGAATGTTTCTTCTCCTTATTCGTCAAAACGATAATAATAAGGGGAACACATTGAATTAGGATGCCTTTCCAATGGCTATCCCTGCAGTCTGGGACGTCCTACAGAACCTGCCGAGGGGACGCCTGATCGGTGGGGGTTATCCATAACCTCCGTACGGCTTTCGACATTCCTTCTCCTCTGGGCCTGTGAGCTTGGAAGAGGTCTAGGCCTGGGAGCGAGACAGAGCCGATCAGACGCACCCTCTATTGCAATGGGGAACACTATAATCACTTCTTACCTGTAATAGCTCGTATCTTGAGCTACATTCCTTTATCTTCAAATTGCAAATGAATTTGTAGTTTCTGTGAAGTAAGAAGGTGATGAGGAAACAACACTACTAGTACTGTTAATATTCTAACTGCTTGTCAGAACGAGGGCTATTAAAGCTTCTAAAGAAAGCATATCTAGTTCTATGTTTTTCTGACTTCCTCAAATAGGAAGTTACCTTATTTTCCTCAATCAAATTCTAACATTTATTACACTTTATCAATGAATAAATATATTTCCCTTTCTTGCAAACTAAGTAATTGTCTACCGAAAACTTCGGTAGTTACACATCCTCTATTCTTTGAAAACTTCGAAGTTAATTCAATAAAAGTTATTAAAAAGTTATTAAAAACGTATGCCAAACCACCGATCCAGTACTTCCCTGTAAAAGTCGGCCAGAAGATCGATGGCGATGAAACACGAAAATCAAATCAGGAGGGAAAGTAAACATATGTTTACCTTCCCAGCGACAGAGAGAATCTGATTAGAAAACGGGGATGGTTCCTAGTCCTGCCACCCATCGGCAGGCCGTAGATCACCTGACCTACCTGTAGTTTGTGTGCCGCGAAATTCGAATTTCTGTCGGGGGGACGACGGAGTCGATAGCTATGTATATATCTGACAGGTAAGTTGAATGTATGAAATTAGCCGTTATATAAAGTTTTATATATGGCAATGTGCGCAATTTCATGCACAATACAACTAAAAACAACCCATGGTTGTAGCTTTTATCAGTTTTGAGATATTTTCATATAAATAACGATAATTGCCAAAATTTCAACCTTCGGTCAACTTTGACTACCGAAATGGTCGAAAAACGCAATTGTAAGCTACAACGCTTATATTCTAGTAATATTCAAGCATTTACCTTCATTTTGCAACAAATTGGAAGTCTCTAGCACAATATTTCTATTTATGGTGAATTTATGAAAAAAATAACATTTTCTTTACGTCCGCGGTAACTCTTCCGAAAAAATCATACGTGCGATTGTGGTAATGTTTGCACCATTTTAAATTAGCCGTTACATAAAGTTTTATATATGAAAATGTGTGCAATTTCATGTAGAATACAACAACAAATAATTGAAGGTTGTAGCTTTGCTCATTTTTGAAATATTTGCATATAAATCACGATAAATAGAAAAAAAACCCCATGTTCGGTCAACTTTGACTCTACCGAATTGGTCAAAAAACGCAATTGTAAGCTAAAACTCTTACAGTCTAGTAATATTCAGTCATTTATCTTCATCTTGAAACAAATTCGAAGTCTCTCGCAAAATATTTAGATTTATGGTGAATTTTTTAAAAAATCTTTCCTTCCCTCCACGCGCGGATTCTCCGCCACAAATCTCCGAAATACGCACGTCCCATTCTCGGAATATTTGCTCCGTTTCATATTAGGCATTTCATAGAGTTTTATATATGAAAATGTGCACAATTTCATGTAGAATAAAACGAAAAATATTTGAGGTTGTAGCTTTTCTTATTTCCGAAATAATTGCATATAAAAAATATATATATAAAAAAATTAGACATTCGGTCAACTTTAACTCGTCAGATATGGTCGAAAACTGCAATTGTAAGCTAATACTCTTACAGTATAGTAATATTCAATCACTTTTCTTCATTTTGAAAGAAATTGGAAGTCTCTAGGACAACATTTAGATTTATGGTGAATTTTTGAAAAAAATATTTGTTTACGTCCGCGCGTTACGAATTCGTGCATTATTTTGTGATAATATTTTCTCTGTGTTGCTTTTATCGTTTTACAATGTATATACCAAAATGATCGCAATTTAGTGTACATTACAACGAAAAAAAAATAACTTGTTACCTTTAACCGTTTTGCGCACAGCGCGATTTGAATACAATTATATATGAAATTTTGTTTTTGCACTATCATATATCGCATTATTTATATATGATAATGATAATTTTTTTTCATTTCTGATGGTTGCATACTAAACTTCAGGCAATGAAAAAAAAAAAGGAGCCAAAAATGAACTCTTAATCTTGAAAACTAAGCGCGCTGTGATTTTTTGAAAAAAATATTTATTCCGCTTCCGCGCTCACTCTGAAACCCCTCCGGCACACGGGAGACAATTTTTTATTTACCGCTCCGGCGTATGAGGGTTAATTGACTGCCTTTAGCTGTCGTACCAACAATAACTAGTACGAAAAACCACCATAAATTAAGAAATGGATGTAGTACCCATAAAACATCCTTTGGCACTTGAAGACATTGAAACATCTCTCAACTTGGAAGCATCCATCACTCTCAGTGACACTGACAGGAGTTGACAGACCTCATACAAATTCTGCACAGGACTGAAAATTAACCACTTGGTAGATAGAATGTGGTGCATAGTATACAATACCAATGAATCAGAATGAATTAATTCATATTACTCTTGAGGATATTCAGTGTCCAGTTACCCACATAATGACAACAGAGGCTAACATCAAAAATACCCTGGAAGTAATTCTTGGTTAACAAAAGAAACAGGGATTGCATAAATTACCTGGTTATCAATCAAACATGCTGAAACGGCCTCTCTGTAATTAAGAGATTGTCTCATGGGGAGACTGGGCTTATTACGTGGGCTCTGCCGAACACTGGACCTAGTTTTGCAACCTTGGCTGGCCACCCCTGCAAGCCAGCCTGCAAAAGTTAAAATTAGTTCAGACATCTAATAAAAACTAATTTCTTTTGGTAAAAATCTACAGCAATCTATTAACTCATGGTAAAAATCTACAGCAATCTATTGACTCATGACACCAGTAAGCCTAACCTGCTACTTCCTCAAAGCAATGGTAACTATAACCAAAACCTCACATCTGACACATGATGACGACACTTCACTGGCCTAATCTGAGATTAAGTCAAACCATCCTCCTCCTCCCACTTTGTATTTTGTTATACTAATCCTTCTACAGACACAGAAATGTGAATAGTTTCATGGTTGCTAATCCATAGAGATATTTGAAACAATGGGAAATATAATCTCGTTTTCATGTAACACAGTCAGAGCCATCTGAAGGCACGAACATTTTCATGCGTATGTCTGCTGCACTATGAAACAAATGTTAGGAGAGGGTGGAAAGTCAGATGGGAGACAATATGAACAGAGGTACACTGCAAAAGGACTGAAAGAGGTTGCAGCTTGGGGTCGGAGGGAGACTGCAGCAAAGAAGTTGAAATTAATGTCTATAGTGCACCACGTGAGGTGCACTGACAGCACTACTTTTCTACAGGGCACTGCACTATAAGTAACACAACCTTACATACCTATCCAGTTACACGAGACATAATGCAGATATCATACCACCCCCAAGACAGTAATTACAACTTATAAAGGATCAAAATACTTTTCTAAATAAAGTTTCTAGGATACAAAGTTAATTAACCATATGAGTAAACTCCAGGTAGAAATTAAAAACCCTTCAACACTGGTAACAAGTCCCAGGTAGTATATTCAAGTTTTACATAAATTTCAAAGCTGAAAATAGATATTCACTATTGCACCAATGCTAAGACTATTTAATATTTATATAATAATATCAGTACTAACCTAACCATACCAGCTGGTTGCATGGTTTCATATTACATAGGTATACAAGCCTAGAGATATTGCTTTAGTGCATAACCGGTAACAGTTCTCAACACATGGACATAACCTCACAGCTGGCATAGTCAGGCAAATTTGTTGGAAAAGCTAAAACATTTTTTTTCAAAAAGCATCAATTCATGGGCTAAATAAAAGTAACGTTGGTAAATGGGAAGGAGACAACCACACTATATCATCTATAGCTAAATACAATTTTAAGGCTAAACATACAAAAAGAGTGAGTAGATAAGCTGGGAAAATAACCAAGATAATGAGAAACATGCTGTGTTTTGCCTAAACATGGGGTCCCATGGAACTTTTGCCACATCCAGCACCAGCCTTTGTTTGGGGATGAATGTAAAGGCATGAAGGAAAGACAACAAATTCCTATTCATCTTGGTTCATTTTTAAATTACCTCAATGGTACTAGTACATTCTTTCGAAGCCTGAATTTTAAGTCAAGAGGCCGCTGTGGTGGGCTTGTTCCATATGAATGGGGTAGGGTCTAGCTATGGGTTAAATAGCAAAACTCAGCAATGATGGAAAGGAGGAGGAATAAACGACAACGACGTAAATGGAACCTCTGGCAACAGAGGAGCTTCGTCCGGCAGCCAGGTATTCAACCCAATTGAAGGGGAAGACTGTCAGGTACTTGGAGGTCGTCATCCAGCAACTGACCACCACAACGACAGTAACCAACAACCTGAGATTGGAGCTAAAAAAGCAAACCAGAGGAAGAAATGGACAAGAGAAGAAAATAAGGAAATATGGAGATGCTACATCAGAAGCAACCCGACAGAGAGATGATATAGAAGAAGGTTGGTCAACATCTGGAATGAGAGGAATAACACCCTCCAAACAGAGCAGAGGCTGGCAGACCAAGTAAGAAACAAAGAAAAAGAACTGGCTCTCCCTAACAGAAAGAGAAGAACTGGAAAGGGAAATGTCACACGACAATGAATTACACAAATACGAACTGAGAGACGATGCCACAGAAGACGACAGGGATGATGAGGTATCAAACAACGACACACGAAGATACACCAACGAAGTAACAGAGGACGTAATGGGTAGGAAAGATTAGACAATGGACGGAGCCAGATACAGAGAGAACAAAGATCCCCTCCATGAAAGCCTACAACACCATGAAATTAAGGGAGAAAAATGTGAGGTCAATGAAATAATGGGCATAATACACACCACCAGTATCACAGAAACAAATACCTTGGCATATGCAGGAGCAAGATTAGTAGCAGAACTGATGGGGATACGGACACCAAACACCAACCAACCAACAGAAACCAAAAAAGCAACCACCTTGGAAAAGACGTCTGGAAAAGCAAATCACAGTGATGAGATCTGACTTGAGTAAACTGAAAGAGATGCCAGAAAAAAGGCTGAGAAGCAGGAAGACAAGGGAGGAACTCAACGAGAAATACAAAGTATGAGAGAGGGGACTAAACAACACAATAGAAGATGTAAAACAGAGGCTTAAGGCCAAAGCACATAAGATCCAACGGTACATGAACATGAATAAGGGACGCCAACAGAACAAACTATTTGGAACCAACCAGAAAAGACTATAGTACAGCCAACTAAGAGGGGAAGACAACCACCAAGAAATTCCTGAAGCCGAACCAAGTAAGAGACTCTGGGAAAACATATGGAACAATCCACTATCACACAACAAATATGCAACATGGCTCCAGGAAGTCAAGGAAGAAGAAACAGGGGGGAATAAAACAATGATTCATAGCGATCACGACAGACACAGCCAGACACCATCTAAAGAAAATGACAAACTGGAAAGCCCCAGGTCCCGATGAAGTCCATGGATACTGACTCAAAAACTTAAAGGCCCTACACTCACGAATAGCAGAACTCCTCCAGGTTTGTATCTCAAATCACCATGCACCCAAATGGATGACCACAGGAAGAACATCCTTAGTACAAAAAGACAAGAGTAAGGGAAATATAGCCAGTAACTACCGGCCTATCACCTGCCTACCAATAATGTGGAAGTTACTAACAGGTATCATCAGTGAAAGGCTATACAACTACCTAGAGGAGACAAACACCATCCCCCACCAACAGAAAGGCTGCAGAAGGAAGTGTAGGGGCACAAAAGACCAGCTCCTGATAGACAAAATGATAATGAAGAACAGTAGGAGAAGGAAAACCAACCTAAGCATGGCATGGATTGACTATAAGAAATACTTTGACATGATACCACACACATGGCTTATAGAATGCCTGAAAATACTATATGGGGCAGAGGAAAACATCACCAGCTTCCCCAAAAATGCAATGCACAACTGGAATACAATACTTACAAGCTCTGGAATAAGACTAGCAGAGGTTAATATCAGGAGAGGGATCTTCCAGGGAGACTCACTGTCCCCCCTACTGTTCATAGTAGCCATGATTCCCATGACAAAAGCACGTACTGCAGAAGATGGATGCCGGGTACCAACTCAAGAAGAGAGGCAACAGAATTAACCATCTGATGTTCATGGACGACATCAAGCTGTATGGTAAGAGCATCAAGGAAATAGATACCCTAATCCAGACTGTAAGGATTGTATCTGGGGACATCAGGATGGAGTTTGGAATACAAAAATATGCCTTTGTCAACATACAAAAGGGCAAAGTAGCAAGGACTGAAGGGATAAAGCTACCAGATGGGAGCAACATCAAACACATGGATGAGATGGGATACAAATACCTGGGAATAATGGAAGGAGGGGATATAAAACACCAAGAAATGAAGGAAAGAATATATGCAGAGACTCAAGGCGATACTCAAGTCAAAACTCAACGCCGGAAATATGATAAAAGCCATAAACACATGGGCAGTGCCAGTAATCAGATACAGCGCAGGAATAGTGGAATGGACAAAGGCAGAACTCCACAGCATAGACCAGAAAACTAGGAAACATAACAATACACAAAGCACTACACCCAAGAGCAAATATGGACAGATTATGCATAACAAGAAAGGAAGGAGGG
>NC_087214.1:31615298-31679133 GCF_015104395.2 Macrobrachium nipponense
GAGCTGACGTCCAGTACTGGTCTCCAGCCTCCCGAGGCTTTCGCCACCAGAAAAAAGGCGATTGTAAAACCCCGGGGAGCGTTGATCCCGTACCAATTCTATCGCTCTCTTGTCCCACATTTGCTCCACCATCGATCGAAGAGTATCCCTCAGCACAGGATCCTTGTATTTGGCTGATAGTTCCCTTGGTATTGACGTTAAGGAGGAGTGTTTTCAGGAAAGGGATACGATATCCCTTCCTTAAGATCGCCAAAGATGACGCGTCTGCATTTATCAGTGTCCAGGCTTCCACAAATCCCAGGAGCCTGGCACCTACTGGTGCTTGGAGGAGAGAATCTTCATTTTCCTTTCTTAAAGGGACGAAAAGCAGATCTACCTCTCTTCTCTGGAGCCTTCCTCCTTGTGGAAGGTCTGGAGTCGGAACACCTCGAAAGGGCTGCAACCGTTGTACTGGGTCCTTTCTTGTCCGATGCAGAAACAGGTTTCTTCTTCCTAGCTGACTGCGTCAGAAGATCCTGAGTTGCCTTCTCAGTTAAAGACAATGCGCAATGTCCTTTACTAACTGAGAAGGGAACAAAAAGTCAGAAAGAGGCGCATATAGAAGTGCTGCTCTCTGAGCATGTGAGACTGCCTTAGTTTACGAAGGCGCCATATACAGTCCTTTTCTTTAAAAGACCTGCTCCAAACAAAGAGGTTATTTCAAAAGATCCATCCTGTACCGCCTTGTCAATACAAGACAATATGCATAATAGGGCTTCAGGTTCGATTCCTTCCGAATCATGTCTTTCTTGGACATCACCCCAAGGGACCAATCTAAGAAGTTAAAAACTTCCAATACACGAAAGAGTCCCTTGAGGAGATGATCCAGTTCCGAAATACCCCATGTAATCCGTGCAGAATTGAGACTTGGACGCCTTGAACGTCAACCAAAGTCGAAAAATCTGTTTCGGTTGTAGAAGGGAGAGCAATACCCATATTCTCTCCCCCGTCTGATACCAAACGCCTCTTTTCCCAGCCAATCTTGCTGGAGGCATACAGAAGACTGTCCTTACTAAGTCTTCTTAGACTTCATCCAAGAGTCTAAGGAATGTAAAGCTCTTTTCATCGATATGGTAGGTTCATTTTGAGAAAGACGAAGGCTTCTTCGTCTTAGTACTGGAAAAGAGCGAGCGCGGAGAAGGAGGAGCGGCAGGAGTCAACTCGTCTCCGTACTCCTCCAGTAGTAGGGTAGTCAACACCTTATAGTTAGAGAGACCTTCCCTTCCACTATATTCGTCATCCGAGTTTTCCTCTAACTCGGGATCCACATACTCGCTCGCCGCTCCTTTCCGAACGTTCGTCTTCTTGAGGAGACAAACTCCTAATAGGAGAGGGGCTAAGGAATGATACTCCTTCCTCTTTCCGCTCTAATAGTCTTTGAAGGCGTCATAGGCTTCGGCTTCTCTAGAATTTTAGAAGACGCTTCCCGCTTACATGACGCTTCCCGTTCGCCAAGCGTCATGGATGACGTCTTTTGCTGACGTCTCGATGACGCTTTAGCGCCTGCCTGGGAGACTCCTGCTCTCCAAAGGCGTCCTACTTGGCGTCATAATATTGGACGGAGCGTCATGTCTATGTTCCTTTTCCAATGACGCTTCGCGTCTAAAGACGTCTTACGTCTCTCTGGCGTTACGACACTCTCGTAAGCCCCTGTTCTCGCTCTCGAACTAGACGTTTCTGTAAGACGTTTAGCCGTTTCCCTTTGTCTGTATGACGCTTCTCGTTGAACAGGTGAGAGAGGACGAGACTTCTTAATTGGAAGCGTCACGTCCTTCCGACGTGGCGCTAAAAACTCCCACTAGAGATGACAGTTGCTCTTGAACTGCCATGATGATCTTCTTGACGCTTCTCCCACGTCCCGTGCATGACGTCTTTCGTCATCACTCGGGGGAGAAGAAGGAAAGGGTACTTCCGCGTACACTTCAGGTGACGCTGACGCCCCCTTCGCTTTCTTGCTAGATGACGGAGCGTCATCTGAGAAACGCTCTGGACTAGAATCTATGTCAGGCTTCATATGACGCTTCAGCGGTCTTGACAAGTTCGATTCCTTCCACCCTCGTTTAGGTGAGGGAGGGAGAGAGACGAGAAACACTCGCGAATGACGCTTTTTCTAAAGCGCCCTTGAGCCGCCTGCCACGAAGCAGAGCTAGCTGAAGGGACGTCTGACCGTTGGGGATACCCCCACAACCTCCTTAAGGCTTTCGACTTTCCTTCTCCTCTGGGCTTGTGAGCTTGGAAGAGGTCTAGGCCTGGGAGCGTCGCAGGGACGATCAAAACGCCCCTCCACAACACTGGAGAACTCACTTCACAGTAATGTTCACTTTCACTAGCCTTACCTTTGAAGTCCGCCATCTTGGACTTCATATCTCTAATTGTAGCTTTCAGATTGGCGATTTCCGATGCCGAATCCGAAAAAGCACTCTGAGAATGAGATACATAGGGAGAATCTACATCAGTAGGATTAGAATTATCAGTGAAAGGCTCAATAGGCCTTGAACTCACACCTTTCAATCGTCTAATTCTATCCCTCTCTAACTTCTTCAAATAAGAAGTCAAAGTCTTCCACTCTTCTGCATTCAATCCCTCGCATTCCTTACAAGTATTAAAAGCAGAACACTGAAACCCCCTACATTTACGGCATACAGTGTGAGGATCAACCGAAGCTTTCGGTATCCTCAACCCTGCAGCCTACATTCACACACATTCTCACACTCACATTAGAATCAGACATACTGAGAAAAATCCAAAGAGTTATTCCAAAACAGTCCACAGTAGCGAATGCCAAAACACGATCCAAATACGTCACCAAAAAGCCGAAAAAACGTTGATCAAAGGTTGAAAAATGAATCTAAGTCAGGAGGTAATAACAACAATGTTGATACCACCGGCGACAGAGAAATATGATAGAAAACGGGGATGGTTCCTAGTCCTGCCGCCCAGGGCAGGCCGGTAGATCACCTGACCTACCTGTAGCGAGTGGCGCGAAATTTGAATTTCTGTCGGGGACGACGGAGTCTTAGCTATGTATATATCTGACAGGTAAGTTGAATGTATGAAAATGACAATTAAGGTGAAATTGTTTAGTATGAAAATTTCAGGTCTGTCCTAGAAAGCGCTCACATCCTGTCTGTCCCAGACACGAGATGTTGTCGACAATATAAGCCTTTACACGTTTTCTCAGTGATGTCATTATTCCTAACATGGCACTCGTCCTAGTGTCATTTTAAAGCAGAATAATTGTACTCTGACAAACATCAAAGCAACAAGTGGAAAATGGTCAAAATGCCATGTCACACATCAAGAACGACTTTCAGTTTTGGATTTTGAATGAAGCAAAATCCAGGGATTAATATGATGCTATTTTACAGTCATTTCAATTACAAGAATAAGTCCTATTCACCTTTAATACACACCTCAATTCCAAGCTGGACTATTTCCAGTCCCTCTGGAACCATGAACTCTGTAAGGCTGACCTAGGTTGGAAAATATGATGCTTCCATGCTTGATCCAGCGATGACAAGAGGTAAGCAATAACTACTTGGAAAATGCCATGTGAAAGCAATAGTGAAAATATGTTCCAATAAAAAAAAAATATATATAAAAGCAGCAGTAAAAGGTCAGAAACTAAGAAAAGTGAGCTTAACACTATTGGACCACCTGTTATTCTATGCTCACCTCAAGACGGGAAAAATGGCACAAAAATGTTAACGACAATGAAGATACTCCATGCCAAATGACAATGAAGACTACCCATCCAGCCAAACGACAATGAAAGACTAACTCCATGCCAAATGACAATGAAGACTACTCGATGCCAAATAACAATAAGAACTAAAATTTGATGCTGTCAATGCAATGCACACCCAGTAATATCCTAACCTATTTCAGGATGCAGACAGGTAAATGAATGATGAGGGCCAATTGCACTGTCATGTAACTTAATAGAAAGAATGCAAAGCAATAAAAAAATATGGCCGTCATAAGATCAAGCTATTTACCCTAATCTTGATTCACTGGCTTACTTAGTCCTGTCAGGGGATAGATTTTAAAACCACAGGTAGTGGCTCAAACACACTAAGGCATGAGCTACTTAGTAATACAATTCTAATCTTAAGTATAAATGCTAATAGTAATGCAATCCCTAATCTTAATGTATAAATGCTAATACGTACATACTATACCCAACCTTCTTGCCATATACTTTGTATGTTATTTGAGCCTTTGTATCACCTACAATACTGTGACCTTTGCAGCAATTTTCTGATGCATCCATTAACCTTCATTTGTGTGTCTTGCCATTCTTCGTGTAATGTGCTTTGAAATGAGATCAATTAAGTACCTCATCATGAGTAGTATTTTTCACAGATCAACCCTAATTGATTGAACCTTCACATGGCTCCCCAAAGGATCTGTCTTTAATTAGTATAAGAGTTTAGATTTCATTCATCAAATTACT
Organism: Macrobrachium nipponense; assembly: GCF_015104395.2. NCBI lineage: Eukaryota > Metazoa > Arthropoda > Malacostraca > Decapoda > Palaemonidae > Macrobrachium > Macrobrachium nipponense. Next base: position 31,619,794 of record NC_087214.1, read on the forward strand.
ATTTCTAAAATAATTTCACAACAGGATTAACTGCAAAGGGCATGTAACTGGCTGGGTTTTTTTTAAAAGCTGAGAAAGAGACAAAAACTTGCATTTTGCAAAGTCGAACTCTAAATCATTCCTTGCACCGTTACCTACAGTTTGTGAGTCCTGAAATAGAAGAACAGATCCTGGCTACTGATTGATTGATGAATAGCTTTGTTTTTCCAGAGTTTTGCTTCATCCCCTCTAGACTACACAACTTTCAGATTCATTCTAAAACTCCACATACTTTATTATACATTAAGGGGATAATGACAATTGCATATTGCAATGAAAGTAGTACTATCTGCAGCATACATCTCTTTTACAAAGCCTGAAAAGTATGACACTAGCAAATACACACTGCAATAAAAGCAGTACTATCTGCATACTACACTATCTTAAATGTATGCCTTTAAAATTGGAAAGAATCACAATACGTATTAAGGACAACTGGGGGGCTGTCGATATCAAAAAACCCTTTAATTTGATTATAAAATACTACCAAGAAAATATTTTCGCTTAGTAAACAACAAGGCTTGAAGTCAAGCACAACTGGGAACTACGATTTACGAGCATCATAAGTCAAGCACGACTGGAAATTAAGAAATAATGACTAATGAGCAGACTGCAAAATGTTTTCATAGGCAAAAGCATTGCCTGAAAAAAAATATTTAACACTTTATTTAATATACTACATTTATAAATAATGTAGCTACAATTCTTAAACCCAGCCTTCTTTCGTAAATTAAGTTCCATTCGGCATCTTAAGACAGTGCTCATATCAATAAAATGAAATCAGCTGATATTTTCTGAATGAAAAGAAAACCAGAATGCACATGTCAGATCGCTCTGTTCGTAATATAATTCGATAATATGGTAATAACACATGCAATATGATTGGATACAGTAAACAAGTGTTTTATTAAAATGAACATTATTCTCAATATACAAATATTATCGACTTTAGCTAATGGATATGTGTCAGTCTAACAACCTAACCCAGGCAACAGTTTCTCTCTCTCTCTCTCTCTCTCTCTCTCTCTCTCTCTCTCTCTCTCTCTCTCTCTCTCTCATTCCCGATTTTTTAAATTACAGATGAAGCGATTGTAAACCTGTAGTACAGACATAAGCAACAAAATCGAGAAACAGCTGACTGATGTCATCTGCCGTCACTATAAGAAAAATAAAGCGCAGGCGAAATGTTCAAAACTTGCGAAATCACACTTTAACACTTACACAATCAAGTATTGTGCCACTTTTAAACCCAACTTTGTTAATTTACAAGAAAGTATCTAAATTACATATCTACCAGCCAAGTGTAATGGCAATGAAGATATCGATAGCTCAATCAGCTGAGATTTTGAGAATGTAAACAATATCGAATGCAAATGGCTTACGATGACAATGCTTTATATTCTATAAACAAAAATAAGCTTCACTTTTTCAAATTACCATTTTTTCTCCAGAAAATATCTATGTTTAGGCTTATAAGCCTTTTCGGTTTTTAGAATTATGGATAGAGATCCTACTCCGGTAACAAAGTAGACTGCTCATCCTAACGTCTCATTATGGTAATTATGGTAATTGCTGTAATTAGTTTTGTTTACAGTATCAAAAGTTGTATCACTAGTGATTCACTTGAATAACGTGGTTTTTACCATTAATATTAGGTTACAAATGTTTTCTTCAGTGCCGATAGTTGTGACTGTAGCCATCTATTGATACAACTACAACACTTCAAGGGTTAGCTTATCATTAAAAATATCACAGGTTTTAAGTTTGTCACAGAATGCCTCTTACTTTATATATTTTCAACAATCTTAAGTTCAATTGTGATTTTTATTTTACCGTTTTCCTCACCAAATAATCAAGGGAACAACACCTAGTAACGGCAACTGACTGAACCACTTTTGTTTACAAAAATCATATGATTTCTTGGGTCGGTTTCTGGATTTTTTGTTGAGCTCAGATGCAACATTTACTCAACATTTTTCATTGAAATCCGATTATTTCGAGTTCTCATACGAACAAGGTCCGGGTCTCTACTGTATTTAGCTCCATGTATTGTACTGTAATAGTCCTTTCCCTGTCGAGTTCTCTAAATTCCTTTTACAGGATTCTTCCTTCGCAATCTGTGACACATGCATACATTTACCTTTTTTTATATATACAAATACTAATTTCGAGGGAAAAAACTTACCCTTAGGCTTTGGCGGTTGAAAATCTATGAGCATTCTTATCTTGAAAGCTCTTGAAAGGAGCTCCATCAACTACAAGGGCAGGTGGCATGCCTGACTCAACTGATGAATTGAGGGAAGCCCTGAAATAAAGTAGAAACTTTCAGTTACCTTCAAATGCAAATGCAAACCAAAGTACCCTTCAAAAATAAACTTTGACAATAGTTTGGTCCAGTTTGTTATCTACAACTCAAATGTTTAGGATGATTATAATGATAGATGAAGCTTGGACTGACAAGCAAGCACTAAGGAGGCACTTCCAAAGAAGATCAAGGGGGGTCAATACACCCCTTTGGTGATGAACAACCAATGACACAGAAAATGGATTCTTGGGCAACATCTTGCCATAGCAAAATAAAAAAAAGGTACCCCATCATATCGTTTTCTTTACTTAAGACAAATCTCATGGGTGTTTAAGGAACTGATAATACAATTAAAATCTATGGACATATAAAGGACAGTGGATTAAATTCTAGTTTAATTAGTCTTCTAAATTGTTCAATTCAATTCTTTCAAATCTAAGTAACTCTTCTGGAAAAATTTAACAGCTCCTTCAAAATACCTTCTTGTATGAGTAGCACATTTCTGGAGTCAGTCATCCAAATCCATTGCAATTTTATCATTCTTTACTTTTAGATGTCCTTGTCCAGGGATAGACTTGGTCCCTGTGTAGTGATGGTAATCTTTCATTTAATAGCAATACCCTTCATAATTGATGGACTGGAAAAACAAACTGGTTTTCATCTCATCAAGATGTTGTTAACCACCCAAAGGTAAGTTTGACTGTGATTCATGACCCTACATAAGTGTGCAAATTAAGCAAGAGCGTGGTTTCGTAATAGCAAATTGCACTGTTCGAGAAGCGTAAAGCAATGCTGAAGGGGAAAAGAATGTACTCCAATTGCTTTCATGAAATACCACATATCTCCCTAGTAAAAGGTATGAACCTGTCTTAGTTTATAATATGAAATCTATAATAAACATAACTAAGACCATGCTTAAATTATTTTGAGATTTCATAGTTACAAACCACTGCTTAATAAGAATCTTTAGTGGAGGTCACGTGTCACCTCGGCTTTCTCCTTTATGACCCTGTCTTTTGCAGGGCTTGAATGAAACCTCTTCGTCATGATGGAACATTTTTTATGTCAGTAAGTGAAACTGAAGTATACTGGGTTGAGGTTATTCAAGTTTCATATGAAAACAAACATTTATAAACTACTTAATATCATCTGAACAGTCAGCATATCAATTTGCCTTCAGAATCTAGTGTTGAGAGGAAAGGGCCCCCCAAGAACCTCTTTGAACTAGTAATGAGACCATTGACATTGCCTCCTCCACATCTGCATCTGGGTCAGCTAAAGCTCTGCTGTCCTATTTCTGTCTTGTCCCTCATGGAATGTTTTTTTTTTTGCCCAGAGACTCATCATCCAGTTAGAATGAGTATCATCATCATCTCCCTCTTGCTGCTCAGCATTGGGATGAGGGATGAAAAATGCTTCCTGCATACAGACAGCAGTCGGGTTCTTTTAGAATTATGACAACATGCAGACTTTATTATGACCTGAATACAGTTAGTCTTGTCCAACTAAAAAGTCCACACCATGTCTTGTGTCACCTTCCCACTCATGTCCTCATGAATGCCAAACCTACCACCTAGAATGTGCCAAGAACTCCTATTACCAAATGAAAAAAATCCCCTGTCAGCCTGAGATTTAATGACTAGAGCTGGTATCCATGTTGAGTTCATCATTCATTGGATGTGATACGTCACCTGCATGCCATTACCTTGCAATTCTCTCTCTCTCTCTCTCTCTCTCTCTCTCTCTCTCTCTCTCTCTCTCTCTCTCTCTCTCTCTCTCTCTCTCTCTCTCTCTCTCTCTCTCTCTCTCTCTCTCTCTCTCTTTTGCTCCAAATTGTTAGATGGCTTTAAAGACTCTTGTGACCCCATCACACCAGAATGAAATGTTCTAGCAACACACCTAGTGTGAAGAGACAAAATTACAAGGCATGACACCTAAACATTACACTGTATTTGAAGCCATCTGGTCTGGAGGTTTTATCATCAATCTCTTGCAACAGCTGTCAAAATTCAGTTGTACTGTTCACAAGTCTTGAAACCTTGGTCTCCTTGGCTCTAACTATAGTTAGCTACTACCCCTAAGTTTGGGAGATCCCCCATCCCCTAAAATAAAAACTGGAACCTCAAATGACCTCAAAATCGACAATACAATGGTCCATATTGGCATGACCAAACAAACAGATTTAAGCATGGTTCCCACTCTTTGCTCTTAATTGACACTATAACAATTCAGAAATGACAACCAACATATGCTGGCTTTATTCATCGTTGACACTGAAGATAGGAGAATTTGAAAAAAGCTTGGTTAACATTCATGATGTGGAGCTTAAAAAAGTTGTGATGTTTGTGATGTGGTAAGTACTAATATGTCTCCATCTTGGGATGGGGATACAAATACTCAAGACTTTCATTCTTTAGTCGTATGAAATAACCTAAAGATGATTAACAAACCCACTTCAGCACTGCAAAAAAAAAAAAAAAAAAAAAAAAAAAAAAAAAAAAAAAAAAAAAAAAAAAAAAAAAGATATGAGAAGCATACTCCATGAATGCAAGATAAGTAGACAGAATGAGCACAGAAGTACTTATTTCAGTCCTGAGTGCAGGGTTCCTCCCACAGAGTAATACCTCCTGTTGATCACAAATATACTGTGACAAGAAACTCCTGGATAGGTGCACAGTTCAAGTTCATAAAATATCAAGAATGGAACTCAGTGCAATATCTCTAGACAAAAAAAGGACATAATACTGCATTGCCTTAACGGATCTCAAAGGCTGAAGGTTGGAAAAACTGTGAAATGGAAACAGTAGGGCACTGAGAAATAGGAAGGCAAATCAAATCAAGACTACAAGACAAACCAGATAGTAGCTGTCAGCTGTTAACTGATTGCCTTTAGCTGTCATGCCAACAATAACTAGTACGAAAAACCACCCTAAATTAAGAAATGGATGTAGTACCCATAAAACATCCTTTGGCACTTGAAGACATTGAAACATCTCTCAACTTGGAAGCATCCATCACTCTCAGTGACACTGACAGGAGTGGACAGACACCTCATACAAATTCTGCACAGGACTGAAAATTAACCACTTGGTGTATAGAATGTGGTGCATAGTATACAACACCAATGAATCAGAATGCATTAATTCATATTACTCTTGAGGAGATTCAGTGTCCATTTACCCACATAATGACAACAGAGGCTAACATCAAAAATACCCTGGAAGTAATTCTTGGTTAACCAAAGAAACAGTGATTGCATAAATTACCTGGTTATCACTCAAGCATGCTGAAACGGCCTCTCTGTAATTAAGAGATTGTCTTATGGGGAGACTGGGCTTATTACGTGGGCTCTGCCGAACATTGGACCTAGTTTTGCAACCTTGGCTGGCCACCCCTGCAAGCCAGCCTGCAAAAGTTAAAATTAGTTCAGACATCTAATAAAAACTAATTTCTTTTGGTAAAAATCTACAGCAATCTATTAACTCATGGTAAAAATCTACAGCAATCTATTGACTCATGACACCAGTAAGCCTAACCTGCTACTTCCTCAAAGCAATGGTAACTACAGTGAGCCCTCGCTACTTCGCGGTTCGACCATCGCGGATTCACGAATTCATGGACTTTTTCATTACGTATGTATATATTATAAAAGAAATATATCGCGGATTTTCCGGAAATTTCGAAAATAGCCGCGATATATGAAGACCCCAAATATTTTGTTAATTCCATTAATAATTAGTAATAATTGCTCTTACTGATGGTTCATTGCATTACATATGACATATAATTCAGTACAGAAAGAAATAAAACACGAAAAGAGAATGTGATCTTACGATAATTCAGTATAGTACGTAGTAAAATTTAATCGAACATGAAACGCAAATCAGATGCAGTCTGACTTTGTCATATTTGAATGGTGTAAGGCTGCTGATGGCTACTACTACAAATGTAATGGATGTGCATCTCTTCCATGAATCTTTTGTATGTATACGTAGTACTGCATCCAATAATATTGTTTGTTGCAAAAATCACATCTCGAATAAGCGTACGTATCTTACAACAAAACAAGCGTAAAATAGCGTACGTAAAGCATCTATAGTACCTTGTACATATTTGAATTTGTAACTACTACGTAGCATGTAAGACGGACTGTGATTGGTTCCAATGCTGATAGATGACGAATCAGGTCCCAAGTTTTGTAATCTAGCCTGTGATTGGTGTTTTGACCGCTTCTCCGATCCGCAGCAGCTTGGCTTGTCTCCGACCAGTAGCATCTTCTCGCGGCCACTTTGTTTGCCGCTCTCTCGCCCGGTAGATGCTGCTATGTTACTGCGTAACTTCAACCTGTGCTGTGCGTGACTGTTTGCAGTTGAACTTTTTGTTGAACTTTCTGTTTAACCCCTGCAATGGCTCCCAAGCGTTCTGCTTCTGCTAAGGCTGGTAGTAAGCCTAAACGCCACCGAAAAATGATGACGATTGCTGAGAAGGTGACACTTCTCGATATGGTGAAAGAAGGCAGAAGTTACGCGGCCGCAGCCCGCCATTTTGGAGTGAACGAATCCACCGTTCACTACATTAAGAAGGACGAGGCGAACATTAGAAAGACGGCTGCCATCACCTTTAGCAGGTCAGCGAAGCGAGTTGTTACTGCTCGTAATAAACGATCGTCCGTATTGGAAGGTGCTTTAGCAATCTGGATTGCCGACTGCCGGAAGAAGAACATAGCCTTGGATACGAACACCATCCGAACCAAGGCTTTGAGTTTGTATGAGAATTTTGCGGCAAAGGAACCTCAAGACGATGATGGCGACCATGCTGAAGAAGACGAAGATGATGTACTAGATGAACCTCAAGCAGGGGACATCCACTGATTCCCAGCCTCAGAAACAACGTTTTTTCCGCCAGCAATGGATGGTTCGCGAAGTTTCAGAAACGCTTCGGCCTGAAAAGCTGTCCCTGCATGGCGAGGCTGCTTCCCGCTGACACTACCGCTGCTGAAACTTACACGAATGAGACATTTAAGAATATTATCACTGAAGGTGGATACAAGCCCGAACAAGTGATTAATATGGATGAGACCGGCTTGTTTTGAAGAGAATGCTGTCGCGAACTTTCCTGTTCAAAGAAGAAGCCAAAGCCTCTGGCTTTAAAGCATTCAAAGATCGTGTACCCTCGTGATGTGTAGCAATGCTGCTGGATTTTTTGCTAAAGCCGGGGCTTATTTACAAATCGAAAAAACCCTCGCGCTTTGAAAATAAAAATGTTATTGTCATGATACAATAATGTTTTATGCATACGTTACCTGGCAGATATATACTTAGCTATAGACTCCGTCGTCCCCGATAGAAATTCGAATTTCGCGGCACACTCTACAAGTAGGTCAGGTGATCTACCGCCCCGCCGCTGGTGGCGGGAATAGGAATCATTCCCGTTTTCTAAGACAGATTTTCTCTTCCACCGTCTCCTGAGGGGAGGTGGGGGGCGGGTGGGCCATACACCGTATATATCTGCCAGGTAAGTATGCATAAAACTTTATTGTATCATGACAATAACATTTTTATGCATTCAACTTTACCTGTCAGATATATACTTAGCTGATTGGCACCTTTGGCGGAGGGTAAGAGACAGCTAATTTACTGAAATAGACAGAAACAACATATGTTTGTAGGTAATAAAATTAAAAACCTTGATTCCTACCTGTGTTAGTGAAAGACTTCATGGCTACTGCCTAGGAGCCCGTATCGCTTCAAGAGCCTCAGCGAGGTTTTAGCGACCTCATGCTAAGAGTTCTTGATGGTCTGTTACAGGGGTCCTTACCCACTTACGCTTCAGAACCTTAGGATCTTGTCAATGGGTCCTATCCACTTACATGACAAAACACCTTGCCTATTGGCATGATCATAGAGCACGACACTAATCCCGATCACCTGATCCTCATTGGGGTTAGTACTAAGATTGAAAGGAGTCATCCCCGAACATCCTTTCAAGCAACCCACAACTCAACAACAATATAAAACTAATTATTAAAATATTAAAAACAAATTTAAGGATCAGCGTCTGCTCCATTTCCCAGCATAGTATCCGCTGATACATAAGGTCCAAGAGAAACATTTATCGTATGTTATTCTAACATCCTTTAAATAGTGGGATGCTACTGAATTGCACCTCCAATAAGTTGCTGCTAAAATGTTTCTCATGGACATATTCTTCGTAAAAAAAAGAAGGGAAGTTGCCACAGCCCGGACTTCATGAGCTTTCACTCTCAGCAGCTGTAAAAGAGTTCTCTTGGCAATTCCTATGAGCTTCGATAATTACATTTCTGACAAAGAACGCCAGTGCGTTCTTTGACATAGGTCTTTTGGGGTTTCTTACCGAACACCAAAGACCTTGTCGACATCCCTGAAGCTGTGTCTTCTTTTCTAAATAAAATTTTAAGGTCCTGACTGGGCAAAGGGACCGATCCAACTCTCTACCTACCAGAGAAGAGAGTCCCTTGACTTCGAACTTCTAGGCCAAGGTTTAGAAGGGTTCTCATTCTTTGCTAGGAAAGATCCTGGAAAGAAATGACAGCCGAGTCTTTTCTAAATCCCACCCAAGAGTCCAAAGCATGCAATTCACTGATCCTCTTAGCAGTTAGCGAGAGCCAACAGGAATATGCATTTGCTAGTAAGATCTCTGAATGAGATTTTATCTATAGGTTCGAACCTGTCCGACATCAAGAACTTTAGGACTACATCCAGGTTCCAACTCGGGGGAATTGACGATCTCAATTTCGAAGTCTCGAAAGACCTGATGAGATCATGAAGATCCTTATTATTCTCGAGATTCAGCCCTCTGTTTCTAAAAACAGCTGAGAGCATGCTCCTATATCCCTTGATAGTGGATACGGCCAATTTGGATTCTTCTCTTAAAAAGAGGAGAAAATCCGCAAATTTCGGTTACAGAGGTATTGGAAGAGGACAGCTTCTTCGACCTACACATCTACGGAAAAACTTCCCACTTCGATTGTAGGACCCGCAGGGTAGAGGCTCTGCGGGCTCTAGCAATTGCAGTTGCCACTTTCTTTGAAAACCCTCTCGCTCTGACCAGTCTTTCGATAGTCGAAAGGCAGTCAGGGAGAGACTTTGGATGTTTTTGTGGAACCTCTCGAAGTGGGGTTGTCTGAGCAGATCTGTCCTGTCTGGTAGAGATCTGGGGAAGTCCACCGTCCATTCCAGTACCTCTGTGAACCAGATTCGGGAAGGCCAAAAGGGAGCAATTAGAGTCATTCTCATTCCCTCCGATGCCACAAATTTCCTTACTACTTCCCTCAGCAATTTGAATGGGGGAAAGGCGTATGCGTCTATGCCTTGACCAATCCATGAGGAAGGCATCGATCGCTGTGGGGCTCTGGGATCTTCTTCTAGCGAGCAGAAGTTGTCTATTTTCCTGGAGAGGAACGTGGCAAACAGGTCGATCTGGGGTCTCCCCCAGAGTGACCATATTTGTCTGCAGACTCCTGAGTGGAGCATCCACTCTGTCGGGAGAACCTGGTTCTTTTCTGCTCAACCTGTCTGCCCTTAGGTTTTTTACTCCTTGGAACAAACCTGTACGCAGAATAATGCCCCGTTCCTCTGTCCAGGTTAATAGAGCTCTCACTATTTCGTTCAGAGAGAAAGAGTGAGTGCCCCCTTGATTTCGGATGTAAGCCAGAGCTGTGGTGTTGTCGGAATTGACTTGAACTACCACCCCTCTGACTTCCGCTTCGAAGTATTCCATGGCTAGATGAATTGCCAGGAGTTCCTTCGCATTGATGTGCAGAGTAGTTTGTTGTCTGGTCCAAATACCTGCTACTTCCTTTGGACCCAGTGTTGCTCCCCAACCTGTTTCCGAGGCATCGGAAAACAACACTCGGTGAGGGTTCCGAATCAAGAGGGACACCCCTTCGTTCCTTGTTAATGGGGTTTAACCAACCACTTTAAGTCGGATTTTATTTTATCCCCTGTTCGATGGGAAAAACGTCTGACAAGTCTCCTGTCTTTGACTCCACATCCTCTTTAGATAAAAATTGCAGAGGTCTGAGATTTAATCTTCCTAGGGAAATGAACTGCTCTAACGAGGAAAGGGTGCCCAGCAGACTGAGCCATTCCCTCGCCGAGGTCCGTTCTTTCCCTAAGAAGTTCGAGATCTTTTCTAAGCCTCGAGTAATTCTGTCTTGAGATGGAAACGACCGAAAACCCCGAGAATCCATCTGTATCCCAGATAGACTATGTTCTGTCTGGGGATCAATTGTGATTTCTCGAGGTTCACGAGCAGTCCCAGAGATTTTGTCAAGTTCAAAGTCTTCTCCAAGTCCTTCAAGCACTGAAGTTTTCGATTTTGCTCTTATTAGCCAATCGTCCAGATAAGGATATATTTATCCCCTCTAGATGTAACCATCTCGCAACATTCATCATTAGCCTCGTGAACACTTGAGGGGCCGTAGAAAGGCCGAAGCATAGGGCTCTGAATTGGTATACTTTTCCCTGCATCATGAATCGGAGATATTTCTTTGATGATGGATGCAGGGGGACATGAAAGTACGCATCTTGTAGATCTAAGGAGACCATCCAATCTCCTGGACGAAGAGCCGCAAGAACCGATTTTGATGTTTCCATAGAGAACTTTGTGTTCTCCACAAATCGGTTTCAATGCGCTCACATCCAGGACCGGTCTCCACCCTCCCGAGGATTTCGGAACCAGAAAAAGACGGTTGTAGAATCCTCGGGAATGCGGATCCCGAACCACTTCGATGGCCTCCTTTTGCAACATCTGTTCTACCAGTTGCAATAATGCTTCTTTCTTGGCAGGGTCCCTGTATTGGGCTGACAGTTCCCTCGGGTTCGTAGTCAAGGGAGGTCTGTCTCGAAAGGGGATCATATATCCCTTTGTTACCACTGAAAGGGACCATATTTCTGCCTGTCTCCGAGTCCATTCTTTGGAAATTTCCGAAGTCTGGCTCCTACCGGTGCTTGAAGGACTGTTGTCCCATTTCGCTCTCTTGATAGGTCTGAAAGAGACCTACCTCTCTTCTGCACTCCTCTCTTCTTAAAAGAGGGTCTGGCCGAGGAGCTCCCTCGAAAGGGCTGTTGAGGAGTCCGATTCTCTCTCTTAATAGGACCCGAAGTCCTCTATTTTCTTTGCAGACTTGGGCCAAGAGATCTTGTGTGGCCTTTTCTGTCAAAGAATGAGAAATATCTTTCACTAGATTTGAAGGAAACAATTGGTCCGACAGAGGAGCATACAGAAGAGATGACCTCTGAGTGGGAGTAACTGCTTTCGTCAGAAAAGAGCTAAATAAGACTCTCTTCTTCAGAATACCAGTTCCAAACAGAGAGGCCACCTCTCCTGATCCATCCTGAACCGCCCTGTCCATACAGGAAAGAACACTATGAAGGACTTCTGGACTAAGAGATTCATTCTCTTGTGTCTTTTTGGCCAACACCCCAGGACCAGTCTAAGAAGTTAAAAACTTCTAAGACATTAAACAATCCCTTGAGGAGATGGTCCATCTCAGAAGTCCCCCATGTTATCTTTGCTGATGACAAGGCTTCTCTCCTAGACGAATCTACCAGATTCGATCTGCTTCGGCAGTGGTCGGGGAGAGCTAGACCCCGTGATTTGCCCGTCTCGTACCAAATTCCCTTCTTTCCTGATAGTCTGGAAGGAGGGCAGGTAAAGACTGTCTTCCCGCCTTCTCCTTGGATTCCAACCAATTTCCTACGAATCGGAGAGCCTTGTTCATGGAAATGGTTGCTTCATTTAATAAAAGATGATTGTTTCGGGACTTCGTGCTTGTAAATAAGGACCTTGGAGAAGGAGGAGCAGTCGGGCTTAAAGAGTCCCCAAACTCTTGAAGTAAGAGGGCTGCCAGTGTCTTGTAATCTGACAAACCCGGAGCCGAGTGGTCTTCAGAGTCCGAAACCTCTTCCAAATCCAATTCCGAAGAGGATTGTTTATTTTCAATAGGAGACTGGCCTCTTGCAACATCCACCCACTCTCGCAAGAACGACGACGTGTTGCGATAACTTGCATCCCTACGAGAGATAGGTTGATCCTGCAAAACGACCTTATCCTTCTCCTGGCAAGAGCGATGGTCGCCTGTGCGACACCTTTCTCTCCTGTCAGACGAAGGATGTCCTCATCCTATCGCTTTCTCCGGAACCACCTATGTCTTGACAAGGGCTACAGCCGCCTTTGCGACAACTAGAGTCCCTGTCAGGTAAAGGTTTATCCTTCCGAAAGCTAAACAAATCCTCTTGGCTTAATTGTCTTTTGGAAGAAGTCGTCTCTTATTTGTCACTTTGTTGGGCCTCATTGCTCCGGTTGGCACTCGTGATTACTTGCGCCAAGCTGGCGCTTCTGGCGCATTTCGCAGGTGGCGCTTCTGGCGCATCTGGCACTTCTGGCGCATCTGGCTTCTGGCGCATTCGCCAGGCTGGCGCTTCGGCGCATTGCGCCAGGTTGGCGCTTTTGGCGCATTCTTCATACTCCTCCGAGTATAAGCCGAAACTTTCATTTCTTCTTTCCTTCCCTTCGTCTTCTTTATAGGAAGGAAAGAGTCCTTTCTTCTGGGAGTCTCCTTAGTAAAACTCCTACTAAGGCCGAAAAGTTGCTCCTGCACATTTAGGAGAATTTTCGCAGCCGCATTCTCTTTTTCCTTCCCTGATTCAGGTGAGGGAGGTCTAGAAGCGGAAGGAAACCTCCTATTTCCGTTTAGGAACCATCTCCTTTTCTTCTTCTCACAAGGTGATAGATCGGAGAAAAGCTCAGGGCTTGAATACCAAAGTTGGAGCCTTCCAATTTCTCTTTAAGGGGCGTGACAGTTCATCAGAACTCCAGCCCCTTACGTTCGGTGAAGAATCTGACGAAGAAAAAAACACTTTTTTAGGATGCTTTTTCGATAGCGATCCTTGGCAGTTCGGGTCGTCACAGAATCTTCCGAGGGGACGCCTGATCGGGGGGGATTCTCCATAACCTCCGTAAGGCTTTTGACATTCCTTCTCCTCTGGGCCTGTGAGCTTGGAAGAGGTATAGGCCTGGAGCGAGATGAAGCCGATCAGACGCACCCTCCACTGCACTAGGGACACTTAATTCACTATCACTGTGCTTACCTTTCACGTCAGCATTTGACGTTCCATCCTCTGTAGTGCAGCTTTAAGATCTGCAATTTCCGTTGCCGGATTTGCAGTCTTAGTACTAGAGGAAGAAGATACAGGTTTAGGGTTAGGTGTTAATTTAATAGGCTCGTTAGAGCGAGACCTACTTACGCTTCTGGAGGAAGCCTTCCTAGCCCTATCCATATCTAATTTCCTTAAATATGAATTTAAATTCTTCCATTCTTCCTCATTCATATTTACACATTCATCACAGGTGTTAGAAATTGAACGTTCATTCCTTCTACACCCCTTTACAAACTGTGAGGGTCTACCGAAGCTTTCGGTAGCCTCACCAATGCATCCCTCATTTACACACTGTCTTCTAACCGTAAAGCTAGAATCCGACATCATGAGAAATATCCAAAACCAAGTCCAAAAACAGTCCACGAAAGAGTATGCCAAACCAAAGATCCAATACGTCACCAAAATAACCGGCTTAGAAGATCAATAGCGATGAAAAAACACGAAAATCAAATCAGGAGTAACAACAACAATGTTGCTGTCACGGCCGATAGAGAAAATCTGTCTTAGAAAACGGGAATGATTCCTATTCCCGCCACCAGCGGCGGGGCGGTAGATCACCTGACCTACCTGTAGAGTGTGCCGCGAAATTCGAATTTCTATCGGGGACGACGGAGTCTATAGCTAAGTATATATCTGACAGGTAAGTTGAATGCATAAAAATAAGAATCTCCTTCCCGTGTACTGGATGCATAATCCAAAAGCATGGATTACGAAGATGCTGACCTCCAACTGGTTCCACCAGTGTTTTATCCCACAAGTCAGTAAATATCTCTTAGAGAAGGGCTTGCCATTTAAGATCCTTCTCCTTATGGATAACGCTGGTGGACACGCAACTGATCTGTCGCATGAGGGCATTCAGGTTGAGTTCCTGCCACCCAACACAACGTCATTAATTCAACCGAAGAATACCTTGGCGGACCTCGTTGCGTGTGGATGCTGCCCAAGATGATGAGGATGAAACATTCAATTTGAAGGCGTACTGGCAGCAGTACACAATAGCCACGTGCCTGCAGAACATCCAGAAGGCACTGAAAGAAATGAAACCTGCTACTGTTAATGCGAGCTGGAAGAAGTTGTGGCCCCAGATTGTTTACGATGACAAGGGATTTACACCTGCTGAGATTCAACACTGCAGTACGGAAATCTGTGCAGTTGGCTGCGATAATTGGAGGTGACGGGTTTTGGCGACATGACGACTGAAGACGTCGACAAGTTGTTGGACTGCCATTCCCAGCCGCTAACTGACGCAGACCTCGAAGACTTGCCTCATCAATTCCCTTATCATGTAAGTCTCCTCTCACACAGTCCTTCCATCTCTTTCTTGGTCTCCCTCTTTTTCTTCAGGGCACTGCACTGTAAGCAACACAACCTTACATACCTAACCAGTTACACAAGACATAATACAGATATCATACCACCCCCAAGACAGTAATTACAACTTAAAAAGGATCAAAATACTTTTCTAAATAAAGTTTCTAGGATACAAGTTAATTAACCATATGAGTAAACTCCAGGTAGCAATTAAAAACCCTTCAACACTGGTAACAAGTCCCAGTCTATTCAAGTTTTACATAAATTTCACAGCTGAAAATAGATATTCACTATTGCACCAATGCTAAGACTATTTAATATTTATATAATAATATCAGTACTAACCTAACCATACCAGCTGGTTGCATGGTTTCATATTACATAGGTATACAAGCCTAGAGATTTTGCTTTAGTGCATAACCGGTAACAGTGCTCAACACAGGACATAACCTCACAGCTGGCATAGTCAGGCAAATTTGTTGGAAAAAAGCTAAAATGTTATTGTTATAATGCAATTAAGTTTTGTCAATACTTACCTGGCAGATATAATATAGCTGTATTTCTGACGTCCGACAGAATTTCAAAATTCGCGGAACACATGTGGTAGGCGGTCCAGGTGGTAGTACCCATTCCCGCCGCGGGTGGGAGGCGGATATCAGGACCATTCCCATTTTCTATTCATATTTATTCATGGCCCTTGTCTCCTGAGGGGAGGAGGGTGGGCACTAAGTATATATATCTGCCAGGTAAGTATGAACAAACTTAATTGTATTATAACAATAACATTTTGTTCATGAAACTTACCTGACAGATATATATATAGCTGAATCACACCTTCGGATGGTGGGTAGAGACAGACTAGGATTTTTTAGGAAATTTAAATTAAAATAAAAGATTAAACTTATTGGTTCCTTACCTGATAGCAAAGTAGACTATGTGATTACTGTCACCTAAAGCCTGCTTATGCTTTATCAGAGTTGCCAGCCAGGTTATGACCTGTAGTGCTGGTGCTCTCTGGATGCTCTGTCAACGGGACATGACCACAATGCGACAAGACATCTAGGCAAACATATGGCAAGTAACACAGCAACCGACCACCACCTGACCAACTAACGCAAAAAACCCCTGATATTAACACTATGGAATGGGAGATTTTTTCACAGAAGATCTCACCATCAACCAAAAAACACAATAAACTAACCTAAAACTAAGCTAAGGGATAGGGAGAGAGCTACCTTCAGCCCCCAAAACTGTGTCTGCCGAAATGTAAGGTCCCAAGAACTACAGTTCTCGTAAATCGTTCTCACATCCCGGAGGTAATGTGAGGCGAATACGGAATTGCTCCTCCAGAAGGTGCTATCAAGAATATCTCTGATAGACATGTTCCTTTGGAAGGCAAGAGAGGTAGCTACGGCTCTGACCTCGTGAGATTTCACTTTAAAGAGGCTCATATCAGTCTTCTGGCAAGATGAATGAGCCTCTTTAATGACGTCCCTCAAGAAGAAAGCAACAGCATTTCTTCGACAACGGCAAATCCGGTCTCTTCACCGAGCACCCAGAGATTACCTGAGGGACCTCTTATCTCTCTAGTCCTATTCACATAGAACTTGAGAGCCCTGACAGGGCACAGGGCTCTCTCTGGTTCTTGACCCACGAGACTCGATATTCCTTTGATTTCAAAGCTCTTTGGCCAAGGATTAGACGGGTTCTCGTTCTTAGCCAAGAAAGAAGGGTTCAACGAGCAGACAGCGCTGTCCTCCCTTGAAACCCACTAGGCTACTGAACGCTTGGATTTCACTAACTCTCTTTCGCCGTCGCCAGAGAAATTTTAGGAAAAGCGTTTTCCTTTTCCTCGTTAAGTCCCTTAGAGAAGCTTCATGGAGAGGCTCAAAGGGACTTAGCATCAGATGTTTCCAACACCACATCTAAATTCCATGAGGGGCGGTCTTGCTTGTGGAATTTTGGTGGTTTCAAACGACCTTAAGAGATCGTGCAGATCCGTATTGTCGGAGAGGTCCATTCCTCTGTGGCGAAAAACGGCAGACAACATACTCCTATAACCCTTGATTGTAGGAACTGCCAATTTTTGCACATTCTTAGATAGAGTAAGAAATCTGCTATCTGATTCACAGAGGTCGTGGAAGAGGAAATTCCTTCCTTCTTGCACCATGCCCTGAAGGAGGACCACTTTAGGACTGGTAGACAAGCTCTTGAAGAGGCTCTTCGAGCATTAGCGATTGCTCTCGCAGCTGCCTTTGAAAAGCCTCTCGCTCTGGCCAGCTTTTTCGATAGTCTGAACGCAGTCAGGGCCAGAGCGGAGAGGTTTTGGTGAAACCTTTTGAAGTGAGGCTGTCTGAGTAGATCTCTCCTCCAGGGCAACGTTCTTGGGAAGTCCCACAAGGAAACGTCATGACCTCTGTGAACCACTCTCTTGCTGGCCACATTGGGGCAATCAGAGTCAACCTTGTCCCTTCTGACGCTGCGAACTTTCTCATTACGTCCCCCATGATCTTGAATGGGTGGGGGAAAGGCGTAAAGATCCAGGTCTGTCCAGTTCCAGAGCAACGCGTCCACTGCAATTGCCCCTGGGTCCATAACCGGGGAGCAATACAGAGAAGCCTCTTCGTCCTTGATGTAGCGAAACAGGTCTACTAAGAGGACGTCCCCACAATTTCCATAACTTTTGACAGACTTCCTGGTGCAAGGTCCCATTTCTGTTGGTAGAATCTGATTCCGGTCGGCTGAGAAGGTCCGCCCTGACATTCTGAAACCCCTGCCACGAATCTTGTCAGGATCTTGATGCGCCTTGCGTCTGCCCATAGCAGAACTTCCTTCGCCAGGAGAAAAAGGGATCTGGAGCGAGTCCCTCCCTGATTCTTTAGATACGCAAGGGCTGTGGTACTGTCCGAGTTGACTTGAACAACCTTGCTTGACAGTTTTTCTTCGAAGAACTGCAGCGACAGGAATATCGCTGCCAGTTCCTTTACATTGATGTGCCAGGCTACCTGTTCCCCTCTCCAGGAGCCTGACACTTCTTCCCCCCCTAGTGTTGCTCCCCAACCGGAAATGGAAGCGTCTGAGAACACACTAGGTCGGGGGCTCAGAAGATTTAAGGAGAGGCCCTCTCGTAACTTCTGAGGGTCGAGCCACATCTTAAGTGAACTCTTACTTCGTTGGAGATCCTTAGGATCGCATTCAGGTGCCCCTTCGACGTCCATTCTTCCGAAACAAGAATTGAAGAGGCCTGAGGTGCAGTCTTCCCAGCGAGACAAACTTTTCTAGTGAGAGGAAATGGTGTCCAGCAGACTCATCCACTCCCTCACCGAACAAGCTTCTCTCTCTACGGAAGGCTGCGACTTTCTCTAACCCCATCGCTGACGTTCCTGGGATGGAAACGCCCGAAAAGCCACTGATCCATCTGAATACCCAGATACACGATGGACTGTGTCGGGGTCAGATGCGACTTTTTCGGTGTTGACCCAACAGACCCAGAGACTTTGCTAGGGCTAGCGTAAACTGAAGGTCTTCAGACACTTCTGCCTCGACGACGCTCTGATCAGCCATCGTCGAGGTAGAGGGATATCCTGATTCCTGACGAATGGAGCCACTTCGCTACATCCTCATAATCATTGTGAAAACCATTGGGGCCGTGCTGAGACCGAAACAAAGGGCTCTGAACTGCCAAACCCTGTTGTCCAAGACGAATCTCAGGTACTTCCTTGAAAGAGGGTGGACTGGGACGTGGAAGTATGCGTCCTGCAGGTCTAGAGACACCATCCAGTCGCCAGTTCTCAATGCTCCCAGCACCGACTGAGGCGTCTCCATTCTGACTTTATCTTTTCTACAAAAGATTTAGCCTGCTCACATCCAGGACCGGGCGCCAAACCTGACGACTGCTTCGGCACTAGGAAAATCCTGTTGTAGAAGCCCGGTGACTCTAGGTCCAAGACTTGTTCCACCGCTCTTTTCGACCATCTGGTCTAAGAGATCGAAAAGAACACTTTTCTTCTCTCCCTGATAGGATGGAGAGAGGTCTCTGGGAGTTGAAGTCAAAGGAGGAGGATGAAGAAAGGGGATCTTGTACCCCGTTCTACAATCTTGAGGGTCCAAGGATCCGCTCCTCTCTGCCTCCAAGACTCCGCAAAGAATTCCAGTCTGGCCCCGACTGGTGTCTGAAGGACGAGATCTTCATTTGCTGTTTTTCGGTTTGAATGAAGCTCTTCCTCTCGAAAAACCTCTCCCTCGAGGAGCTGCTCTCGAGGGGGGTGCCCCGCGAAAGGGTTTGACTTTCTTCGGGGTTTGCTGAATGTTGAAGTGAAGGAACCGCTGGACGTCTTGAAGACTGAACCAAGAGGGTCCTGGGTCGCCTTTTCTTGCAAACTCTGTGCAAGATCCTTTACCATAGCCTGGGGGAAGAGGATGGTCCGAAAGAGGCGCAAAGAGCAATTCCGCTTTCTGAGCGGGAGATACCGACTTAGCAGTAAAATTGCACAGCAGTGCTCTTCTTCAGGAAGGCAGTTCCCCCCCCCAAAACCAAAAATTCGAAACTAGCTCCTCCGAACCATCCCTGACGGCCTTGTCCATACATGACAACACGCTGGACAGCTCCCCCAGACTAAGAGAATCAGGACTTCTAGACTGAAGAAGGTCCAAAACTCCCAGACACCAGTCTAGGAAATTAAAAAACATTAAGGGTACGAAGAAGTCCCTTCAAGTGGTGGTCAGTCTCAAACCGGAGTCCAGGTCACCTTAGGCAGACGCTAAGAGAGACCTCCTCTGGGCGTCCACTAAACTGGAGAAGTCACCCAACGCGACGAAGGGACCTTTATCCCCACAGCCTCCTTGGTCCTTCATACCAAACTCCTCCTTTCCTTTCCCGGCGAGTCTAGAGGGTGGATGGGCGAAAGTGGTCTTGCCCTGAGCCCTTCCTTCTGGACATAAAGTCTTGAAGTTTCTTAAACGCCCTCTTGGTTGACAGCGACGTCTTCATTTCGAACGAATTCAGGGGTCTTTACGGTCTTGGAAGACGAAAGTTGTGAAGAGGAGACCTAGGGGCTGTCGTGGCTGGAACTTGTCCCCGAATGCTGAATGTAACAGCCTAACAAGAACCTTGTAGTCCGAGACAGCTGAAGCTACCGGCTGTTCTTCCTCTACGGAACTCCCTGGACTACTAAGTTCCCCTTCCTCCCTAAGAGGAACTGGAGAACGCCTATCAGGAGAGGGAGTACGTCCCGTAGTCTCAATCCTGAATAAAGACTTCCGTTGGTTGGAAGTATCCGCTACAGGTACGGAACGGCCGTACGTTGATCTTTAGAGGCACGGACATCTTCCGAAAGAGGACGTCCTTAGAAGCCACGTGAACTGTCTTAACAGAAGCTCCCCTACGAAAGGAAGCGCGAGCTTCCTGACGAGCGGCGCCAAAGCGTCCTGCTTAGACAAGCGAGCGTCCTGCTTTGCATCTCCAAAGCGTCCTGCTTCGCTCGAAAAGCGTCCTGCTTCACACGGCGAGCGTCCTGCGGAGCGTCCTCAAAAGCGTCCTGTCTATAACCGAAAGCGTCCTGCTTCGCGCGCCGAGCGTCCTGCCGAGCGTCCCTTAAAAGTGTCTTGAGAGAGCTCAAAGCGTCCTGTCTAGAACGCCGAGCGTCCTGCCGAGTGTCCCTCAACCGCTACTTGCCGAGAGCGCAAAGCGTCCTGCTTCGAACGTCGAGCGTCCTGACGAGCGTCTTCTCCTGAGAGAGTAAAAAGATCTGCTAGGAGAGCGAGAACGTTGACGATCCGGAGGCGGAGAGAGAGACAGCGAGCTGAGAGAGAATGAGGCCGCTTCGTCCTCTTGACGGGCAGCCGAACGTCCTTCCTACGCTTAGGCTCGACTGCTGCTGGGCAAGTCCTCTGAGCCATCAGCGACGTAATCTGGTCCTGAAGGGACACAAGGATATCCTTCGTAGTGACGAAGGAGCAAAAGAAGGGGCAGGACTGAGACTGCGAGAAGGCGAGGGGCGAGGGGACGCCTCCTTCCTTCTAGCAGGTACAGCTATCTGCCTCTCAGGTGAAACACGCCTGTGCGTGGAACGAAACGTCCTCATCGGTAGAAAGCCTTCCTCTCTTCTGAGGAGGAAAGGCGTCATAAGCGTCCTCTGACGAAAGAGGAGACATAGGACGTGAAGCGTCCTCAAAGCGAAAAGTCCTTTTCAACGGACGCGAGTCTCTCCGAGCGCTCCACCCCTTGCGCGGGGAGGACGCTTCGGAGGACGAAAAGCAATCTTTCAGGATACGCGCTCGTGCGCGCTCCTTGGCAGCCTGGGATTTAGCAACAAGGCCTGCCGAAGGGACGCCAGATCGGTGGGGAGCCCCCGTAACCCTCTTGCGGCTTTCGACATACCCACTCCCTGAGTCCTGGGAGTCCGATAGAGGTCTTAGGCCTAGAGGCATTATGGGGCCGATCTGACGCCCCCTCCACAACACTAGGGGCACTAACACAAACTTTCACTGGCCGGTTTCTAGGGCCAAAACTTTAGATTCGAGAGCACGAATAGACTCTAGAATCAGAGAAAGGGTGTTACCTTCTCCAGACACAGCACTGGGGCCCGAAGGCAAAAACAAAACAGGATTAGGTTGGGCAAAATCTAATGGTGTTAGAGGAGGAGAAATGTTACTATCCTTACCTTTAGTAGAGCTGCCCTTGGAGGAAGACCTCCTGACTCTATCGCGCTCCAATTTACGCCGATAGGTCTCATACATCCTCCATTTATCATCATCCAAATCCTTACATTCATTGCACCGATCATCAACCACGCAAACATGCCCCCTGCAATCCATACAAACTGTGTGAGGATCAACTGAAGGTTTAAGAAGCCTCACCTTACATTCACTCCTCACACACACTCTGAAACTTCCCGAACTTGATCCAGACATACTGAATCTAGAAAGCCCAATCCAAAATCAAAAACCAATCCACTATTACGCGTGCCAATCCAACAATCCAGAAGTCGATACCAAAAGTCAATCCAGATAATATAAGCGAGATAATGAAAAATCCTAGACGGAGGTACTGTAAACAGATGTTTGCAGCACCGGCGACAGAAAAAATATGAATAGAAAATGGGAATGGTTCCTGATATCCGCCTCCCAGCGGCGGGAATGGGTACTACCACCTGACCGCCCCACTACGTGTGCCGCGAATTTTGAAATTCTGTCGGACGTCAGAAATACAGTATATATATATCTGTCAGGTAAGTTTCATGAACAAAACATTTTTTTCAAAAGCATCGATTCATGGGCTAAATAAAAGTAATGTTGGTAAATGGGAAGGAGAACCACACTATATCATCTATAGCTAATACAATTTTAAGGCTAAACATACAAAAAAGAGTGAATAGATAAGCTGGGAAATAACCAAGATAATGAGAAACATGCTGTGTTTTGCCTAAACATGGGGTGTGAACTTTTTGCCACATCCATCACCAGCATGGGTCCCACAGAACTTTTGCCACATCCAGCACCAGCCAAACATGTTCCCACAGAACTTTTTCCAACCAGCACCAGCCTTTGCTTGGGGATGAATGTAAAAGCATGAAGGAAAGACAACAAATTCCTATTCATCTTGGTTCATTTTTAAATTACCTCAATGGTACTAGTACATTCTTTCGAAGCCTGAATTTTAAGTCAAGAGGCCGCTGTGGTGGGCTTGTTCCATATGAATACTAGGGTTCTTTGCCTTGAGAAGAAGAGAAGAAGAAGAAGAAGAAGAAGAAGAAGAAGAATGGGGTAGGGTCCAGCTATGGGTTAAATAGCAAAACTCAGCAATGCTGGAAAGAAATGAAAGATTAAACGACAATGACGTAAATGGAACCTCTGGCAACAGAGGAGCTTCGTCCGGCAGCTGGTATTCAATCCAATTGAAGGGGAAGACGGTCAGGTGCTTGGAGGTCGTCATCCAGCAACTGACCACCACGACAGTAACCAACAACCTGAAATTGGAGCTAAAAAAGCAAACCAGAGGAAGAAATGGACAAGAGAAGAAAATAAGGAAATATGGAGATGCTACATCAGAAGCAGCCCAACGGAGAGATGATATAGAAGAAGGTTGGTCAACATCTGGAATGAGAGGAATAACACCCTCCAAACAGAGCAGAGGCTGGCAGACCAAGTAAAAAACAAAGAAAAAGAACTGGCTCTCCCCAACAGAAAGAGAGGAACTGGAAAGGGAAATGACACAACAACGAATTACAAAAAGATGAACTGAGAGACGATGCCACAGAAGACGACAGGGATGATGAGGTATCAAACAAGACACACGAAGATACACCGACGAAGTAACAGAGAGGACGTAATGGGTAGGAAAGATTATACAATGGACGGAGCCAGATACAGAGAGAATAAAGATCCCCTCCATGAAAGCCTACAACACCATGAAATTAAGGAAGAAAAAAGTGAGGTCAATGAAATAATGGGCATAATACACACCACCAGTATCACAGAAACAAATAACTTGGCATATGCAGGAGCAAGATTAGTAGCAGAACTGATGGGGATATGAACACCAACACCACCAACCCAACAGAAACCAAAAAAGCAACCACCTTGGAAAAGACATCTGGAAAAGCAAATCACAGTGATGAGATCTGACTTGAGTAAACTGAACGAGATGGCAGAAAAAAGGCTGAGAAGCAAGAAAACAAGGGAGGAACTCAACGAGAAATACAAAGTACAAGAGAGGGGACTAAACAACACAATAGAAGATGTAAAACAGAGGCTTAAGGCCAAAGCACATAAGATCCAACGGTACATGAACAGGAATAAGGGACACCAACAGAACAAACTATTCGGAACCAACCAGAAAAGACTATAGTACAGCCAACTAAGAGGGGAAGACAACCATAAAGAAATTCCTGAAGCCGAACCAAGTAAGAGAGACTGGGAAAACATATGGAACAATCCACTATCACACAACGAACATGCAACATGGGTCCAGGAAGTCAAGGAAGAAGAAACAGGGGGGAATAAAACAATGATTCCATAGCGATCACGAAAGACACAGCCAGACACCATCTAAAGAAAATGCCAAACTGGAAAGCCCAGGTCCCGATGAAGTCCATGGATACTGGCTCACAAACTTCAAGGCCCTACACCCACGAATAGCAGAACTCCTCCAGGTTTGTATCTCAAATCAACATGCACCCAAATGGATGACCACAGGAAGAACATCCTTAGTACAAAAAGACAAGAGTAAGGGAAATATAGCCAGTAACTACAGGCCTATCACCTGCCCTACCAATAATGTGGAAAGTTACTAACAGGTATCATCAGTGAAAGGCTATACACTACCTAGAGGAGACAAACACCATCCCCCACCAAGAGAAAGGCTGCAGAAGGAAGTGTAAGGGCACAAAAGACCAGCTCCTGATAGACAAAATGGTAATGAAGAACAGTAGGAGAAGGAAAACCAACCTAAGCATGGCATGGATTGACTATAAGAAAGCCTTCAACATGATACCACACACATGGCTAATAGAATGCCAGAAAATTATGGGGGAGAGGAAAACACCATCAGCTTCCCCAAAAATACAATGCGCAACTGGAATAAAATACTTACAAGCTCTGGAATAAGACTAGCAGAGGTTAATATCAGGAGAGGGATCTTCCAGGGAGACTCACTGTCCCCACTACTCTTCATAGTAACCATGATTCCCAAGGCAAAAGTACTGCAGAAGATGGATGCCGGGTACCAACTCAAGAAAAGAGGCAACAGAATTAACCATCTGATGTTCATGGACGACATCAAGCTCTATGGTAAGAGCACCAAGGAAATAGATACCCTAATCCAGACTGTAAGGATTGTATCTGGGGACATCAGAATGGAGTTTGGAACAGAAAAATGTGCCTTAGTCAACATACAAAAGGGCAAAGTAACAAGGACTGAAGGGATAAAGCTACCAGGTGGGAGCAACATCAAACACATGGATGAGATGGGATACAAATACCTGGGAATAATGGAAGGAGGGGATATAAAACACCAAGAGATGAAGGAAAGAATATATGCAGAGACTCAAGGCGATACTAAAGTCAAAACTCAACGCCAGAAATATGATAAAAGCCATTAACACATGGGCAGTGCCAGTAATCAGACACAGCGCAGGAATAGTGGAATGGACGAAGGCAGAACTCCACAGCATAGACCAGAAAACTAGGAAGCTTGACAATACACAAAGCACTACACCCAAGAGCAAATACGGACAGACTATACATAACAAGAAAGGAAGGAGGGAGAGGACTATTAAGTACAGAGGACGGAGTCAACATCGAGAACAGAGCACTGGGGCAATATCTGAAAACCAGTGAAGATGAGTGACTCAAGAGTGCATGGGAAGAAGGACTGATAAAAGTAGACGAAGACCCAGAAATATACAGAGACAGGAGAATGACAGACAGAACAGAGGACTGGCACAACAAACCAATGCACGGACAATACATGAGGCAGACTAAAAGAACTAGCCAGCGATGACACATGGCAATGGCTACAGAGGGGAGAGCTAAAGAAGGAAACTGAAGGAATGATAACAGCGGCACAAGATCAGGCCCTATGAACCAGATATGTTCAAAGAACGATTGACGGAAATAATATTTCTCCCATATGTAGGAAGTGCAATACGAAAAATGAAACCATAAACCACATAGCAAGCGAATGTCCGCACTTGCACGAACCAGTACAAAAAGAGGCATGATTCAGTGGCAAAAGCCCTCCACTGGAGCCTGTGCAAGAAATATCAGCTACCTTGCAGTAATAAGTGGTACGAGCACCCACCTGAAGGAGTGACAGAAAAAGATCATGCAAAGATCCTCTGGGACTATGGTATCAGAACAGATAGGGTGATACGTGCAAATAGACCAGACGTGACGCTGATTGACAAAATCAAGAGGAAAGTATCACTCATTGATGTCACAATACCATGGGACACCAGAGTTGAAGAGAAAGAAAGGGAAAAAATGGATAAGTATCAAGATCTGAAAATAGAAATAAGAAGGATATGGAATATGCAGTGGAAATTGTACCCATAATCATAGGAGCACTAGGCACAATCCCAAGATCCCTGAAAAGGAATCTAGAAAAACTAGAGGCTGAAGTAGCTCCAGGACTCATGCAGAAGAGTGAAATCCTAGAAACGGCGCACATAGTAAGAAAAGTGATGGACTCCTAAGGAGGCAGGATGCAACCCGGAACCCGGCCCACACTATAAATACCACCCAGTCGAATTGGAGGACTGTGATAGAGCAAAAAAAAAAAAAAAATAAAAAAAAAAAAAATAATAATAATAATAATATAATAATAATAATTTCCTATATTGTTAGACTAAGGGCCAATTCAGACAGATACAGTTCCTGCCCAAGGCCTAACCAGACTTTCCTCCCAAACCTGACTTAAGGGGCCACCAATGCCCTGACCTGACCTGGCAATGAGGGGGTGGGGGGGTGGGGTTGGATATGGGCCCCACTGGACCCCGTGAAGTGACACTAAACATTGAGAAAGGCTATTAACAGACTATACCCCAGATTGGGTAGAACTACAGTACTATTCCGCGGCGGCTTAGACTATGGCAGTTGCGGTTTTTCTGTGCAGTTTTACCTACTGAACACGAGTTTTAAGTAATATTTATTCGGAAGACTGTAATTAACCCCATGGGGCCAGTACTAAACAAGGCGAAATACACTGGACGCCCCAATCCCTAGTGGAAGTCGTATCCACGGTTACGTTAGTTGCAGTCCATGCGGAACTATTCTGTAGAATTACCCCAGATTGATATTTAGTGTAAGGCTCCACACACAATAGATATACCCCTCCCGGGCTACTGACCTGACCTGGCAAGGAGGGGGTGGGGGGGATATGGCTCCCCCACTGGACCCCGTGAAGTGACACTAACCATTAAGAAAGGCTATTAACAGAATATACCCAGATTGATATTTAGGGTAAAGCTTCACACACAATATAGGGTAAAACACAACATGGACTGGCCAAATCACCGACTATCACGGCTGCCACCCTCCGAAAATGATATTGTTATGATACAATAAAGTTTGTTCATACTTACCTGGCAGATATATATATATAGCTGTATTTTCCGAAGTCCGACAGAATTTTAAAAACTTACGACACACGTAGTGGGAGTCAGGTGGTTAGTACCCATTCCCGCCGCTGGGAGGCGGGTATCAGGAACCATTCAAATTTTCTATTCATATTTTTTATTTCCACTGTCTCCTGAGGGGAGGTGGGTGGGTACTTAAAATATATATATCTGCCAGGTAAGTATGAACAAACTTTATTTTATCATAACAATATCATTTTGTTCATGAAACTTACCTGTCAGATATATATATAGCTGAATCCCACCTTTGGTGGTGGGACTAGACAGAATAGAAGATTTTAGGAAACATATACATGCAGATAATTGATATCTTGGTTCCTTACCTGTTAGCATAGCTGACTTCGTGATTACTGTCACCTAAGTCTGCTTCTGCTACTACAGTTGCCAGATGATCTGTCAACGGGGGCGTGACCACGATGTGACTAGACCATTGACCATACAATGAGGGCAACGAAGTAA
The DNA here is from genome assembly GCF_015104395.2 of Macrobrachium nipponense. Classification (NCBI taxonomy): domain Eukaryota; kingdom Metazoa; phylum Arthropoda; class Malacostraca; order Decapoda; family Palaemonidae; genus Macrobrachium; species Macrobrachium nipponense. The sequence goes on from NC_087214.1 coordinate 31,647,246, forward strand.
AAAACAACCACCTGGCCTAGTCTACCAAAGCTATCCCACTAGACTAGACTAAAGGAAGGGAGATCCGCCCCAGGCGGTCGACCCCACAACCAAAAAACACACAATATTAAAAACTCACCTAACCATTAAAGGATAGGATGAGTGCTACCTCCTGCCCCTAAAACAGTGTCTGCAGCAACGTATGGTCCTAGCGAGTAGCAATTTTCGTATGTTGCTTTCACCTCCCGCAGGTAGTGTGAAGCGAACACCGAATTGCTTCGCCAATATGTGGCACTCAAAGTGTCACTCAGTGCCATATTTTTGTGAAAGGCTACCGAGGTGGCGATAGCCCTCACCTCGTGGGCATTCACTTTTAGAAGCTTCATGTCACTATCACTGCACGTGGCATGGGCTTCCTTAATAGTGTTCCTCAAGAAGAACGCCAGAGCGTTCTTCGACATAAGATGATCTGGTTTCTTCACAGAGCACCTCAAGTTATCAGAAGGGCCTCTGCAGTCTTTAGTTCTTTCTAAATAGAATTTGAGAGCCCTGACAGGGCACAGGACTCTCTCTGGTTCACGTCCCACGATTTCCGTCAAACCCTTGATTTCAAACGTCTTCGGCCAAGGGTTGGAAGGGTTTTTGTTCTTTGCTAAGAACGTAGGGCTTAAAGAACAAACAGCACTATGATCTTTAAACCCAATCTGTTTGGTTATAACCTGGATCTCGCTAACTCTTTTCGCCGTCGCCAGAGCAGTTAGGAAAAGGGTCTTTCTCGTCAGGTTCCTAAGCGAAGCTGAGTGGAGCGGTTTGAACTGACTTGACATCAGGAACTTAAGCACCAAGTCTAAGTTCCACGATGGTACTTTAGGCTGCGGAACCTTCGTAGTCTCAAAAGATCTGATGAGATCATGAAGGTTTCTGTTATTTGCCAAGTCCAGTCCTCTATGTCTGAAGACTATGGAAAGCACACTCCTGTAGCTCTTTTTTGTAGGTACCGCTAATTTCACTTCTTCTCTCAAGTAAAGAGGGAAATCCGCTATCTGGCTCACAGAGGTCGAGGTGAAGGAAATGCCCTTCTTCCTGCACCAACTTCTGAAGACAGCCCACTTAGATTGGTACACTGCGATCGAGGAAGGTGTCCTTGCAGTGGCGATCGCCTTTGCAACAGGTCTTGAAAAATGATATTGTTATGATACAATAAAGTTTCATACATACTTACCTGGCAGATATATACATAGCTATCGACTCCATCGTCCCCGACAGAAATTCGAATTTCGCGGCACACGCTAGAGGTAGGTCAGGTGATCTACCGGCCTGCCGCTGGGTGGCAGGACTAGGAACCATTCCTGTTTTCTAATCAGATTCTCTCTTCCACCTGTCTCCTGCGGGGAGGCTGGGTGGTCTTCAATTGTATATATCTGCCAGGTAAGTATGTATGAAAACTTTATTGTATCCATACAATATCATTTTCATACATTCAACTTACCTGTCAGATATATACATAGCTGATTGACACCCTTTGGTGGAGGGCAAGAGACAGCTAACTACTGACTAGACAGGTAAACAACATATGTTGTGGGTATTTATAGACCTTGGTTCCTCTGTGTTTCTAGACGAAGGGCCGACTTCCTAGCTATTGCATAGGAGTCTGCTTCGTCTCAAGAGCCTTAGAAAGATAGTGATCTGTGGCCAAGAGTTCTTGTGGGTCTACCGATGGGGTCTTATCCACTTACTCGGTCGAGCCTAATTGGCATTTGTCAATGGGTGCTAATCCGCTTAAATGACAATATGCCTATGCCTATTGGCATAACTAAGGAGCGCAACACCGATCCCGATCACCTGTTCCTAACATGAGGGTTCGCGCTAGAATTGAAAAAGAGTTATCCCCCAAACTCCTTTCAAACCTCCATAAAATTCACTAAGTTAAAATTTCCTCCATAAAATTCACTAAGTTAAAATAAATTCAACTCATTATTAAAGGATCAGTATCAGCTCCTTATCCCAGCAACGTATCCGCTGACACGTATAAACCAAGAGAGAAGGATCTCTCGTAGGTTAACTTGACGTCCTTCGTGTAATGAGCAGTCAAAACATCGTTGCATCTCTCATATGTTAAAGCTAATATGTCTTCCTGACATATTGTTACGAAAAGAACAAGAATTTGCAAAAGCTCGCACTTCATGAGCTTTTAAATTCTCAGCTGTTTGAAGGTATCATCAAGTCACTTATGAAGTGCTTTAGAGATCACCATTGTTTCAAAGAAGACTAGGACTTTCTTTGAACTGGATCTCATCTAGATGAAGCCTAGAGCCTGGCTGGCGCTTTGCGCCTGCTTGGCGCCTCGCCCTGGCTGGCGCCTTGCGCCTGCCTGGCTCCTTGCACCTGGCTGGCGCATCCTGTTTGCCTGGCACCTCGCGCCTGGCTGGTGCCTCGCACCTTGCCAGTGCTTTGCGCCTGTTTGGAGCCTCGCGCCTGGCGCGTGGCTGACTTCTCCCCACTTGCTGGAGCTTCGAGCTTGTTAAGAGTCTCGAGGAAAACTGGCGATGTCCACATCGGACACTTTTTCCCGATTTGTTCGCCTCTAGCGCACTGCGCCAGGTTGGAGGCCCGCTCCTTCTCCTCATCAGACAATGACAGTGTTCATATTGACTGTCTTTCTCTGGCGTCTTCACGCCTGTTTTGGCATTTGGCGCCTGACTGGCGCTACATTGTCTGAAAGTCCTGAAGATCACCATCGTTTATCAGGAGAACTGGAGAAGGGTGGAAGAAAATTCTTTCACTTTGAGCTTTTGGTTTTGGCTTTCCGGCAAGGGAGGTGATTTTAGTCAGCTACATCCAGTAGACGATAGGAAATCTTAAAGTCCGAGAGACAAGTTCTTCCTCCGAGGAGGATCCTTATTGAATACTTCCGTTGCTAACGAGTTCTCCTCCTACATGTTGATGAGTTTTCTCGTTGCAGAAGCTTCCCTATCCTTGCCCGAAGGAAGGGAAGGAGCCTGGAAGTTTGAAGAGATTCTGAGCTGAAATTGGTAGGACTCCTGCTTTCTAGCTCTTTAATGTATCTCTCTGAACCTTTTGGGAAGTAGTTTGAGCCCTCATCGCGTTCCCAAGACTCTGTCAGTAAACGTTTAAACCTTGTCTTCTTCCGTAGATGACAACGTCAATACATTACCTGGACAACGAAACCTCTATCTGAAAGCGTTGATCCAGAATAAAGGCTTTAGTTCTTTTGCCAAACATACTATGCTGCCAGAACCCATTGCCGAGTCTTCATAGAATTTGATTCCGGTCCGGATTCTAAGCCCAAAATTTCACTTGTCCTTTTGATCGTTTGGGACCAAGAGAAACATTTGATGAGGAGCAGTTCCATCTTGTCGGAACACGGAATCTGAGGCCCAAATTAGGTTCCCATTCTAAGTATAAGATCTCCTACTCTTATCGTATAGGGGTATTGTATAAGATCCCGAAGATCTTGATTCTCTACTATCTCTAATATTCTTTGTCGAGACAGAGTATATCTTTTTACTGTGTTCATTGATAGCATAAAATACCAAGGTGATTCTTCCCCTGAAAGGAAGAAAACCATTATGTGGTTCACAGAGGTATCGGAAAAGGACAGTTTTTCCTTTCCATCTAGCACGATCTGCAGCAACTCTATGTCTTTAACATATTTGAAGGAATTATCAAGCTTCCCTTGAAAAATCCTCTCATTCATATTTACTTCTGGTCAGTCTGCACGCAGACAGACTCAAAGTGGATAGGTTTTTCAAGTCCAATATTTATAATAGATTCCGATAAAATCTCTACTCTCTTAGAAAAAAACCTTCCGACACATGCTGAGAGAAGAACGTGACCTTTGTGAATCCAACCTTTTTATTGCCAAAATGATGCATTCATCTTCTTCCTTTGACGCCCATTTATCTTAATATCTGTTAATTATATATACAACTAGGGGAAAAAAGACTAAAGTTTATTTCCCTATTTAAATTAAAGATGGCGTATCTTGCTACCTCTCTTGTTTCGAGGAAAAGGAAGCAATCTATAAGAAGCTCGTTCGTCTTCTACCTTGCGAAGAGATCTGTGAATACTTTCCGCAGGTTCTCACAACTCTTTCCAATAAATGTTAAACATACGTTAACAGTTATTATCGTCGATCAAGAAGGTTCTCACGGACGTGCAAAATCCCGCATCGAACCTGGTAAGGATCGTTTCGTTCCGTGTCTGTTTCCAAATATGGTTTAAATCGGGCTCTGCCGAATTAAAATCCTTTATAATACCGTCACATTGTGGTAAACAGCATTCATCAGGAAACTCTTGTAAGGATAGTAGGAATTCTGTAATTAACCACGGTGTGTGCATAAGGCTTAACCGTAACCGTTATCTTAAGGTGTAATTTTCTACTACATTCTTTCCTCGCCGAGGCAGAGAGAGATCCTTAGCAAAACGAATACAATGTTATTCATGTTTGCCTAAAAATCCCCTCAATTCGTGGTTGAGTCCCTGATTGTAGGGTGAATATACGGTGAACCATTCGATCCCTTAGGAGAGAGAGATGTAGCCAACGGCTCAGGACCGAGAACCGGATGGTACTGAATTGGCTTACAATTACAGCCGTCTCGTTCACTGCCTGGCTGAATTCATTCTGAGTTGCCAATTACTCCCTTCAATGAAGGGATATAATAAAATTATTTTCGAGCCTAAGAAAGCTCTCAATAATGCAAATTTCAGCCAAACAACCTTTGTTAAATACCGAAGCTGAGTAGGTATTGTCGTAAACAAACCTTTTAAGCGAAGTCCTTACTAGGAAAATCCTGTAAGGATATAGATAATTCCGTAGCGAACCAGAAAGGCAACTATGGTATGCGTATATGACTTGTCATTCAGTAGTCGTATACACTAAGTCTTCTACGACATTCTTTCCTCTCCAACATGCAGAGAAAGAATGGAAATCTTACTCTCTTCATTCTTTTCGTCAATAAACCCAAATGAGTATTTAGTCAAAAGAGATCGCAAATGACAACCAAGGATCAAAGAATCTCTCCAGCTTTTATTATCTTGGAGATAAGTCCGTATTTTACGCCTTTCTTATCTGGAAGAGCCTCTAATCAATGAATGAGAGCTCATACGAATCTTGTTCAACTTCCAAACGATTGCCCCTCTTTCTGTAAATGGTTGGTTGCATTATTTTTTAGAAGGAGGATGATTTTAATATCCTCTTACTAATACTGAACTAATTCTCACAATTCTGCTCTATCTTCCATTCCTCAAGTTGGGAGAAGATTGAGCAATCGGAGGAGAGCGCTTCCTTTCGAAAGGTGAAGGGCTTTTAGCAGTACCAACTCTAACCTGACAAGGGCTACGGCAGCCTGTCTACATCTTGAGTCCCTGCCAGGAAAAAGCCGAACTTGCTCTTGCCTTTATTGCATTAAGATTATCGTGACGAGGGCGACGGCCGCCTGTGCGACAACTCCCGTCCCTATCAGGAGAAGCCTCGAATGTCTTTCACCTTTCGCCTGGAGGACTCTTGGCGGTTGTCAGGCTCTTCTTGTAGGAGAAAGTGCCTGGCGCTAAGCAGGAGTATCTTGCCTAGAATACTCCTAGCGCCTGGGAGGAGTATTGCAATCGGAATACTCCTCGTGCTCGGAATACTCCTGGCGCCTGGCAGGAGTATCGCGTTCCGAATACTCCTGGCGCCTGGGAGGAGTATCGTGCTCGGAATACTCCTGGCGCCTGGCAGAAGTATCGCTTTCCTAGGAGGAGTATCGTTGTTATCGGAATACTCCTGCGCCTGGTAGGAGTATCACGTTCCGAATACTCCTGGCGCCTGGGAGGAGTATCGTGCTCGGAATACTCCTGGCGCCTGGCAGAAGTATCGCTTTCCTAGGAGGGTATCGATCAGAATACACCTGGCGACTGGGTAGGAGTATCACGTTCAAATACTCCTCGCCTGGGAGGAGTATCGTGCTCGGAATACTCCCTGGTGCCTGGCAGGAGTATCGCGGGTTCGAGTACTCTGCCGCCTGGGAGGAGGTATCCGTGATCGCGTTCCGAATACTCTGGCGGCCTGGGAGGAGTATCGTGATCGGAACATTCTGGCACCTGGCGGATATCGCGTTCCGAATACTCCTGGCGCCTAGGAGGAGTATCGTGATCAGAATACTCCTGGATCCTAGCAGACGTATCGCGCTTGGAAAGTTTTTCTTGTGCGGAAGGTTCCGCGTGCCTGGAAAGTTCCGCGTTCGGAATGTTCCGCTCATCTGGAAAAAGATTCCCGCTTGGAAAGTTCCGAGCGTCTGAAAGGCGATCCTCGCCTGGAAAGTTCTGTACGTCTGGAAGTTTCCGCTTGTGCGGAAGGTTCCGAGTGATTGTCAAATTCCGCTTATGTGAAATGTTCTGCACATTTGGAAAATATTCCTTCTTGGAAAATTCCAAGAGCCTAGAAGGCGATTTGAATCTGGAATCTTCCGCCTTCTGGAAGATTCCGCTTGTGCGGAAGGTTCCGATCTCTTGTACATTTGTTCTTGCTTAGAATTCGACAATATTTCCATTTTCGTCCATAGCCCTCCCTTTCTTCTGAATGAGAAGGACTTCCATTTCTGATGAACATCCTGGATCATAGTGCTTCAGGCGCTTTGCGCCTCTATTCAGGCCCTTCAGGTGCTTTGCGCCTCGTTTCAGGCGCTTTGCGCCTTGTTTCAGACACTTTAGGCGCATTGAGCCTCGTCACCGCAGCTTCATTGCCCGCAGGAGCGAGAAGCTTAAAAAGTTATATATATATGTGTAATCACTAAACAGATCCATATAATTCCATTCGATCAACAAATATTCTTTAATATCTAATTCGTTCTTCTCAGAATAGAAATATTTTCAAATACACGTACCGATGAGGAATTTATTGAAATGACAATTTGTCGAAAATTGCATTTTTCCTAACTGTACAAACCTGAGGTCCTTTAACAATAGGAAGTAGCTAGCGTCAGCTGGAACGGTCATAAGCTTCGAACAAGGGGAGAACGGTAGTTAACTGCTTGTCCGACAGGCGCGCGAGGTAAACAATCACTTTTGCTTTTGGCCCATGCAAAATACGCAGAGTGAGGGGTGGCATGAGGAGGGACTATATGTAAAGGGACCTCAGGTTTGTATAGTTAGGAAAAATGCAATTTTCGACAAATTGTCATTTGTTCCGATACGTAATACAAAACCATCGGTCCTTTAACAATAGGAAGACTCACTTCTTGGTGGGAGGAATCTGAGTCTTTTGATGAACAGACTGGTGTTTTGTCCATCCCTGGAATGCCTCCCCCTGGTCGTAAGAGCGAGGGAGGGATCCAAGCCTCTGTCCGATTGATCGGGGTGTGCACCGCAGGATCAATGGTCAGACCTCTGGGCCGAGTACTAAGAGAGAGGCAAGCGTATCTCTTCGTACCAGCAAGCAAGAACTTGTTCCTGTGTTTGCAAGAGGCAACATAAAGTATGGGTTTGTCTCAAGCTGGCATCCACTTCCTCCCCCTTGTTGGAGGAAGTGGTGGATATACGCTCCTATCCCTAGTGAAAGGGATAGGATGGGGCTCTGTTGAGTAGCTCACCTGCATCTTGTCCTTATCCAGCAGGGTGACTACCGTGTCCCTCTAACCACAGGTAGAGGGGAAGGAAAAACATGGGAAGAGGAGCCAGTCACACTCTCATTCACTCATACCATTCTTACGGTCACACCAGGACTCAATGCTGTTCAGCCTGCGAGGGTCTGGGTTCGCTACACAACTGTTGAGCAGCCGCCACGGGTCCCAGGGAAAAAGATCCAAGGACTGTGGGCAATATCCCGAAGGTAGAAGGAGGGGCGTGGTCTGGTTGGACCAGACCCCTGCCTTCAGTACCTGCACCACGGAGAAGTTCTTGCGGACAAGGCAGCATCTCCTTCGCATCGAAGGCGGTGAAGTCCATTAGGGAGGGGATTGTGAACGCTCGAACCAATCGTCAGGGACCGAAGGGTTCTGAGTCTTCGCTACGAAGTTCGGTACGAAATCGAGCGTCATGGATCCCCATCCCCTGGATGCTTGACTTCGCAGGAGAAGTCATGCAGTTCCTCAGAGGAAAAGAAGGGAATAGTCGCATGACCTATCCCTCTTCTCTACTTCGGTGATGTCCAGTACCCATACTGGTCTGTCCGTTTGCCACGAAGTCTCTCGCATCCTCCTATCCCCATGCAGCTAAGTTCTCGGTAGGGATAGGACACGACACTCCATGGTGGGTGTCGATGATATGGGTACTGTGACAAGCTATTAAAACGAAGTAATGATTGCTCTGTAACAACCGAACTAGTCAACAGCGTAGTTCGTAACTGACTCGGGCGCTCTGACAGCTGCCGACTGACTGCATTCGGTAGGAGGCAAGTTGTCCAAGCATCCGAGTAAGTCACGTGACCTTCGCCTTTAAAGGGTTATGCCAAGAGACCAAACAAATAATGTATTTGTTTGTCACCAATGCCGGACAGCGAGGTGATGATTCTCTTAAGGCATGTGCCCAACAGGCAAAAGTCAATTGCCTTCTAGAGACCGAGGTCCCTGAAGGCAAAACATCTCATAGTTGTTGAATCTCAGCTAAGGAGAAACAACACTATGTACCGTTGAAGACGAAGGTAGATATTGAATGCAACCTACGTCTTCACAGACGAATCGAGAGAAGGATTCTCAAGATTCATAACCTGTGCTTACAAATGACTGAAAACGCCAACCGCTATTTCATTGCTGTCCGGTGAGAAGTCGTAGTTGCAATGAAAGCGGGGCGTTCTTCAGTAATGAAAACACAGGGGAAAGCCGCCTGAAGAACTGCTTCTCATGGGCTGAACATTTGGAAGTAGAGCTGTCAGGTCGGAGAGTAGGCGATGTCTTATGACACATCTGTTAATTCGGGTTGAACAATGAACAATTGTACACCTACGAATACGAGATATTTTGAAGACAACTCAGATGTCTGCAAAATCATTCACATTATCGCAGTGCGATGCAGCGGGAGACTTGTACAGACTTCTGTTCCGTGCGGTAAACAGAAAGATGAGAGTCCAAGAGATATCTCTGTTGAAAATTCTCGCAATGTCGAAGGCGATGGAATCTAGCGTCACAGCAGTAGATGGTCCTTCATTATTGCGAGAATCCCCGTTAATCAGAGACCTATAAGTCCATGATTGTTGGGCAGAGATACAGTTCGGTAGTCAATCAAAGCAGGGGAGAGAGAGACATAACTGACCGTGCATCTCGGAGGCCCAGCTGATACTGAGCTGCTATCAGGCAGTTCAATACGCAGTAGCTGAGCCTGGCCTCTCGCTGCACGTCGTCATCCTGAGTTGCCAGGTAATCCATTATTCCACGAAGGAATGCGTTCGGCTAGAACCACCGAGCATAAAAGATATGCTCGAGCAATTATATTTAGGCGAAACGAATTTCGGTAAATATAAAAGTTGAAATGGTGTTGTCGTGACAAAACCATAAGTATATAAAATTGAAACTGAAAACTCCTGGGAGGTTGCAGGCAACCCCGAGTTGCAGTTCAATTAGAATACTTCTCGTCGAAGTCGCAATCCGCCTAGATTAACTAGGATATGCGCCTACCCCTCGGACAATTCAACTGCTTAGCAGAATCATGTCGCGAGGTTAATATACGTAGTATATTTGTAGGATTCTGAACAACGATCTCCATCCTAAATTCTTTCCTTCAAGAAAACAAAATAAGGATTGGAGATCGACCACCTTCGATCTCTATCAAAGAGAGTGAAGGAGAAGTCTTCCTCGAAGGAAAGCTTCAATGGTGAACAGAATACTAAGACGATAGTTCAAGCCAAACTGGATATTCCCGTCCGTTCTTCTCTATTCCAGATAGTCTTCTTTCAGCAGCAGTCTTCTTCCCAATGCTAGAAATTCCAGGAACTCGAGCATAGGCGAGGTTCCCGATTATCATGTAACATATCGGGGATTCTCGTCTCGCTCACTTTGGACCGTGGTCTCGCCTAAGTGTTTGGAGATCGTTAAAAACTTGAACACTCTGAAATGGCGCTAGAAATTCCGTAGAAATTCTAAGCAGTCTGCGAAACCCCCACCGAATTCGTCAAACGATATCGGCTGGTGGTCCTCTCAATTCCCGTAGAAATCGAGAATTGGGGGCAGGATCCCTCCTCAACGACCGGGGCTTACGTCAGGTAGGACCCGAAGGTCCCCCCGGTAGCGCAGTCCCAACGTGGAATCCTACAGAAAATCTCTGTAGGATCCCTCCCCTTTCCCTCGTGCCGCCAATAGGAGAGAGGGAATGGGGGAGGAATTGGATACTCGCTCGCCTTCCCAGTGGAACTAGCAATTGGAGAAGAGGTAGAGCAGCCATCGCCGCAATCAGAGTCTGGGAACGTATCGTCAGGAGAAAACGTTTTCCCGAGGAGGGTTACGAACTCTCACTGTAGGTAAGGGTCTGCCGCCACTGTGAACGTCGTCTGGGTGGTGGCCTGATCGACACCTGACAGGAGAGAGCCGATACCGTCCTCCGACTCATTCCAGTCCTCGTCGAGGTCGAAACCTCTCAGAGGACCGAAGGAGTATTTAAATACGGTGTCCGAAGACACGTAGAAACGCCGCTGTCGCAGTAGAGGAGGTGGAAGTAGCTTGATCGACCGGCCAGAACTGAGAGAGCCTTCTTGTCCGGAGACGAGAGACTCTGGTTCAAGACAGAATCGGCAAGCTCCGATCGCGGCAGACCCACAGTCGGTTTGGGTTCTCGGGCCCCAAAACGACTCGAGCAGAGACGTGGGCTCTGCTGGTGGGAGCGGCAATCCTTCCCCGAGGTCGTTGCGCTGACGAATCAGCGCCATAACCTCGACAAAGTTCCTCTGGATCTCGGAAGTCCATAGCATCTTGCAGAGTAGGACCGTCAAGCCCCTCGAACAAGAGCATTCCGAGAACCTCCCCCTTAAGGAGGAGAACTGCGATAGACCCCTCTCGGATTCCTCCTGCCACTTGCGCGTACGTCCTGGTCGGTCCCGAAGATCGTACCTGTACTTACGGCGTCGTGACGGATCGTGCGGGGTATGCCCCTCACGATCACCCTGCTGTGCTCGCTCTTCCTGGTGCAAACCGAGGAAGTTGCAGGCACGGGAGAGGAAGACATGACGCTCCTCTTTCGCTCGCTGGCAGAATCAGCGGGCTTGGAGGGCTGCAGGCGATCGCCACTTTGGCAGGCCTAGTCGAGCCGTTTCCCAGGGAAACAGCTGGACCGAGAACAGCGGCCCCGATCTCGTGTGCAGAGGAGTGCTGCTGCTGCTGGTCCCTCTATCCGCCCGGTCCCTGTGGGAGCGGCGGTCAGGTGACTGCTAGGCTCGCTGTCGCGGTGAGACCGGTGAGCGTCCTCTCAGCGCGTCGAGCCGCTGGTACCAGACGGCCGCGGGGACCCCTTCCCTCGCCCTCCAGCGCGTGGCCGGTCGGAGACCGTCACGTCAGCCCGAGCAGCCGGCTGGTCGCTGCGAGAGCGTCCGCTGGCCTGGAGGAGGAGGAGGAGGAGGAGGAGGAGGAGGAGGAGGATGGAGGAGGAGGAGGAGGGGAGGAGGAGGAGGAGCAAAAGCGGCCGTGGTAGTAGTGGAAACCGCCCAGGCCTTGCTAGACGCTGCAGCAGCCTGTGGATGCTAGGCACGCCCTGCCGCCGCGGTGGTCCATACCTGTCCAAGGTCGTCTCCCACGGATGTAGCACCTGCGGTAGCATAGATACATTAGTAAGAGGGGTTCCCTCACGACGGGGGGAAGACATGCCCCACCCCGAACGCAAAGAAACCCCAAATACAAAATACAACGAGGAAGCTGAGCGGGCGCAGGAAGGAAGACGAAGAATCGGATACCAAGGGAGTCGCGGAGAGCTTTCTGACGACTTCCTGGCAGACCTTCGCTTCTTACCCCTACCCCCGCACAGCAGTGAAAAGTATAATATGAAAAATGAAAAAAAAAAAAAGAGAATACTGCCCTTGCGATTCATTCATAGAACTTAAAGGGAAAAGATCAATTCCCGGGTAAGAGCGGAACTTGATCCAAATAATATGATGCTATCATGAAATATATATGAAATGAAACAGAATACTGCACTTGCGATTTCACTTTCACAGAAAATAATCGTAAGGATCAATTCCCGGGTAAGAGCGAAAATTGATCCAAATTAAATTTTATGCAAGTAAATAATGAAAATGAAAAGAATACCGCAATTGCGAATCACTTTCTTATTGCCAATTTATCATACAAATAAAAGGCTCGTGCCGAGCGCAATCACGCTCTCGGTAACGAATGCACAGGGCAAAAATATAATGGAAAAAAGTACTTACCGTATATACTCGCATATCATGCGACTTTTGAAACCTAATTTTGAAGCTAATTTTAAATGGGGTCGCATCATACACGCGGTATAAAATTAGCGTACCTTCTATGCTTTCCCAAATCGGCAGAATGCTGATAGTTACTACCTGGAGGAAAACAGTTAGATCCTTTTTAAAAGTCGATGCTTTTACTTGTATTCACCTATATCCAGTGATATTGTATGCATTCTCATATTACTATTGTATTTTAAAATACAAAAGAGCGATCGTGCGCCATTTGCATTATTTTGGTTTATACAGCATGTTTAACTATTCTAGTCTAACCATCTATAATTTCCAAATCATTGATTAAGGCACAATACCGAAGGAATTTTTACTTTTGTTTTACTCGGTAAAAGAAACATTTGTTACTTGAACTATTATTTTTTATTTTAGGATACGCAGTCAAGTGAAAATTTATTAAGTAAAAAAAATGCATAAAATTAATAAACTAAAATCCTCCAAAGTCGCTCTCTGTGTCCGTATCATCAAATACTGCTCTGAATTCTTCGCCATCAAGGCAGTCATATTCGTCATCTTCCAGATCTTTGATCATTTCATCTTCATATGGAAGGTATAGTCTTGCCACCGTGGCGAGCTCTCTGGCGTGGCTTTTAAAGATCTGCCCTTATGCTAATTTTACAATAACAACAATAACTGCCCGTGTTGACAGACCTTTGAATGTCCTTGAGACAAACCCCGAGGCTATAATTATAAGATTATAAGGGGTTTTCATTCCCAGGTACTTTAATCTCCTTCCTATTCGGCCCTGCTCTCTCTCTCTCTCTCTCTCTCATCTCTCCACTCTCCTCTCTCTCTCTCTCTCTCTCTCTCTCTCTCTCTCTCTCTCCTAAATCCTCAGCTGTCCAAGCGAGAGCTTTTTTTATGGGACACATAGGCCCGCATTTCGCATTTTCCATACCTAATTATTTTGTATACGATTGCCCTTCTCGGCTGTGAAGTTGATGTCTATCCATGGCTGTGAGAGACCAGGAATAACTTGTAGTCGGTGTCAAAGTCACTCCACACTTCAGTGCAGGCCAAAACTTTGCCATATCGCATTCAAGCAATATTCAGTCATTGTTTCTTATCTATTATTTTGTCAGAGAGAGAGAGAGAGAGAGAATCTGTTTGTATACGATTGTTTATTTTCTCACTCGTCAAACTACTCTATTATGCTTTATTTCATATTTCCTTGCTCACCAATTTATTCTATACCTACGATATTAAGAAATCAAGATATGTGTAGAAGGGAGAACTGCCTCCAGACTGTACAGTCAGTATGGATTTAAAGGCACGTGGAACTGGTTGAAATATTCGCAACAGCACACCAAAATGAGATGCCATGGTATAGAAATCTGACTCCGTTTCTTGTTATTACATAAAAAAAACTTTATCAATCGTGAACTTACGTAATTTATCTAGAATTCTGCATAACGGAAAAGATAATATTTGATATCTGTAATGGGAGAAATGGTTTTATCTCTGTTGTTGTTATAAATTTGGCAGATATGCGATCAAACACGTGGAGAACCAAAACAGTTTGTTGTTAGTCGCCGGGGATATAAAGGTTGTGACCAGCAGACAGAAAGATTAACATTTTTCCAGAGATTAAAGAGCTGAATTTTGTTTTTGAAGCTATGTCAACCGCGTTTAGTAAATAGGTATCATCTTCTAAAGAAATTGTTTTTCTTTTCTTTTTGCGGAAGAATCTTCAAACCATTTTGCATTCAAAGTAATGAGAAGGAATCATTCTATTCTTCATGTAATCAGTAAAATACTTACACTATTAAAAACTAAAACTACGTATTGTATGCAAAACACACACATCATCGTTAGCTTTCGCGTGTGTAAACGTTCATTCTAAGAATTCACAGAGTAGTATAACTAACACCTGATTGGTTGGTTGGTAGCCATGAGATCTGTTATTTCCAATGAATGACCTCTGCTTCTGTTCTATTTATAGACATATGCCGTGGATGGCACTAGTTTTGAACGTTACCATGTTCGTGATTTTCTGACTGCTGACGGCAAAAATTACTCAATAATTTTCTTTATATAATTATTTCTTCGTGAAAACAATAATATAATATGATCATTTTAACTTTAATGTGTAGTGGTATGAAAAATACCAGTGTGTCGTAGCGATGCGTCATCAATATAGTGGTATGAAAATACCACATGGTGTTGTAGCGATACGTAATCACGAAGCACAAATCCTTTTCCCGGACCATCCTCAAAATTTACGACTCTTCAACTTCAAGATCGATATGGTGAAATATATATATAGTTCATACTTATTGTTAAAATTCACAAGTTGAACTGCAAACATTATTATATTTTGATTGTCATGTACATATATTTTTTGCGTTTTACGGAATGTTTGTTTTGAAAATAATAGCTATTAGTGAACATATGATATTAATCGTCCCACTATTTTGTTATAGGTGATCTTAGTTATCTCACATTCATTTAACAGTATTATATTAATATTTATTTAAATAAACTGTAATTAATAAATAACAATAATGAAAAACATAAAGGCAAAAAAATGTTTTTGCTGCATTAGTGATGTTTGTTTGATTATGCATCTGACCTCACATTTCCGAAATCTGAAAAATTCCAAAAACCGAAACATCGGAATGTGTGTACTGCACATTTTTTTAACACACACAATGTCTACACGTTTACTGATACCCGTTGGTGAAAGACTCAAATTACAGTATTTATTCCTGAGAGAGAGAGAGAGAGAGAGAGAGAATGATTTACGACTCAAAGGCGTGTTATTTTTACAATTATTTTATTATCTTGGGATTCTTTTTTAATCTTGAGATTTTCTATTAAATTCTCGAGATTAGTAAGAAAATTACCGTAACTTGACTAGCAGCAGCACACATCTGAATGACTCGGCCATTAGCATGCCAAACCACCAACCTTATGAACTGACGCTCTCGGAAAAGGAACTCGCATGATACATGAGATACATGACAAAACCACTGTTTATTGGTGAAAATTTGGGGGTCGCATGATATGCGAGATCGCACATTACGCGAGTATATACGGTACATTTCTCAATTACACACTTTCGCCCAAAATACATGACTCGGCGCAAGCGCGCCCGCCCTTGGCACCGAGACATAATTCAAGGGTTCAATTCATGAAAAGAGAGGAAATCGCCGCATCTACGGCGATAGCTCCATGTTGGTTCATAATTAAGTAATGAAAATGAAAACAGTGTACTTACAGTTTCATTTTCAAGTCAAACAAACCATTAGTAGAAAACACAATATAAACAAAGCATACAAGAGTGAAGCGGCAGAGAGCGATGACGAACACGTCCTTCACACCCGCGGCCGAAAGCAAAAGTGGTTTGTTTACCTGTCGGACAAGCAGTTAACTACCGTTCTCCCCTTGTTTCGAAGCTTACGACCGTTCCAGCTGCCGCTAGCTACTTCCTATTGTTAAAGGACCGATAGTTTGTATTACGTATCGGAACAAATAACTATTTCAAACCCCCATGGGATAGAGCCCCCACCCCGTCCAGCTGTACGGGGTACGCACCCGGATAGGGCAATGCCTCTACCGCAACTGTTATCGAATGATGTCTTCGTTCTCCGTCTCTTCTTTGATGTTCCGATAGCCAGACGAGATTATCTTGCATCTTCATTTAATCTACGCCGTTGAATGTTTCTTTCTCCTTATTCGTCAAGACGATAATAATATTTGAACACATTGAATTAGGATGCCTTTCCAATGGCTATCCCTGGCAGTCTGGGACGTCCTACAGAACCTGCCAGGGGAAGGGGACGCCTGATCGTGGGGATTCTCCATAACCTCCGTAAGGCTTTCGACATTCCTTCTCCTCTGGGCCTGTGAGCTTGGAAGAGGTCTAGACCTGGGAGCGACAGAGCCGATCAGACGTACCCTCTATTGCAATGGGGAACACTATAATCACTTTCTTACCTTATAATAGCTCATATCTTGAGCTACATTCCTTTATCTTCAAATTGCAAATGAATTTGTAGTTTCTGTGAAGTAAGAAGGAGATGAGGAAACAACACTACTAGTACTGTTAATAATTCTAACTGCTCGTCACAACGAGAGCTATAAAGCTTCTAAAGAAAGCATATCTAGTTCTATGTTTTTCTGACTTCCTCAATAGGAAGTTACCTTATTTTCCTCAATCAAATTCTAACATTTATTACACTTTATCAATGAATAAATATTTATATTTCCCTTTCTTGCAAACTATGTAATTGTCTTACCGAAAACTTCGGTAGTTACACATCCTCTATTTTTCGAAAACTTCGAAGTTAATTCATTAAAAGTTATTAAAAAGTTATTAAAAGCGTATGCCGAACCACCGATCCAGTACTTCCCTGTAAAAGTCGGCCCAGAAGATCGATGGCGATGAAACACGAAAATCAAATCAGGAGGGAAAGTAAACATATGTTTACATTCCCAGTGACAGAGAGAATCTGATTAGAAAACGGGAATGGTTCCTAGTCCTGCCACCCAGCGGCAGGCCGGTAGATCACCTGACCTACCTGTAGCGTGTGCCCGCGAAATTCTTGAATTTCTGTCGGAGACGACGGAGTCGATAGCTATGTATATATCGACAGGTAAGTTGAATGTATGAAAACCCCTAGCTCTGGCCAACTTCTGGATAGTCTGAACGCAGTCAGACTCAGAGCGGGGAGGTGTTTGTGGTACCTCTCGAAGTGGGGCTGTCTGAGTAGATCTTTCCTTAGGGGCAGAGTCCTCGGGGAAGGACATTACCTCTGTGAACCAGTCGGTCGCCGGCCAGAAGGGGGCGATAAGAGTCATCCTCGCTCCCTCTGATGCCGCGAATTTCCTCATTACCTCCCCTAGGATCTTGAACAGGGGGAAAGGCATAAAGGTCTAATCCCGACCAATCCCAAAGAAGGGCGTCTACTGCTACTGCTCCCGGGTCCAGAACCGGTGAGCAGTACAGCGGAAGTCTCCTTGTTCTGGAAGTTGCGAATATGTCCACAAGAGGACATCCTCACAACTTCCACAGCGTCTGGCATACGTCCTGATGTAGGGTCCATTCCGTCGGCAGAAGCTGCCCTTGCCGACTGAGAAGGTCTGTTCGGACGTTTTCCACTCCTGACACAAACCTTGTCAGGATAGTGACGTCTTGTGACTTCGCCCACAACAGGATTTCCTTCGCGAGGACGAACAGAGAATGAGAGTGGGTTCCTCCCTGTTTCCTGAGGTATGCCAGGGCTGTGGTGTTGTCCGAGTTGATCTGCACCACTTTGTTGGAGACTTCTTGAAAGAACTGGAGCGCAAGATGAATTGCTGCCAGTTCCTTGAGATTTATGTGCCAGGACACCTGTTCCCCTCTCCAGGTGCCTGACACTTCCTTCCCCCCTAGTGTTGCTCCCCACCCCGTGGATGATGCGTCGGAGAACAACACTAGGTCGGGGTTCCGAAGCTTGAGCGAAAGCCCTTCTGCAAGCTTCCACGGATCTGACCACCATCTTAGGTGTTCCTTCACCTCTTCTGTCAACAACAAGATCGCTTCTAGATCTTGTTCGCGCTTCCAGTTGTTCGACAGGTAGAATTGAAGTGGTCTGAGGTGCAACCTTCCTAGGGAAACAAACTTCTCCAGTGAGGAAATGGTCCCCAGCAGACTCATCCATTCCCTCACCGAGCATGTTTCCTTCCCCAGAAAGGTTGACACTGCTTAGGCATTGAAGTTGTTGCCCCTGGGACGGAAAAGTCCGAAAAGCCACCGAGTCCATCTGAATCCCCAGATAGACTAAGGATTGAGAAGGGGTCAGATGGAGCCACCTCGCAACGTTCTTCATAAGGATGGTGAAGACCATCGGTGCCGTGCTTAGACCGAATCAGAGTGCCCTGAACTGGAATACCTTCCCCTTCAGGACAAACCGCAGGTATTTCCTTGACTGGGGATGGATGGGGATGTGAAATTACGCGTCCTGGAGGTCTAGTGACACCATCCAATCCCCCTGTCTTAAAGCTGCAAGCACAGACTGAGGGGTCTCCATCTTGAACCTCTGCTTGATGACGAAGAGGTTTAGACTGCTGACATCTAGGACAGGTCGCCACCCCCTTGACTGTTTTCGGCACCAGAGGAACAGTCGGTTGTAAAAACCTGGAGAATCCAGGTCGAAGACCTGTTCCACTGCTTGCTTTACGATCATCTGATCTAGCAGATTGTAAAGCACTTTCTGCTTCTCCCCTCGATAAGAGGGAGACATATCCCTGGGTGTCGAAGACAGCGGGGGTGACTTTAGGAACGGGATTCAGTAACCCTTCCTTACGATGTCCAATGACAAAGTGTCGGCACCTCTCTCTTCCCAGGCTTTCGCGAAAAGTTGAAGCCTGGCTCCTACCGGCGACTGAAGGACTTCCAAATCACTTTCTAATCTTTGAAAGAGCGGGGGCTTTGCCTCTGGAAGTGCTTCTTCCTCGAGCGGCTGGTCTCGAGGAAGATCCATCCCGAAAGGGCTTTGACTTCTTAGCACTCGAGACCCCTGAAGACGAAGGGCCTGCAGGTCTCCTCGATGACTGTGCTAGTAGATCTTGCGTTGCTTTTTCTTGAAGACCGGCAGCGATGTCCTTTACCATAGTCTGAGGGAAGAGATGGTCCGAAAAAAGAGCGAAGAGAAAATCTGCCTTTTGCGATGGTGAGACAGATTTTGCTGCGAAGTTACAGAAGAGGGATCTCTTCTTTAAGACCCCCGTGCAGAAATGAGTCGTCAACTCCTCTGAACCATCCCTGACAGCCTTGTCCATGCAAGACAATACACTGGATAGCTCCCCCAGACTAATGGAATCGTAACTCCTGGACCTGGCATCTAGTACTCCGAGGACACCAATCAAGAAAGTTGAAACCTCTAACGTCCTGGAGAGGCCTTTGAGGTGAAAGTCCAATTCGCTATGGGCCAGGCGACTTTCGACGAGGACAGAGGGTCCTTCTGGAGGCATCTACGATGCTCCCAAAGTCCCCCCTGAGCTGAAGCTGGAAGTCTAATACCGACGTTTTCTCCCGTCTCGTACATGCCCGCTTTCCCCCTGAGTCTTGAAAGCGGAAGAGCGAACGATGTTTTACCTGAAGCTTTCCTTCTCTCCATCCAATCATGGACTTTGCGTAGCACTCTCTTCATGGAAAGAAACTTCATCTTCACAAAGCCCGAGACCTTGGTAGCTTTGGAGGAAGAACGTTGAGAGGGAGGAGTGAGCGGAGCTTCAGGATAAAAGGTGTCCCCAAAATCAGATTGAAGAAGACAAGTCAGGACTTTGTAGTCTGTAGAGACAGGAGCTAACTGCTGCTCCTCGTCAGCTTCGACTGAAGCGTCACTAACTTCCTCTTCCGATACAGGAGAAGTAGGAGGAAGTAAAGATGAATACCAAGCGGCAAACGTTGTGAAGTCGAAGGAACCGCTGACTCTTGAGCTGGAGAATCCACTAAAAGAGAGGGCGGCAAATAGGTACTACTTCCGCATCCACTCGAGCTTCCGCTGGTGCAGGTCTGGCGTCCAATCTCACACGTCTGGCGTCGGCTGGCGCGAGCGCTTGGCGTCCACTGGCACACGTTTGGCGTCCGCTGGCGTGCGCTTGACGTCCACTGGCGCGCGTTTGACTTTCGCTAAAGTGCACTCGGCGTCCACTGGAGTGCGCTTAGCGTCCACAGGTGGACTCCTGGGTGCATCTGGCGCTCGCCTGACATCCGTCCGAACATCAGGTTCACGCTGCACCTGTTCCGTAAGAGCGGGTATACTGCTTTTCGAGAGCGAAAAACAAGCTCATCACCACCTCTAGAGAGCCGCTGGGGAGCAGTACGAACTCTAGAGGGAGACGAGCGAGGAGAAGGAGAGGGAGACAGTCTAGACTTCTTCACTGGTAGTCTGTCATCCTTCCTGCGACGACGAGGAAGCGTCTCTCTTGAAGCAAGAACATCCGCAAGTTGCTGCTGCAACGATCGAAGAATCCTCTGGGTCGGTGAAGCCTCCTTTTCTGGGGAGGGGCTGATCCTGTGAGAAGGCGAGTGGCGAGGGGACGCCTTCTTCCTTCTCACAGGAACCGCCTCTTCACGCACTCTGGAGCGACTGGGGCGCTCGAAAGAGTCAACGTCCGAAGACTCTCTACACCTCTTCTGCGGCGGAAAAGCTGCGAAGACACTATCAGGCGAAGATCGTCGTTCTGGCGAACAACTTGGACGTGAAGCGTTCCGATCACAAACTCTCCTTTTCAGCGGGTCGTGCACTGAATGAGAGCTCATCCACCCCTTACGCGGGAGGAAGCCTCCGATGAAGAAAAGCACTTCTTGAGGAGACTGCACGGCCCACGCTCCTTGGCAGTCTGGGTAGCATCATCAGATACTGAAGGCACGTCAGATCGGTGGGGGTTCCTCGTAACCCTCCTTTGGCTTTCGACATGCTCTCTCCCTGTAACCTGGGAGTCAAGCAGAGGTCCCGCCTAGAACGAAATGAAGCTGATCTGACGCACCCTCCACTACACAAGGGGCACTATCACTGCACTTAGGCACTTCACTTTTGCTCTCTACAGCAAGCACTTTCGATTCTAAGTTGTGAATCGATTCCAAAATCAAAGACAGGGTATTACCTTCTACAGACACGGTTTCAGGGCCCGAAGGCAACACTACAGGGTTAGGAGCATTAACTACAGAAGGAGGGTTAACAGGAGAAACATTAACTTCTTGTTTACCTGACACACTCCTGGAGGAAGACCTCCTTAACCTATCACGTTCAAGCTTTTTAAGATAGGTCTCATATGCCTTCCACTCAGAATCTGTAAGACATTCACACTCCTTGCAGCGGTCCTCATACACACATTCATGCTCCCTGCAACTTTTACACACAAAATGTGGGTCTACTGAAGCTTTCAGTAGCCTACCTCTACAATCACTCTTAAGAGCAAAACCTGGCGCTAGCGGAACTAGTCCCAGACATCTTAAACCAAAGAGAAATCTATGCCAAAATCAATTCAATCCAGAAATAACGTGTGCCTAGCCACCGATCCAAAGTCAGATAACCAAAAAACCAAAAAGGGATACTCAAGTAGCTAAAGTTTCCAAAATCCAGACGGAGGTGCTGCAAAATGATATTGTTATGATACAATAAAGTTTGTTCATACTTGCCTGGCAGATATATATATAGCTGTATTTTCTGAAGTCCAACAGAATTTTAAAAACTTCCGACACACGCAGTGTCGGCCAGGTGTTACGTACCCATTCCGCCGCTGGGAGGCGGGTATCAGGAACATTCCCATTTTCTATTCATAATTTTTATTTCCACTGTCCCCTGAGGGGAGGTGGGTGGTGGTACTTGATTATATATATCTGCCAGGCAAGTATGAACAAAACTTTATTGTATCATAACAATATCATTTTGTTCATGAAACTTACCTGTCAGATATATATATAGCTGAATCCCACCTTTGGAGGTGGGAAGGGACAGAATAGAAGGATTTTAGGAAACAAATGCATGCAGATGATTTACATCTTGGTTCCACCTGTTAGCATAGCTGGCTTCGTGGTTACTGCCACGTAAGTCTGCTTGTGCTACTAGAGTTGCCAGCGAGGTAGAGACCTATATAGCTGGTGCACTCCAGATGATCTGTCAACAGGGCGAGACCACGACGTGACTAGACCATATTGACCATACCATGAGGGCAAGAAGTAAAATAAAATATATATATATATATATCACCACCTGACAACCTAGCCAAAGTTAAGGTGTTTTAACTAAGGCTTAAGAGTTAAGAAGTCGCCGTTGTCGGCGACTCATCAACTAAATTAAGAGCTCTTCCTAATCCATTTTCTACAGGATAGGATGAGTGGTACTTCTTGCCCCCAAGATTGTGTCTGCAGACACGTATGGCCTAGCGAGCAGCAGATCTCATATGCCATCTTCACATCTCGCAGGGAGTGTGAAGTGAACACAGAGTTGCTTCGCTAAAACATGGTACTCAGGATGTTGCTGAGTGCCATGCTCTGTTGAAATGCTTCCGAGGCCGCGCCCTCACCTCGTGAGCATTCAGATAAAAAGATTTTCAAATCTTTGTGCAAACACAATGAAGGAGCATTTTTTGAAAGAACTCTTAACACTAAAGCCAGGGTGTTCTTCGATATGGGCAAGTCTGGTCTTTTTCGGCAACACTGCAGATTGCCCGAATGACTTCGACTTTCTTGAGTTTTATGTAAATAAAACTTGAGAGACCCGACAGTGCACAGGACTCTCTCCGGCTCCTGCCCACTAACTTGTGCCATCCTTGCTTCCAAGCTCCTGGGCCCAAGGACAAAACGGGTTTTCCATTCTTAGGCCACAATGGAAGGCTTAGAGAGCACACGCTTGTGTTCTCTAAAGCCAAAACTTGTGACGATGGCTTAAATTTCACTAACCCTCTTTTGTCGTATCTAGGGTGGTTAGAAGAAGGCCTTCCTGATCACATGCAAGAAGTTAACAGGTAGGAGAGGTTCGAATGCTTTGACATCAAGAACTTCAGACTACGTCTAAGTTCCATATTGAAAGCTTCGATCTGGACATGCACAGTCAGTCCGTCTGTACTAAAGTCAGGTGACCGACCAGTTGACCAGTCAGACGAATCAAGGACAGCAAGGCTGTACCCTCAAGACCATAAGGCACTATTCTTCGCTGAAGGATGAGTGTCTGGACTGCCTGGGCGATTCAATCTAAGCAAACCTTGGGGGTGTATCAACGCAACCCAACGTCGTCAGCGAATCAACTCCTGACTCGAGCTTCTGGTGCCAGGAGAAAGGAGCGAGGAGCAAAAAGGCGATTCAGTCCCGAAGGAAGAATGCCTGACAGTCCAACCTGGTCTCATGTTACACGATCATCGGGGGTGTATAAACGCAACCGACTTTGTCAACAAGAAACTCGCCTGATCTCGCACGAGTGTCTGACTCCGAGAAAACAGGTGAGACAAAAAGTAGATGGTGAGCGAGTTTCGAGATTCCACAGAACTCAAAGATCGTGAAGGGCTTTGTTGTTTGACAGACGCAAATCTCTGAGCCCAAAGGCCGTCAACAACATATTTGCATATTCTTTAATAGTTGTGACTGCCAGCTTATCCCATTCTTCAGACGGAAATGGAAGACGGTAATCTTATTCCTGTCACATCTCGATAGTCTGAACGTAGTCAGACTCAGAGCGGAGAGGTTATAGGTACTTTTCGAGTTAGAGTAGACCGACTCTCTCGGAAAAGGTCCTTGGAAAGTGAACTAGGAAGTATGTGACCTCTGTGAATCCAGGATTCTGAAGGCCAACATGGGGCGATCAGCGTCATTGTCGCTCCCTGTGACGTCATAAATATGATATTGTTATGATACAATAAAGTTTTGTACATACTTACCTGGCAGATATATACTTAGCTATATGTCTCTGACGTCACGACAGAATTCAAAACTCGCGGCACACGCGACAGGTAGGTCAGGTGATCTACCTTACCCGCCGCTGGGTGGCGGATGTAAGAACCAATCTCCCTTTCCAGCCAGAATTTTTCCTTCCACCAGTCTCCTGAGGGGAGGCTGGGCGGGCCATCAATCGTATATATCTGCCAGGTAGTATGTACAAAACCTTATTGTATACTAACAATAACATTTTTGTACATGAACTTTCCTGTCAGATATATACTTAGCTGATTGACACCCTTGGTGGAGGGAAAGAGACAGCAATATAAATATGGAAAAAAAAAAAAGGGGAAAACAACACTAGTTGTAGGATGTAAAAACAACCTTGGTTCTTACCTGTTTAGGCAGAAGACTTCGTAGTTACTGTCTATGAGTCTGCGTTGCCTAAGAGCTTCAGCGAGCGTTGACCTACAGCTGACAGACTCTTTGGGTCTATCAAGGGATTTGGTTGTCCGCTTACTTGATAGAATCCGAGCAGGATCTGTCAACGGGGAGTAGCCCACTTATATGACAGAACCTAACCACTATCATTGCAAGGAGCTCAAACATACACCGATCACCTAACCAATCTAATCATTGTTAGCACTACGAAATGAAAAACATGCCTACCCGCATGTTCTTTCAAACAACCAAAAACTTACAACCTAACAAGGGGAAAAAAATATATACTACTAAGGATATGTCTCAGCTCCCTGCCCCAGCACCGAATCCGCCGATACGTACGGGCCTCAACCCGAAGCACTTTTCATACGTAATTTTGACGTCTCTCAGATAGTGGTTTGCAAAGACTGAGTTGCAACGCCAGAATGTTGCCTTCATAATATTACTCAGGGATATGTTTTTGTTAAAAGTCAATGACGTGGCAATAGCTCTTACCTCATGAGCTTTTACCTTAACCGAACTTTGTATTGACTTTCCTCACATATCGCATGCGCTTCTTTCCACCAGGCTTCTGATAAAGAAAGAAAGCGCATTCTTCGAAAGTGTCCTCCTTGGGATCTCTTACAGAGCACCAAAGGTTGACATCATTGCCCTTAAGTTTTTTCTTTCTCTAGATAGAATTTCAAACTTCTTACTGGGCAAAGAGACCTCTCTGCTTCCTCGCCTACTAATGCAGACAATCCTTGTACTTCAAAGCTCCTAGGCCAAGGATTTGAGGGTTCTCGTTCTTGGCTAAGAACGAAGAAGGAATGAACAGATAGCTGCATCTCCTCTGAATCCCACATTTCCTTCTAGTGCATGGAGTTCACTAACCCTTTTTGCGGAAGCCAATGCCATGAGGAAAATTGTCTTCTTCGTGAGGTCTCTGAACGATGCAGACTGAGGCAGTTCGAACTTATTGGACCTCAGGTAACGTACCACTACATCCAG
This sequence comes from Macrobrachium nipponense, assembly GCF_015104395.2. NCBI lineage: Eukaryota > Metazoa > Arthropoda > Malacostraca > Decapoda > Palaemonidae > Macrobrachium > Macrobrachium nipponense. Next base: position 31,672,415 of record NC_087214.1, read on the forward strand.
ATTCCAACTCGGAACCCCTGGAGAAACCTTCTTGGATGTTTCAAACGATCTTATTAGATCATGAAGGTCCTTATCTTCTGAAATGTTTAAGTTTCTGTGCCTAAACACTGCAGATAGCATGCTACGATAGCCTTTAATGGTTGATACCGCCAATCCACTTTCTTCCCTAAGGAAAAGTAAGAAGTCTGCTATTTGTGTCACAGAGGTACTGGAAGAGGAAAAGTGATGGTTCCTACACCATCGCCGAAAGACGTCCCACTTCGATTGGTAGACTCTAAGGGTAGAAGGCCCTTCTGCTGCTGCGATAGCCGTTGCAACTCTTGCCGAAAAGCCTCTCGTTCTGACCAAACTTTTGACAGTCTGAAGCCAGTCAGATCTAGAGCGGGGAGGTTTTTGTGATACCTCTCGAAGTGGGGTTGTCTGAGCAGATCGATCCTCTGTGGTAATGTTCTCGGAAGATCTACTAACCATTCCAGTACCTCTGTGAACCATACTTGTGCGGGCCAGAACGGGGCTACCAGCGTCATCCTTGTTGCCTCCGATTCTGCAAATTTCTTTAGAGTCTCTCCCCCAGTATCTTGAATGGAGGAAAAGCATACGTGTCTAGACCCTTCCAATCTAGTAGGAACGCGTCTATCGACACTGCCCTCGGGTCCGATATCGGAGAGCAGTAGTTGGCTATCCTCATATTCTTGGTTGTGGCGAAGAGGGTCTATATGAGGTTTGCCCAAAGCTTCCACAGATCCTGGCAAACATCTTCGTGCAGAGTCCACTCTGCCGGCAGGACTTGATCTTTCCCTGCTTAGGAAGGTCTGCTCTGACGTTCTTTTCTCCCTGTACGAACCTGGTAAGGAAACAAATCTTCCTTTTTTCTGCCCAAAGCAGCAAGAATTGCTTTTGCTGTCTCGTACAGGGAGAAAGAGTGAGTCCCCCCTTGCGTTCCTGATGTAAGCCAGGGCCGTGGTGTTGTCCGAGTTGATCTGAACTGTTGAAGCTAGGACGTGGGGCTCGAAAGCTTTTCAAAGCTAGCCAAACCGCCATCAGCTCCTTCTTGTTGATGTGCCAGGTCACCTGTTCCTTGTTCCAGGTGCCTGACACTTCTCTTCTCGAGCCGAGCGTCGCTCCCCAACCTGTTTCCGAGGCGTCGGAATACAACACTTGTTGGGGTTCGGATGTGAAGGGACATCCCTTCTGCAAACTTGAGAGGGTTGGCCCACCACCGAGAGGTCCTTCTTGATTTCCTTTGAAATCTCGAAGGAGAAACTCTAGGTTTTGTGAACGACACCTCCAGTTTCGATGGAGAAAGAACTGGAGAGGTCTGAGGTGCAACCTTCCTAGAGAAAGGAATTGCTCCAACGAGGAGAAGTGTCCCCAACAAACTCATCCCACTCCCTCGCTGTGCATACTTCTTTCTCTAGGAAGGCTTGACTTTCTCTAGGAAGGCTTTGACTTTCTCTGACCCCTCGGGCTATCCGTTCTGGAGACGGAAAAGCCCGAAAATCCAGAGAAGCCATCCGAATCCCAGATAGATACGATCTTGACTGGGGATCAACTGAGACTTTTGTTTTGAAAGTTCACCAAAAGTGCCCAGCGAACTTGCCATGAAAAGGGTCTTTTGTAGGTCCTCCAAACATCTTTCCTGAGACTTGGCTCTGATCAGCCAGTCGTCCAAGTAAAGGGACACTCTGACTCCCTCCAAATGTAGCCATCTTGCTACATTTTTCATTAGGCCTGTAAAGACCTGAGGGGCTGTTGAAAGGCCGAAGCACAAGGCCCTGAACTGGTAATATCCTTCCTCCCATCATGAACCATGAGGTATTTCCTTGACGAAGGATGGATAGGCACATGGAAGTAAGCGTCCTGAAGACCTAGGGACACCATCCAGTCCCCTGGCCGAATGGGCCGCCAACACTGAGGAGGTCGTCTCATGGCGAACTTCCTCTTTTTCTACAAAGAAATTCAGGGCGCTTACATCCAGAACCGGTCTCCATCCTCCTGAGGCTTTTGGAACTAGAAAAAGGCGGTTGTAAAAGCCCGCTGAGCAAGGGTCGCTCACTAGCTCTATAGCCTCTCTCGAACATTAGTTCCACTGCTTGTGTTAAAGCAAGGCTCATGATGGGCTCCCTGTACCTGCCACCAACTCCCTCGGAGTCGTTGTCAACGGTGGTCTTTCCGTAAAAGGAATCGATATCCTTTCCTTATTATAGAGAGGGACCAGTTGTCCGCTCCTCTCTTTGTCCAGGCTTCCGAGAATCTTAGAAGTCTGGCACCTACTGGTGTTTGGAGGACTACTTCCCTACTTCTTAGCTCTGACAGAGCGTGAGAAGGATCTACCTCTCTTTGAAAGTTCTATTACCTCTCGAGGTAGAGGCTCTAGAATGGGGGCCCCCTCGAAAGGGCTCCTGTCTAGCTGGAGTCTCCTTCTTAGTCTTCGTCTGGAAGGAGGTCTTAGGCTTCCGTGCCGACTGTGCGAGCATGTCCTGAGTCCGCCTTCGCAGAGATAGATCCTGAGATGTCCTGGATTATCTTCTTTGGAAAAAGCAGAGGCGAGAGCTGCGAATACAGGAGAGAGGGCTCTTTGGGCATGCGAAACAGACTTCGTGAGAAAAGAGCAGAAGACTGATCTCTTCTTAAGGATCCCTGCTCCAAAGAGGGAGGCTATTTCGCTCGATCCATCTCTAACTGCTTTGTCAATGCACGTTAGAACACTGTTTAGATCTTCTGGCGAAATAGCATCCGGGTTCTGAGTCTTCTTAGCCAAGACCCCCAAAGACCCCAGTCAAGGAAGTTGAAGACTTCCAAGACTCTAAAACATTCCCTTCAGCAGTGGTCAAGCTCGTTCATAGCCCAGGTCGTTTTGGCCGACAAAAGAGCCGAGCGTCGTGCTGCATCCACCAGAGAAGAGAAGTCCGCATCCGCCGATGAAGGAAGACCCAGACCTAGGGTTCTCCAGACTCGTACCCAAATCCGAGTCTGCCCGTAAGCTTGGAGGAGGGAAAGAAAACACAGTTTTCCCTTTCTCTTCCTTAGAAAGCAGCCAATCACCAACACCTCTCAAAGCCTTCTTCATTGAGATGGTTGGCTTCATCCTCACACAAGAGGAAACTTTCGTCTTCTTCGAAGTCGGAGAATAAAGAGAGAGGAGACGGAGGGAGCGACGGGAGTAAGGAGTCCTCCAAACTCTTGAAGAAGTAGATCTGTAAGGATCTTGTAGGACGAAACTGACGAGTCCTTCACCAAATCCTCTTCTGAAGGTTCAACTTCATCCACTGAAGAACCCTCCGCTTCTTTACGAGTGCAGTTAGCCTTCTCTAAAGAAATGCGCCTGTCCAGAGAGTGTCTAGTAGTAGACTGGCGCCTATCAGGGAAGCCAAAGTTTCTGGAGAGCTCTCGAATGATGTCCTTCCTACTCTGATGAGTGCGTGCTCTTTGCTCCTTAATCCTACTCCTAGAATTCCGGGCTTCCCAGGGGAGCGCCTGCTAGGAGAGGAGAGCCTACTATGCTCAAGGCGCTTCTCAGGATCCATGCGCCTGTACAAAGGAGAGCGGCTGCCAGGCGAGCTGCGCCTACCATGAGGCGAACGCCTACTAGGCTCTTGGCGCCTACTTACAGGAGAGCGAATGTCTGGAGAATGGTCGCTTACTAGAGACCGGCGTCTACCATGCTCCACAAACTTCGCTCCCGACTTGTGTGTCTCTTCAAAAGGTAGTCTCCCAGAGAGACATATCTTTCAGGCTCTACGCGCCTGTCCTGAATCGAGCGGCTAAAAGTAGAGCCGCGCCTATCAGGAGAAAAGCGCCTATCAGGAGAAAAGCGCCTATCCTCCGCACCACGCTTGGGAGCGGAGAGCGTCTACTTGGGGAGTAGCGCCTACTAGGCTCAAGGCGCCTAACATAAGGCGAGATCCGTCTCTTGATGAATCCATCAAAGAGTAGGCTCTCTTATCAGGAGAATGAAGGATCTTCGTAAAAGAGCGCGAGGACGAGGCTGTACGCCTGTCTTTAGACGAACGCCTACTAGTCGCTAGATCCCTTCCTACTGGAGAGATGTAGTCACCAGGAGAAAGCTTCTTGGGCGATTGATGCCTGGAAGACGACAAGCGCCTGCTGAGGGAAGAGCGCCTCCTTCCATCCGCTGATAAAGGCGAGAGAACCGATCTGACTGAGACGGTAAAACATGTGAAGGAATCCTAGACTTCTTGACAGGGAGAGAGACGTCTTTCCGACGCGTTCCTCCTGCCAAGGAGCCCGCCAGTGCCGAAATCTGCGCTTGCAGTCCCGCAAGAATTCGAGCTGGAGTATCTTGTAAAATCCTCCACCGAAGAGGCTCGAAGCCTACTATGAGGCGAGAACTCCTGCTCCCTCCTGGGTTTCTTGATCTCTACTTCCGGCTCTTCTGGAAAAACTTCCGGGCTGGAAGGAAAGGAGCCAGGCGCCTTCCAGGCTCTCTTCAGCGGTCGTGAAGAATCCGAGGCGCTCCATCCTCTTCTAGGTGAAGGTGAGGAAGACGAAGAGAAGCATTGGCGCAATACCTCCTTCTTCGCGCGAACAAGGGCAGCGCCTGGGTACGAGCATCAGGGTCTACCGAGGGACGCCTGATCGGTGGGAGTTCTCCCTAACCTTCCTGCGGCTTTTGACTTTCCTCCTCCACTGGGACTGTGAGTCTGGAAGAGGTCTAGGCCTGGAAGCATTAAGGAGCCGATCAGACGCACCCTCCAACTGCACTGGGGTCACTGCACAATTCACCTTCACTACTCTTACCTTGCAAACGAACGGATCTTCTTTTCCATGCTAAGGATCGTGGCTCTCATGGTTGCCACTCCGTAGTCGTATCCTTAGGTTCGATGCAGGGCGCAGGAGCTGAAACTGGAGAAGGTTCTAATGCTACAACAGGATTTCTTCTACCTCGCTAATACGAGACTTACTAGAACTTCTAGAAGAAGCCTTTCTCACCCTGCCCTCTTCTCTAACTTCCTCAAGTAGGAAGAAAGAGCCTTCCATTCACCCTCATCCAACTTCTCACACTCATTACACGGGTTATCAAAAGAACATTCTTTACCTCTACATTTAAAGCAAACTGTGTGAGGATCTACCGTAGCTTTCGGTAGTCTCACCTTGCATTCCTCCATAGCGCACACTCTAACATAGAAGATTTCTTAACCTCTAACTCAGACATCTCGAAATCAAAAGAAAAATCCAAATCAATATCAAAAACAATCCACAAATGCGTATGCCAAGCCAACAAGATCAGGTACTTCACCGAAAGTCAGTCCAAATAAATCCACGGCAACGAGAAATGAATAAAGCTGTCAGGAGGTAACAACCACAGGTGTAGTCGTCACCGGCGACAGAAAAATTCTGGCTGGAAAGGGAGATTGGTTCTTACATCCGCCACCCAGCGGCGGGTAAGGTAGATCACCTGACCTACCTGTCGCGTGTGCCGCGAGTTTTGAATTCTGTCGTGACGTCAGAGACGTATAGCTAAGTATATATCTGACAGGAAAGTTCATGTACAAAACCTCTTATTACATTTCCTAAGCGATTGAAAAAGGGGAAAAGAAACTAAACACCTCCATCCCCGTTCAATATCATAGGATGGCGTTTAATGGTACCGATCCCGGATCGAGAATAAGGGAGCAGAGAAGAAGCCGCCTCTTCGTCCTCAACATATCAAAGAGAAGAATGAAAGGGCGTCCCTAAAGTCTACACAAACTCTCAACTTACTTCTAAAGAAAGATTCCACTCGGAAGTGAATAGTTGCTGCCGTCGATCGAGACGATTCGTACGGACTTTTGCAATCCTGTAACGAACCTGTAGAGGATCGTTATATTTTACGCCTGTTGTTATAATAGGCTCTTTCTCGTAACTCGAACAAGGACCGAGAGAAGATACTTCTTAAGATATGAGAGAGCTGTGGAATATCAGAGTTGATCTGGACCACTGGTTCCCAAAAACTCGTTTCGAGGACTGGAGGGACTACCGAATCGCTACTTCCTTCAGATTAAGATCCAGGACATCTGAAACCCTATCCAGATGTCCGGCGGCACCTTCTTTCTATCACCTCAGGTGATAGACGCACTGAGAGATGTTCAGAATCATTCCTAAATCTAGAATTATTTTTCAGTTTCCCGGTATGCTGTGGTCTGAATTGCAGTCTATTCGGGGAAACAAACTTCTTCAGGAAGGAAATGGTCCCCAGCAAGCTCATCCATTCCCTCCCCGAGTATGCTTACTTCCCTAAATAAGGCTGCGCTTTGCCTAATCAGGAGAGCAAATAAAAGTGCAATGTTGCGGTAGACTCGTAGTTTCCATACCGTGCGGTAACGAGCACCGAAAGGATTAAGAGATAACTCTGTTGAACATAGTAAGGCAAAACGAATGCAACGTTTATTCATTCACGTAAGAAATCCCCTCAATAATCTTAGGCTAAAGTCCGTGATTGTAGGACAGAGATACAGATAGTCAGTCAAGTCCCGCAGGAGAGACGTAACGTCAGCACAGAGATACGGTTAGTCAGTCAATCCCGCAGGAGAGAAAGACGTAACCTACAGTGCATGACAGCGCACGATCTGTTACTGGCTCGGTTGGACTGGAGGACAGACACAGCGTGACAGCAGCAGCAAGCAGCTTACGAACGTCGTCTCTTAACTTTGTCTGGGTTGCCAGCTACCCTATTCTACGAAGAAATAGGTCCGTTATTTTTTGAGCAGAAAGACTCT
>NC_087214.1:31679633-31698098 GCF_015104395.2 Macrobrachium nipponense
TGTGCCTCGCTCTTCCTGGTGCAAACCGAGGAAGTTGCAGGCACGGGAGAGGAAGACATGACGCTCCTCTTTCGCTCGCTGGCAAAGAACCAGCGGGCTTGGAGGGCTGCAGGCGATCGCCACTTTGCAGGCCTAGTCGAGCCGTTTCCCAGGGAAACGGCTGGACCGAGAACAGCAGCCCCGATCTCGTGTGCAGAGGAGCTGCTGCTGGTCCCCCTATCCGCCCGGTCCCTGTGGAGCGCGGTCAGGTGACCTGCTAGGCTCCCTGTCGCGGTGAGACCGGAGTGAGCATCCTCTTCTCGGCGCGTCGAGCCGCTGGTACCAGCCGAGGCTGGTACCGACGGCCGCGGGGACCCCTTCCTCGACTCAGCGTGTGGCGGTCGGAGACCGTCCACGTCAGCCCAAGCAGCCGGCTGGTCGCTGCGAGAGCGTCCGCTGGCCTGGCGAGAGTCGTCTGCACGACTCTCGCCAGTCTTCTGCTCCGCGCTTCGGTCTTGACGGCGAGCGAGCTCGGGCGTCAAGACTTTGGCTGGACGGTCTCCCGCGGGAGACCGTCCACTCGGTACTTCTTGCGAACGAGAAGCCGAGGCGGATCCTGGTTTAGCGGCAGAACCGCTAGAACCAGGCGAGGAAGTGCCAGCCGAAGCTGGTACTCCTCTGGTCCCCGTCTTCTTCTCCTTGGTAGAAGAAGAGACGGGCCCTGTTCCCGAGGGAGCAGGAGGACCAGCAGAAGAGCTCCCCGAATCGCCGGAGCGAGACGGGCCCTTAGAAGGTCCCGAGGAGGCCTTCTTGGGGGGGAGGGGGGGAAAAACCCGGGTTACCAGCTGGTCGCTGCAAGAGCGGCCGCTGCCTGGCGAGAGTCACCTGAGCGGCTCTCACCAGCCTTCTGCTCCGTGCCGCGTCTTGGCGCCGAGCGAACTCTGGCGCCGAAACTTGGCTGCACGGTCTCCCGAGGGAGCACGTACTCGGGATCTCTCGCGAACAAGAGACCGAGCCAGAACCTGGCGTAGCGGCATCGCCGCTAGCACCAGGCGAGGAAGTACCAGAGCTAACCGATACTCTCTGGTCTCCGTCTATCTCTTCCTTACGGAAGGGGAGACGGGCCCCGCTCCCGAAGGAGCAGGAGGACCAGCAGAAGGACCCCCCGTCCCACCGGGGTGGGACGGGCCCTTAAAAGTTCCCGAAGGAGACTTCTTAGGGGGGAAGGCAGCCTTCTTCCTCTTCGGCTTAGAAGTCGAAGGGGAAGAGGCAGCAGCAGACGATGAAGACGAAGATGACACCTCCCTCTTCTTCCTCTTCCTCGTCAGCTCACGCAGGACAGTCGTCAGGTCCTCCATCCAGGCCGGAGCCGGGGCTATTTGCCGAAGCAACACGGCCCGACTGCACCTGTCCGGAAGGACCTGGGACTGGGGAAGACACACCGTGGGCAGGGCCAGCATGGACATGCTCAGGAACCAGGAGCGACAGGAAACAGCAACCAGCTCAGGAGCGGCAGGAACAGCGGCAGCGGTAGACCCAGAAGGGACAGCCAAGCCAACAGCGGGAATCACATCAGCTGGCAGGTACGGCTCAGGCCCAGCGATCGCCTCGTAGAATCATCGGCAGCCAGCGGGAACCTGGGTATGGCAGCCGGTCCAGGGGCGAGCTGCTGGAACAGCGGAAGTCTGGGCAGGCAACCACGAAGAAAACAGGCGGCGGCGGCACCGGCAAACCGCCCCCGGTACGGCGGCGGCCCTAGTAGCGGCAGACGGCGTCACCGACACAGCATGGGGAGTGTAGACCGGGGGGAGAGAGAGAGAGAGAGAAGAGAGAGAGAGAGAGAGAGAGAGAGAGAGAGAGAGAGAGAGAGAGAGAGAGAGAGAGAGGGAGCAGCAGCAGCAGCATAAGTGGCCGTGGTAGTAGTGGAGACCGCCCCAGACCTCGCTAGACGCTGCAACAGCCTGTGGATGCTAGGCACGCCCTGCCGCCGCGGTGGTCCATACCTGTCCAAGGTCGTCTCCCACGGATGTAGCACCTGCGGTAGCATAGATAGATTAGTAAGAGGGGTTTCCTTCACGCACGGGTATAGACATGCCCCACCCTGAACGCAAGGAAGAAAACCCCATAAAACAAAATACACGAGGAAGCTGAGCGGGGGGTGGGGCAGGAAGGAAGACGAAGAATCGGATACCAAGGGAGTCGTGGGAGAGCTTTCCGACGACTTCCTGGCAGACCTTCGCTTCCCTTGTTCGAAGCTTACGACCGTTCCAGCTGCCGCTAGCTACTTCCTATTGTTAAAGGACCGATGGTTTGTATTACGTATCGGAACAAATAACTATTTCAAACCCCCATGGGATAGAGCCCCCACCCCGTCCAGCTGTACGGGGGACGAACCCGGATAGGGCAATGCCTCTACCGCAACTGTTATCGAATGATGTCTTCGTTTCTCCGTCTCTTCTGAGGTTCCGATAGCCAGACGAGATTATCTTGCATCTTCATTTAATCTACGCCGTTGAATGTTTCTTCTCCTTATTCGTCAAGACGATAATAATAATGGGAACACATTGAATTAGGATGCCTTTCCAATGGCTATCCCTGGCAGTCTGGGACGTCCTACAGAACCTGCCGACGGGGACGCTTGATCGGTGGGGAGGGTTCTCCATAACCTCCGTAAGGCTTTCGACATTCCTTCTCCTCTGGGCCTGTGAGCTTGGAAGAGGTCTAGACCTGGGAGCGAGACAGAGCCGATCAGACGTACCCTCTATTGCAATGGGGAACACTATAATCACTTCTTACCTTATAATAGCTCGTATCTTGAGCTACATTCCTTTATCTTCAAATTGCAAATGAATTTGTAGTTTCTGTGAAGTAAGAAGGAGATGAGGAAACAACACTACTAGTACTGTTAATATTCTAACTGCTCGTCAGAACGAGAGCTATAAAGCTTCTAAAGAAAGCATATCTAGTTCTATGTTTTTCTGACTTCCTCAAATAGGAAGTTACCTTATTTTCCTCAATCAAATTCTAACATTTATTACACTTTATCAATTAATAAATATTTATATTTCCCTTTCTTGCAAACTATGTAATTGTCTACCGAAAACTTCGGTAGTTACACATCCTCTATTTTTCGAAAACTTCGAAGTTAATTCATTAAAAGTTATTAAAAAGTTATTAAAAGCGTATGCCGAAACACCGATCCAGTACTTCCCTGTAAAAGTAAAAAAGTCGGCCCAGAAGATCGATGGCGATGAAACACGAAAATCAAATCAGGAGAGAAAGTAAACATATGTTTACATTCCCAGTGACAGAGAGAATCTGATTAGAAAACAGGAATGGTTCCTAGACCTGCCACCCAGCGGCAGGCCGGTAGATCACCTGACCTACCTGTAGCGTGTGCCGCGAAATTCGAATTTCTGTCGGGGACGACGGAGTCGATAGCTATGTATATATCTGACAGGTAAGTTGAATGTATGAAAACCCCTAGCTCTGGCCAACTTCTGGATAGTCTGAACGCAGTCAGACTCAGAGCGGGGAGGTGTTTGTGGTACCTCTCGAAGTGGGGCTGTCTGAGTAGATCTTTCCTTAGGGGCAGAGTCCTCGGGGAAGGACATTACCTCTGTGAAACCAGTCGGGTGCGCCGGCCAGAAGGGGGCGATAAGAGTCATCCTCGCTCCCTCTGATGCCGCGCAATTTTCCTCATTACCTCCCCACCTAGGATCTTGAACGGGGGGAAAGGCGTAAAGGTCTAGTCCCACCGACCAATCCCAAAGAAGGGCGTTCTACTGCTACTGCTCCCGGGTCCAGAACCTGTGAGCAGTACAGCGGAAGTCCTCCTTGTTCTGGAAGTTGCGAATATGTCCACAAGAAGACATCCTCACAACTTCCACAGCGTCTGGCATACGTCTGATGTAGGGTCCATTCCGTCGGCAGAACGAAGCTGCCCTTGCCGACTGAGGAGGTCTGTTCGAAACGTTTTCCACTCCTGACACAAACCTTGTCAGGATAGTGACGTCTTGTGACTTCGCCCACAACAGGATTTCCTTTGCGAGGACGAACAGAGAATGAGTGGGTTCCTCCCTGTTTCCTGAGGTATGCCAGGGCTAAAAGCTGGTGGTGTTGTCCGAGTTGATCTGCCCACCACTTGTTGGAGACTCTTGAAAGAAACTGGAGCGCAAGATTGAATTGCTGCCAGTTCCCTTGAGATTTATGTGCCAGGACACTGTTCCCCTCTCCAGGTGCCTGACACTTCCTTTCCCCCTAGTGTTGCTCCCCACCCCCGTGGAAGATGCGTCGGAGAACAAACACATAGGTCGGGGTTTCCGAAGCTGAGCGAAAGCCCTTCTGCAAGCTTCCGCGGATCTGACCACCATCTTAGTGTGTTCCTTCACCTCTTCTGTCAACAAACAAGATCGCTTCTAGATCTTGTTCGCGCTTCCAGTTGTTCAACAGGAAGAATTGAAGTGGTCTGAGGTGCAACCTTCCTAGGGAAACAAACCTTCTCCAGTGAAGTATTGGTCCCCAGCAGACTCATCCATTCCCTCACCGAGCATGTTTCCTTCCCCAGAAAGGTTGACACTTTGCTTAGGCATTGAAGTTGTCACCCCTGGGACGGAAAAGTCCGAAAAGCCACGAGTCCATCTGAATCCCCATAGACTAAGGATTGAGAAGGGGTCAGATGGAGCCACCTCGCAACGTTCTTCATAAGGATGGTGAAGACCATCGGTGCCGTGCTTAGACCAAATCAGAGTGCCCTGAACTGGAATACCTTCCCCTTCAGGACAAACCGCAGGTATTTCCCTGACTGGGATGGATGGGGATGTGAAATTACGCGTCCTGGAGGTCTAGTGACACCATCCAATCCCCCTGTCTTAAAGCTGCAAGCACAGACTGAGGGGTCTCCATCTTGAACCTCTGCTTGATGACGAAGAGGTTTAGACTGCTGACATCTAGGACAGGTCGCCACCCCCCTGACTGTTTCGGCACCAGGAACAGTCGGTTGTAAAAACCTGGAGAATCCAGGTCGAAGACCTGTTCCACTGCTTGCTTTACGATCATCTGATCTAGCAGATTGTAAAGCACTTTCTGCTTCTCCCCTCGATGAGAGGGAGACATATACCTGGGTGTCGAAGACAGCGGGGGTGACTTTAGGAACGGGATTTAGTAACCCTTCCTTACGATGTCCAACGACAAAGTGTCGGCACCTCTCTCTTCCCAGGCTTTCGCGAAAAGTTGAAGCCTGGCTCCTACCGGCGACTGAAGGACTTCCAAATCACTTTCTAATCTTTGAAAGAGCGGGGGCTTTGCCTCTGGAAGTGCTTCTTCCTCGAGCGGCTGGTCTCGAGGAAGATCCATCCCGAAAGGGCTTTGACTTCTTAGCACTCGAGACCCCTGAAGACGAAGGGCCTGCAGGTCTCCTCGATGACTGTGCTAGTAGATCTTGCGTTGCTTTTTCTTGAAGACCGGCAGCGATGTCCTTTACAATAGTCTGAGGGAAGAGATGGTCCGTCCGAAAAAAGAGCGAAGAGAAAATCTGCTTTTGCGATGGTGAGACAGATTTTGCTGCGAAGTTACAGAAGAGGGATCTCTTCTTTAAGAGCCCCGTGCAGAAATGAGTCGTCAACTCCTCTGAATCATCCCTGACAGCCTTGTCCATGCAAGACAATACACTGGATAGCTCCCCCAGACTAATGGAATCGTAACTCCTGGACCTGGCATCTAGTACTCCGAGACACCAATCAAGAAAGTTGAAAACCTCTAACGTCCTGGAGAGGCCTTTGAGGTGAAAGTCCAATTCGCTATGGGACCAGGCGACTTTCGACGAGGACAGGAGGGTCCTTCTGGAGGCATCTACGATGCTCCCAAAGTCCCCCCGAGCTGAAGCTGGAAGTCTAATACCGACGTTTTCTCCCGTCTCGTACCACATGCCCGCTTTCCCGCTGAGTCTTGAAGGCGGAAGAGCGAACGATGTTTTACCTGAAGCTTTCCTTCTCTCCATCCAATCATGGACTTTGCGTAGCACTCTCTTCATGGAAAGAAACTTCTTCATCTTCACAAAGCCCGAGACCTTGGTAGCTTTGGAGGAAGAACGTTGAGAGGGAGGAGTGAGCGGAGCTTCAGGATAAAAGGTGTCCCAAAATCAGATTGAAGAAGACATCAGGACTTTGTAGTCTGTAAGAGACAGGAGCTAACTGCTGCTCCTCGTCAGCTTCGACTGAAGCGTCACTACTTCCTCTTCCGATACAGGAGAAGTAGGAGGAAGTAAAGATGATACCAAAGCGGAACGTTGTGAAGTCGAAGGAACCGCTGACTCTTGAGCTGGAGAATCCTCTAAAAAGAGAGGGCGGCAAATAGGTACTACTTCCGCATCCACTCGAGCTTCCGCTGGTGCAGGTCTGGCGTCCAATCTCACACGTCTGGCGTCGGCTGCGCGCGCTTGGCGTCCACTGGCACACGTTTGGCGGTCCGCTGGCGTGCGCTTGACGTCCACTGGCGCGCGTTTTGACTTTCGCTAAAGTGCACTCGGCGTCCACTGGAGTGCGCTTAGCGTCCACAGGTGGCTCCTGGGTGCATCTGGCGCTCGCCTGACATCCGTCCGTTTTTTTTTTAACATCAGGTTCACGCTGCACCTGTTCCGTAAGAGCGGGTATACTGCTTCCCGAGAGCGAAAAAAAACACAAGCTCATCACCACCTCTAGAGAGCCGCTGGGGAGCAGTACGAACTCTAGAGGGAGACGAAAACCGAGAGAGAGACGAGCGAGGAGAAGGAGAGGGAGACAGTCTAGACTTCTTCACTGGTAGTCTGTCATCCTTCCTGCGACGACGAGGAAGCGTCTCTCTGAAGCAAGAACATCCGCAAGTTGCTGCTGCAATGATCGAAGAATCCTCTGGGTCGTGAAGCCTCCTTTTCTGGGGAGGGGCTGATCCTGTGAGAAGGCGAGTGGCGAGGGGACGCCTTCTTCCTTCTCACAGGAACCGCCTCTTCACGCACTCTGGAGCGACTGGGGCGCTCGAAAGAGTCAACGTCCGAAGACTCTCTACACCTCTTCTGCGGCGGAAAAGCTGCGAAGACACTATCAGGCGAAGATCGACGTTCTGGCGAACAACTTGGACGTGAAGCGTTCCGATCACAAACGCTCCTTTTCAGCGGGCGTGACACTGAATGAGAGCTCCACCCCTTACGCGGGGAGGAAGCCTCCGATGAAGAAAAGCACTTCTTGAGGAGACGTGCACGCGCACGCTCTGGCAGTCTGGGTAGCATCATCAGATACTGCCGAAGGCACGTCAGATCGGTGGGGGTTCCTCGTAAACCCTCCTTTGGCTTTCGACATGCTCTCTCCCTGTAACCTGGGAGTCAAGCAGAGGTCCGGCCTAGAGGCGAAATGAAGCTGATCTGACGCACCCTCCACTACACAAGGGCACTATCACTGCACTTAGGCACTTCACTTTTGCTCTCTACAGCAAGCACTTTCGATTCTAAGTTGCGAATCGATTCCAAAAATCAAAGACAGGGTTATACCTTCTACAGACACGGTTTTTTCAGGGCCCGAAGGCAACACTACAGGGTTAGGAGCATTAACTACAGAAGGAGGGTAACAGGAGAAACATTAACTTCTTGTTTACCTGACACACTCCTGGAGGAAGACCTCCTTAACCCTCTTACGCCGATTGGACGTATTAAACGTCGAGTCAAAATGTCTCCCGTATGCCGATTGGACGTATCATACGTCGGCTCAAAAAAGTTTTTTTAAAAATTCGCGGAAAAATACTTATAGGCCTACCAGCCGAAAACTTTTGTATCACGCGCCTTGGGGGATGCTGGGAGTTCACGGATCAAGGCGTTGTTTTGTTTACAATCGCTACGCAGGCGCGCAAGCGCGAATTTCTTTCTTATCGCACTAAAAAGTATCAGTGACACATCTCGGAAATTATTTCGTCACTTTGACATAATTATTGCACCATTTTAAATTATCCTTTACATGAAGTATTATATATGAAATGTGCGCAATTTCATGCACAATACAACTAAAAAATACTCATGATTGTAGCTTTTATCAATTTTGAAATATTTTCATATAAATAACGATAAGTGCAAAAATTTCAACCTTCGGTCAACTTTGACTCTACAGAAATGGTCGAGAAACGCAATTGTAAGCTAAAATTCTTATATTATAGTAATATTCAATCATTTGCCTTCATTTTGCAACAAATTGGACGTCTCTAGCACAATATTCGATTTTATGGTGAATTTATGAAAAAACCTTTTCCTTACGTTCGTGCGATAACTCTTCCGATAAATTTTTTTTCGTGCGATTGTCCTAATGTTTGCACCCTTTTAAATTTGCCGTTACATAAAGTTTTATATATGGAAATGTGCGCAATTTCATGCACAATACAACAAAAGACAACCCCTGGTTGTAGCTTTTATCAGTTTTGAAATATTTTCATATAAATAACGTTAAGTGCAAAAAATTTCAACTTTCGGTCAGCTTTGACTCTACCGAAATGGTCGAAAACGCAATTGTAAGCTAAAACTCTTATATTCTAGTAATATTCAATCATTGTACCTTCATTTTGCAACGACTTGGAAGTCTCTAGCACAATATTTGATTTATGGTGAATTTATGAAAAAAAAAAAGTTACGTTCGCGCGGTAACTCTTTCCGTAAAAAAAATCAGAATTTTTTGTGCGATTGTCGAAATGTTTGCACCATTTAAAATTAGCTGTTTCATAAAGTTTTATATATGAAATGTGCGCAATTTCATGTAGAATACAACTAAAAAATGATTGAAGGTTGTAGCTTTTTCTCTTTTTTCGAAAAATATTTGCAATTAAATCACGATAAATAGAAAAAAAAAAATAAAAAAAACCACGTTCGGTCAATTTGACTCTACCGAAATAGTTGACAAACGCAATTGTAAGCTAAAACTCTTACGGCCTAGTAATATTCCGTCATGTTTCTTCATTTTGAAACAAATTTGAAGTCTCTAAAACAATATTGTGAATTTTATGGTGAATTTTTGAAAAATATATTTACCTTCACTCCGCGCGCCGATTCGCGGCCGCAAGTCTCCGAAATACGTACATGGCATTATCCTAATATTTGCTCCTTTTCATATTAGCCTTTTTATAGAGTTTCATATATCAAAATGTGCGCAAATTCTATGAAGAATACACTAAAAAATATTGAAGGTTTGTAGCTTTTTCCATCTTCGAAATATGTGCATATGAAAAAATATATATATTAAAATTTCGACATTCGGTCAAATTTAACTCGTCCGAAATGGTCGAAATTCTGCAATTCTAATCTAAAACTCTTACAGTATCGTAATATTCAATCATTTGTCTTAATTTTGAAACAAATTGGAAGTCTCTAGAACATTATTTAGAATTACGGTGAATTTTTTTGAAAAAAATATTTTTTTGCGTCCGCGCGTTACGATTCGTACATCATTTTGTGATAATATTTTTCGGTGTTACTTTATTGTTTTATAACAATGTATTATATATCAAATGATTGCTATTTAGTGTACAATACAACGCAAAAAAAAAGTAACTGGTTAGCTTTGACCGTTTTCTGCACAGCGTGATTGAATACGTTTTTTATTTGTGTATGAATTTTTTTTTTTCGCTACCATATATCGCATTATTTACATATGATAATGATATATTTTTCATTTCTGATGGTTGCATTCTAAACTTCAGGCAATGACAAAAAAAGGAGCCAAAATGAACTCTTAATCTTCAAAAGTACGCGCGCTGTAATTTTTTGAAAAAATTATTTTTCCACTTTCCGCGCTCACTCCAAACCGAGGCCGGCATACGGGAGACGTTTTTGATTTTTAGGGCTCCGGCTTAAGAGGGTTAACCTATCACTTCAAGCTTTTTAAGATAGGTCTATATGCCTTCCATCAGAATCTGTAAGACATTCACACTCCTTGCAGCGGTCCTCATACACACATTCATGCTCCCTGCAACTTTTACACACAGAATGTGGGTCTACTGAAGCTTTCAGTAGCCTACCTCTACAATCACTCTTAGAGCAAAACCTGGCGCTAGCGGAACTAGTCCCAGACATCTTAAACCAAAGAGAAATCTATGCCAAAATCAATTCAATCCAGAAATAAACGTGTGCCTAGCCACCGATCCAAAGTCAGATAACCAAAAAACCAAAAGGGATACTCAAGTAGCTAAAGTTTCGTTTCCAAAATCCAGACGGAGGTGCTGCAAACAGATGTTTACAACACTGGCGACAGAAAAAAAATAATATGAATAGAAAATGGGAATGGTTCCAGATACCACCTCCCAGCGGCGGGAATGGGTACTAACCACCTGACTCCCACTACGTGTGTCGTAAGTTTTTAAAATTCTGTCGGACTTCGGAAAATACAGCTATATATATATCTGACAGGGAAGTTTCATGAACAAAAATGGTATTGTTATGATACAATAAAGTTTCATACCTACTTACCTGGCAGATATGACAATTTGTCCAAAATTGCATTTTTCCTAACTATACAAACCTGAAGTCCTTTTACAATAGGAAGGTTACTAGCGGAAGGTTACTAGGTCATAAGCTTTCGAACAAGGGGTTCGGTAGTTAACTGCTTGTCTGACGGGCGCTCGCGCGACTGGGAGGTAAACAATCACCTTTGCTTTAGGGCCCAAGCAAAAACTGCATAGTGAGGGGTGGCATGAGGTGGGACTATGTGTAAAAGGACCTCAGGTTTGTATAGTTAGGGAAAATGCAATTTTGGACAAATTGTCATTTGTTCCGACACGGCATACAAACCTTCGGTCCTTTTACAATAGGAAGACTCACTTCTTGTGGGAGGAATCTGAGTCTTTTGTGAACAGACTGGTGTTCGCCCAACCTTGGAATGCCTCCCTGGTCGTAAGAGCGAGGGAGGGATCCAAGCCTCTGTCCGATTGATTGGGGTGTGCACCGCAGGATCAATGGTCAGACCTCTGGACCAAGTACTAAAAGAGAGGCAAGCGTGTCTCTTCGTACCAGCAATGTCAGAACTTGTTCCTGTACAGGAGCAAATATAAAGTTATGGGTTTGTCTCCTGTTGGCATCCACTTCCCCCCCCCTTGTAGGAGGAAGTGGTGGATATTCTGCTCCTAACCCTAATGAAAGGGATAGGATGGGGCTCTGTCATATAGCTCACCTGCATCTCGTCCTCATCCAGCATAGTGACGACCGTGACCCTCTGCCAACAGGTAGAGGAGAAGAAAAGATGGGAAGAGAAGCCAGTCACTTACTCATTCTCACAGTCACACCAGGACTCAATGCTGTTCAGCCTGCGAGGGCTCTGGGTTAGCTACACAACTTGTTGAGCAGCCACCACGGGTCCCAAGGAAAAAGTATCCAAGGACCTGTGGGCAATATCCCGAAGGTAGAAGGAGGTGAAGGTAGTCTGGTTGGCCCAGACACCTGCCTTCAGGACCTGCACCACGGAGAAGTTCTTACGAAACGCCAATGACGGGCCAATACTTCTGATTTCGTGGGCTCTCGGACGGGGCGTACGGATGTCGTCACTACCATCAGCCTCTTACGCCCTCCTGATGACCTCACGCAGCCAAAAAGAAAGTGTGTCTTGGATACTTCTTTCTTGGTTACCCCGGTGCTAATGAAGAGGCGTCGGACACTTCAGGCCTGAGGTGTCGAGTTCTCTTCAGATAGCGCCGTAGCGCCCTCACAGGACAAAGCAGCATCTCATCCGCATCATTATCGGTGAAGTCCATTAGGGAAGGGATCGTGAAAGACTCGAACCTGTCGTCAGGGACTGACGGTTTCTGAGTCTTCGCAACGAAGTTCGGGACGAAATAGAGCGTCACAGATCCCCATCCCCTGGAGTGTCGTACATTGAAGGAAAGACCATGAAGTTCCCCTACTCTCTTCGCCGATGCCAGGGCCAGCAAGAAGAGGGTCTTGAGGGTCAGATCCCTGTCTAACGACTCTCGGAGTGGCTCGAAGGGTCTTCGAGTCAAACTCCTAAGGACGAGAGTCACGTCCCACGCAAGGAGATCTCGAACGAGTTCGAGATATCCAATCCCCTCAGTTTCAGGACTAGTGCCAGGGCGGCTCTATATCCTTTGACTGTGGGGACTGAGAGGAGCTTCTCTCGGCAAAGAAAAAACGAGGAAATCCCGCTACCTGCTGAAGAGTGGCTCTGAGAGGAGATATACCCCGTCTCGGACACCAACCACTGAAGACGGCCATTTCCCTGGTACAACAGCTGCGAGGGGACTGCACGGACGTTTCCAGCCATCTTCTGTTGCTGGCGCTACAAGAAAAGACCTCTCGTTCACAAGAGATGGTGGATAACAGCCAGCCGTGAAGTTGAAGGGACTGGACTGTTTGGTGGTACCGCTCTACGTGTGGCTGGACGAGAAGGTTGTGCCAAGGGGAATCTCTCTCGGTTCTCCTGCGAAGAAGAGCCAGCAGGTCCGGATACCAAGTGGCCTGGGGCCATTTGGGAGCCACCAGGATCATCCTGAGATTCGGGGTGACCAGTGCTCGACTGATCACTGCCTCACCTCCGGTGTCAGTGACACTGGAAAGTTTGGGGGATCCGTTGCATGTGACCAACTCTCCTTTAGTCTCCACTGAAGAGACCGCAGGTGAAGACGCCCGTGAGGGACTAACTTCTCGAGTGACGACGGTGTCCGATCACGACTTGCCATCGCTGAGCTGCCTGTTCCTGCCGAGACAGGAACTGGTTGGCTGCCTCCCTGAATCTGTTGATCCGCGAGTCTGCGGGGAAGACTCGCCCTGCTACTGTGTTGATCAGCATACCCAGGTACTTCATCCTCTGCTTGGGTTCGAGATCGGACTTCTCGAAGTTCACCATGATCCCCAGATTGCGACAGAACTCGAGTAGCCGATCCCTGTCCTGCAGCAACTGCGAGCAGGAGCTCGCCAGGACTAACCAATCGTCGAGATACCTCATCAGACGTATCCCGTGCGAATGGGCCCAAGCAGACACCAGAGTGAACACTCGCGAACACTTGTGGGGCGGTTGAGAGACCAAAGCAAGTGCCCTAAATTGGTACACCGTCCCGTCGAGGATGAAGCGGAGGTACTTTCTGGAGGACTGATGGATGGGTATTGGAAATACGCATCCTTCAGGTCCACTGAAAGTGATGAAATCGTTCTCCCTGATGGAGTCGAGCACGGAGCGTGCCGTCTCCATCGTGAACCGGGTCTGGCGAACGAACCGGTTCAGGGGAGAGAGATCTATCACCGGCGCCAGTCCCCCGTAGACTTTTCCACCAGGAAAAGACGACTGTAGAAGCCCGGTGACTGATCCGTGACGATCTCTACAGCTCGTTTGCTCAGCATGGTCTGGATCTCCTGTCTTAATGCTATGTCTTTCAAAGAGCCTGGAACGTACGATTGCTGTTGGACCGGGTTGGAGGTGAGGGGTGGCCGAGATTCGAAGGGTAATAGATATCCCTCCCGAAGGACATCTACTATCCAGGTCTCGGCGCCATAGCGCTGCCAAGTTGCCCAATGGCTGGCCAGGCATCCCCCCACTTCCGGCAGCAGCTGAGGGGGAACGCCGTCCCTAGCGTTTCCCCCCTTTCTTCAACTTCTTCCCTGACCCTCCTCGCAAGAAGGAAGGCTGGGAGGAGGGCTAAAGACAAAGAAGACAGTCTTTCCACGGGGCTTCGACGAGGCTACCATCTTAGCTACCGAGGAAGCGCTAGCCGAGCTCTTTGGCTTGGCCGCAGTTTGAGGCTGCCCAGAAGCCTTCGAAACTGCCTGGTGTACCAGACGGTCACTCCTGGGAAGAGAGATGAGGAACTCCGTAAAGGTCCATTACGAAGCCCTAATGCCGCCTCACACCCAGCCGCCCTGGATTACTCATGTAAGGACAGCGTCCCTACGTTCGGAATACCAGGTTGGCCCACAGGTTTACCATCTGGTGGGCTAGGAAGGAGGATGGCTCTTCCTCCAGAACTGGCAAAGCCTCCTGAAGGCCGAGTCTTCTTCGGGAGAGATTCCCCCGGAGATGGCTGCGACCTTAGACACTGTGAGGGACCACAGGTCTATCCAGGAGACAGCCTGGAAAGCTGCCATGGCAGTGGATTCCAGGCCAAGTGCCTCTTGCTGCGAGAACCATAGGTTCTCTGACAGGAGCTGCTGCAGAGACACCCCCGGTTTAGCCTGGCTAACTCTGGGTTCACCTGTTTGGGCGGCATCGGGGTCTGCAGACGGCACGTAGAATCGCCGCTGTCGCAGTAGAGGAGGCGGAAGTAGCTTCCTCGACCTGTCTGACCTGAGAGAGCCTTCCTGCCCAGAGACAAGAGACTCAACCTGGTTCAGAACTGAGTCGGCGAGCTCTGATCGCGGCAATCCCACCGTCGGTCTGGGTTCCCTCTTCGGGCCCCAAAACGACTCGAGCCGGGACGTGGGCTCGGAAGGTGGGAGTGGCGACCCTTCCCCGAGGTCGTTGTGCTGACGAATCAGCGCAATAACCTCGGCAAAGTTCCTCTGGATCTCTGGAGTCACTGCATCCTGAGGAGTAGGACTGTCCAGTCCCTCGAAACAGGAGCACCTCCCGAGACCCTCCCCCCTCATCGAGGGGGGAACAGCGACAGACCCCTCTCGGTCATCCTCAGCCACTTGCGCATACGTCCTGGTCGGTCCGAGAACCGTGCCTGGCACGTAGGGCATCGTGGTGGGATCATGAGGGGCGCACCCCTCACGATCACTCCTCAATACCTTGCTCCTCCCGGTGTAACCCGAGGAGGTTGAAGGTATGGGAGAGACAGACCTGACGCTCCCCCTTCGCTCGCTGGCAGAACCAGCAGGCTTGGAGGGCTGCAGGCGATCGCCAACCCGCCGTGGCGATCGAGCTGCAGGCCTGGTCGAACCGTCTCGCTGTGGAGAACGGCTGGACTAAGCACAGCGGCCCCGATCTCGAGTGTCAGAAGAGCTGGTGCTGGTTGCCGTACCCGATCGCTCTCTGTGAGAGCGACGGTCAGGCGACCTGAAGGCTTCACTGTCACAGTGAGACCGGTGCTTGTCCTCACGGCACGTCACGTCGCTCGACCGGGGGGACCTCTTCCCAGCCTCAGCCCGTGGCCGGTCGTGGACCGTCACGTCAGCCCGGGTAGCCAGCTGGTCGCCACGAGAGCGAGAGCTGGTCTGGTGAGAGTCGCGTGAGCGGCTGTCACCAGTCTTCCGCTCCGTGCCGTGAACCTGACACTGAGCGAGCTCAGACGTCTGGTTCCTGGCTGCACGGTCGCTGGTAGGCGACCGTATACTTGGTACCTCTCGCGAACGAGAGGCCGAGACGGTACCTGATGCAGTGGCAGAGCCTCTGACACCAGGTGAGGAAGTGCCGGTGTTAGCCGACACCCCTCTGGTCCCCGTAGTCTTCTTCCTTGCGGAAGAAGAGACGGGCCCCACCTCCCGAAGGAGCAGGAGGACCAGCGGAAGAACCCCCCGTCTCGCCGGAGCGAGATGGGCCCTTAGAAGCTCCCGAAGGAGACTTCTTAGGGGGGGAGGAGGCAACCTTCTTCTTCTTCTTAGGCTGTGAAGCCTTAGAAGAAGAAGGGGGAGAGGCGGCAGACGACGAAGACACCTTCCTCCTCTTCCTCTTCTTCTTCGTCAGCTTCCTCAGGACCGATGTCAAGTCGGGGCTGCTGTTGCCAAAGCAACAGGGCCCGGATGCACCTGTCCAGACAGACCGACATCGGGAGCAGCGGCGCCATGAACAGGAACGACATCAGCAGGTGCAGGCATCACAGGAACAGCAGGAACAGTCACGGCAGGAACGGCAAGTACAGAAACGGCAGCAGTGGTCGGCAACATCTCATCACTCGTCAGCGGCTGGGCAGGTACGGCAGGAGGTACAGACAAGCCAGGAGGACAGACCAGCGTCACCGACACCCTTGGCATCGGCGGGAGGTCCAGGGGCGAGCTCTTCGGACACACGAAGTCTGGTTTCGGCAGCACAGCAAACCCGGGTGGCGGTGGCATCACACTCCCCCATGGCACGGCGATCGGCTCCTGCACCGTTGAAGCTGGTGTTACAGACACCGCATGCGGGGAATACACCAGATGAGGAGCAGCAGCATAGCCTGGGGTTGACACCGTAGTGGTAGTGGTGGTCACTGTGGCATGCGTGACCGCAACAGAGCCAGCCAGATGGTAGAGCAGCCCCTGGACACTCGGCACGCCCTGCAAGCCCAACTGTCCAAGGTCGTCCCTCGCAGCAGCAGCACCTGGGGAAGCAAAGGTCGGGTGGTTAAAAGGGGCCTCTACCCGTCCGCGCGGTGTAGACGAACGGATAGAGGACCCAGAATACAACTCCACGTCAGGGTACCTAGCGCCCTCCTCCACACTCGAAAGATCGGGTGAGGAGAAGGACCTGGAAACCCCCCCCCGCAGGGGAAGGCACCAACCGTGGGAGCTGAGCTGGGGGCAGGAAAGAAGATGAAGTGTCCGTAACCAAAAGAGTCGCGGGAGAGCTCTCCGACGACTCCTTTGCCGGCCTTCGCTTCTTCCTACCCTCGTACAAGCCCCACTGCGCCTCCGACCACGAAACACATACATCACAAGGCTCGGCGCGGGTACACTCACGCCCCCGACACCGAACGCATAACACATGGAGATCGATCTCAGGAAATGAGCGGAACTTACCGCACTTACGCCCCTCAGTTCCCGGGCACAGTCGCCGGATGATAGTAGGGCGCAGAGAATCCATGATCGATCAGATCAATTAATTTCACTTCAATAAATGAAAACAAAAGGGAAATGATTGTACTTACAATAAATCTTGCAAACACAAAGAGAAACACAACCATACAAATAAGGACGATGAAGCGGGCAGAGAGCGCAGAACACACGTCCACTCGCTGTGAGGCCGAAAGCAAAAGTGATTGTTTACCTCCCAGTCGCGCGCGCGCCTGTCGGACAAGCAGTTAACTACCGAACCCCTTGTTCGAAAGCTTACGACCTATCCAGCTGCCGCTAGTAGCTTCCTATTGTAAAAGGACCGAAGGTTTGTATGCCGTGTCGGAACAATGGTGAAATTAGCCTACGCATTGGAAGTATATATACATAAATACCTATTAAAGCAATTTTATCATTACTGCATTACTACGACAACTAGAATTCATGGAAACAGTTTATAATAATGCATCGGCGTATGTGTGAAGCTCCACTAATGTGGCAATGATGATTTTGCCATTCTTAGCATGCAAACATTAAAGGTTACATTTATTTCTGGCATACAGTTATTAAAAAAAAACAAAAAATCTAAATACTACCTAATATAGACTTAAATTAATGAAAAGTGCTAAAAGAAAAAAAAAAATTTAATCCACTATGGTTTTTGGCAGCCAGATGTACGGCAAGGTTAGAAACATTGGATTGTATCTACTTTAGAAATATCTGTAATTTTCGGGGTAATTTGGTGCAAAAATGGGATAATAGACATGAATTAAATTACATTTTTTAAATAACAAAGTAAAGTTGAACTAAATAACAAGTAAAGTAAACAATTTAGGGAATAAAACTTTGCAGTGTTGTCGTCTGCTGTTCGTAACTGTGTTTGTGGCGCGCGCTTAGGAACCAGGAACAGCAACTGGTTTAAAGACCAAAATGTGTATAATAACAATTAAATAAGCACTGGGAGTTTCAGTTGTGATGGCAGTAAGGATAAAAACCACCGATTACAAGGTAAAAATTAATTCAGTTCAAACCATGACCCCGGGAATAAAAAGTTTCATACTTTCAGTAATATAGGCAACAAAATGTTGTTTTATTGTGCTGATTACAACTGCAATCTTGAGTAAGATCAATAAACGTTACATACATACGCAAACATTGTTCAAATGATTGCTGGGAAGGCTGGGAAAGATGATTTTCGTCACCGATCAAAACCTGTACATCCCACGGTAGCCGCCATATTGTATTTCAAAACTGCCTTGAAAACATATTTTACGAAGAGCGTCACATGCTTATTTTAGTTCGTATGGGGCTTTCATATATCACATTATGTTGACGAAACTTCAATCTTTTGAATGGTGTGCTTGGAGTTATAATTGTATTCTTGTTTCACCATTTAAATATCGAGTGAATAAGACCTGAAAACCGTGATAAGGGTTGGTAGTCGCTGGTTTTTCCCCCTAATGGCCACTCAAATTTTTCGGAATTGTCATGAAGTGTGCAGGGGGGGAAGCCCCCCCGATAGGCCTAAGTAAGAGTACGGCGCTCTAGGTTAGGTTAGCTGGTTTGTTTGGTTAGGCAGTGGCCTGGAAATCACTTTTCTCCTGCTCCCCCCAACCCAAAAACCCCGGTTCCCACTGGGGTTCCCCAAGATTGTTAGATGGGAACAAGGGTGTAATTGCTTGATGCCACCAATATTAATGATCAGTTTAAGCATAATCAATAAAAAAAATACATCGGAAAAATATACTACTTTACCTATCTACCTATTCTTCGGCAAACAAGAGACGGAGCTC
>NC_087214.1:31698598-31721612 GCF_015104395.2 Macrobrachium nipponense
CTGTTGCCGAAGCAACAGGGCCCGGACGCACCTGTCCGGATAGACCAACGTCGGGTGCAGCAACGCCACACAGGAACAACATCGGCAGGTGCAGACATCTCAGGAACAACAGGTACAGCAGTCACGGCAGGAACGGTCGGGAACATCTGGGTGGGTACGGCAGGTACGGCAGGCAGCATTTCCAACACAGTTGGTCGAACCAATGTCACCGACATCTTAGGCACCGGCGGCAGGTCCAGGGGCGAGCTCTTAACACAGCTGAAGTCGGGCCGAGGCAGCGCTGCAAACCCGGGCAGCGGCGGCGGTCCACTCCTCCTCTGTACAGCGATCAGCCCCTGCACTGAGGAGGTTGGTGACACTGACACAGCATGCGGGGAATACACCAGGTGAGGGGGAGCGGCATACCCTGGGGTAGACAGGTTGGTGGTAGTCGTGGTCACTGTTGCATGCGTGACCGCGGCAGAGCCAGCAAGATGATACAGAAGCCCCTGGACACTGGGCACGCCCTGCAAGCCCAGAGACACCCACACCTGACCAAGGTCGTCCCTCGCAGCAGAAGCACCTGTGGAAGCAAAGGTCGGGTGATTAAGGGGGGTTTCTACCCGCTCGTGAGCCGTTGATGAACGGATAGAAGACCCCGAGTACAGCTGGACGTCGGGGTACCAAGCGCCCTCCTCCACACTCGACAGATCGGGTGAGGAGAAGGACCTGGAAAACGCCACCCCGAAGGGAGAGATGCCATACGTGGGAGCTGAGCAGGGGGCAGGAAAGACGACGAAGTGTCCGTTACCAAAGGAGTTGCGGGAGAGCTTTCCAACGACTCCTTTGCAGGCCTTCGCTTCTTCCTGCCCTCGTACAAGCCCCACTGCACCTCCGACCACGATACACACACTTCACAGGGCTCGGTGCGCGAGCACTCGCGCCCCCGACACCGAGCACACAATACATGGGGGTCGATCTCCGGGAAACTGCGGAATTTCCCGCACTTAAGCCCTTCAGTCCCGGGGCACAGTCTCCGGATAATTGGAGGGCGAGGTGAATCCATTTAGATCGACAATTCAAATCACTTGCAATAAACAAAAATGATTGTACTTACAGTCAGTTTCACTACCAAAACAGAACAAGAAAACACAACCATACAAAAGCAAACGACGATGAAGCGGGCAGAGAGCGAAGATACACCACATCCACACGCTGTGAGGCCGAAAGCAAAAGTGATTCTTCACTTCCCAGTCGCGCGGCGCGCGCACTGTCGGACAAGCAGTTAACTACCGAACCCTTGTCGAAAGCTTACGACCTATCCAGCTGCCACTAGTAACCTTCCTATTGTAAAAGGACCGAAAGGTTTGTATCCCGTGTCGGAACAAATACAAATTTATACAATAGCTAGCTTGTAAAAAATACTTGATTACAAAAAATGACAATTTGTCGAAAATTGCATTTTTCCTAACTATACAAACCTGAGGTCCTTTAACAATAGGAAGGTAACTAGCGGCAGCTGGGTACGGTCGTAAGCTTCGAAACAAGGGGAGATGTAACGGTAGTTAACTTGCTCGGAACAACCGAACTAAGTCCACAGCATAGTTCGTAACTGACTCGGGCGCTCTGACAGCTGCCGACTGACTGGTTCGGAATCAGTAGAGGCAAGTTGTCCAAGCATCCGGGTAAGTCACGTGACCTTCGACCCTTAAAGAGTTATGCTGAGAGACCAAACAAATAAAATATTTGTTAGTCACCGATTGCCGGACGGCGCGCGATGATTCTCTTAATGCATAAGCTCAAAAGGCGAAAGTCAATTGCCTTCAAAAGACCGAGGTCTGATGGCAAGAAAATCTCATAGACGTGAATCTCAGCTTAAGGAGAAACAACACTATGTGACGTTGAAGACGAAGGTAGGCAATGAATGCAACCTACGTCTTCCAGCTGAATCGAGAGAAGGAATCTCAAGATTCTAAACCTGTGCTTACAAATGACTGAAAACGCTAACCGCCATTTCATTGCTGTCCGGTGTGCAGTGAAAGCGGGGCGTTCTTCAGTAATGAAAACACAGGGGAGAGCCGCCTGAAGAACTGCTTCTCATGGGCTGAACGTTTGGAAGTAGAGCTGGCAGGTGTGGGAGTAGGCGATGTCTTTCAATACATCTGCTAATCCGGGGTGAACAATGAACAATTGCACACCTCCGAATACAAGATATTTTGAGGACAAACTCAGATTCCGCAAAAATCATTCGCATTATCGAGATACGATGCAGCAAGAGACTATTACAGAATTCTGTTACCGTGCGGTAAACAGAAAGATGAGAGTCGAATAGATATCTCTGTTTAAAATTCTCGCAATACCAAAGACGATGAATACTAGCGTCACAGCAGTAGATGGTCATTCATGTATGCGAGAATCCCCGTTAATCAGAGACTTAAGTCCGTGATTGTTGGGCAGAGATACGGTTGGTATTCAATCAAAGCAGGTGAGAAAGACATAACCAACCGTCCATCTCGAAGCGGCAGCTGGTACTGACATGCCTCGGGCAATTCGGCAATTCAATACGCAGTAGCTGTCGCTGACTCGTCATCCTGAGTTGCCGAGTAATCCTTCCACGAAGGAATGCGTTCGGCTAGAACCACCGAGCATAAAAAGATATGCTCGAGCAATTATATTTATGCGAAACGAATTTCTGTAAATATAAAAGCTTAAATGGTGTTGTTGTGACAACACCATAAGTATATAAAATTGAAATTGAAACTGAAAAAACTCCTGGAGGTTGCAGGCAACCCCGAGTTACAGTTCAATTAGAATACTTCTCGTCTAAGTCGCAATCCGTAGAAATAACCAGGATATGCGCCTACCCTTCGGACCATTCAACTGCTTAGCAGAATCATGTCGCGAGGTTAATATACGTAGTATATTTGTAGGATTCTGAACAACGATCTCCATCCTAAATTCTTTCCTTCAAGAAAACAAAATAAGGATTGGAGATCGACCACCTTCGGTCTCTATCAAAGAGAGTGAAGAAGTCTTCCTCGAAGGAAAGCTTCAATGGTGAACAGAATACTAAGACGATAGTTCAAGCCAAACTGGATATTCCCGTCCGTTCTTCTCTAATCCAGGTTGGTCGCCTACTGTGAGATAGTCTTCTTTCAGCAGCAGTCTTCTTCCCAATGCTAGAAATCCCAGGAATTCGAGCATAGGCGAGGTTCCCGATTATCGTGTAATAATTATTGGGGATTCTCGTCTCGCTCACTTTGGACCGTGGTCTCGCCTAAGTGTTTGGAGATCGTAAAAAACTCGAACACTCTGAATGCGCTAGAAATTCCGTAGAATTCTAAGCAGTCTGCGAAACCCCCACCGAATTCGTCAAACGATATCGGCTGGTGGTCCTCTCGATTCCCGTAGAAATCGAGAATAGGGGCAGGATCCCTCCTCAACAACCGGGCCTTACGTCAGGTAGGACCCGAAGGTCCCCCCGGTAGCGCAGTCCCCAACGTGGGATCCTACAGAGAAATCTCTGTAGGATCCCTCCCCTTCCCTCGTAGCGTAAGGAGAGAGGGAATGGGGAGGAATTGGATACTCGCTCGCCTTCCCAGTGGAACTAGCAGTTGGAGAAGAGTAGGAGCAGCCATCGCCGCCTCTCAGAGTCTGGAAAAACGTATCGTCAGGAGAAAAACGTTTTCCCGAGGAGGGTGACGAACTCTCACTGTAGGTAAGGGTCTGCCGCCACTGTGAACGTCGTCTGGGTGGGGCTGATCGACACCTGACAGGAGAGAGCCGATACCGTCCTCCGACTCATTCCAGTCCTCGTCGAGGTCGAAACCTCTCAGGAGGACCGAAGGAGTATTTAAATACGGTGTCCGAAGACAGTAGAAACGCCGCTGTCGCAGTAGAGGAGGTGGAAGTAGCTTGATCGACCGGCCAGAAACTGAGAGAGCCTTCTTGTCCGGAGACGAGAGACTCTGGTTCAAGACAGAATCGCAAGCTCCGATCGCGGCAAACCCACCGTCGGTTTGGGTTCCCTCTCGGGCCCCCAAAACGACTCGAGCAGAGGACATGGGCTCTGCTGGTGGGAGCGGCGATCCTTCCCCCAGGTCGTTGGCTGACGAATCAGTGCAATAACCTGGGCAAAGTTACTCTGAATCTCGGAAGTTACAGCGTCTTGAGGAGTAGGACCGTCCAGTCCCTCCAACAAGAGCAGCTCCCAAGACCCTCCTCCTTCAGAAGAAGGACCAGCAACAGATCCCTGACGGTTGCCTCCAATCACTTGCGCGTACGTCCTGGGTGGTCCTAACACCATACCTGGCACGTGCGGCGTCGTGACGGGATCGTGAGTGGCGCATCTCTCACGATCACTCCTATATACCTCGCTCTTCCCGGCGTATGCCGAGGAAGTTGAAGGTATTGGAGAGAGACGAAACTGACGCTACCCCATCACTGACGGTCGCCTCCAATCACTTGCGCGTTACGTCCTGGCTGGTCCTAAGACCATACGTGGCACGTGCGGCGTCGTGACGGAATCGTGAGCGGCGAACCTCTCACGATCACTCCTAGCTACCTCACTCTACCCGGCGTGCCCCGAGGAAGTTGAAGGTAGTGGAGAGACAGACCTGACGCTCCCACCCCCCCCCCCGGCTCGCTGGCAGGACCAGCGTACGTGGGGGGGCTGCAGCCGATCACCAACCCGCGGTGGGGATCGATCTGCAGGCCTGGCCGTGCCGCTCACCTGTGGCGAGCGGCTCGACTGAGCACGTCGACCCCGGTCCCGTGCGTCAGACGAGCTGCTGCTGGTTACCGTATCCGCCGGTCCCTGTGGGAGCGGCGGTCAGGTGACCTGCAGAGTCACTTTCGCGGTGAGACGGCCGTGGAGCGTCCTCGCGGCACGTCAAACCGCTGTACCAGCGAGGCTGGTACCGTCGGTCGAGGGGACCTGGGGGACCTCTTCCCAGCCTCAACCCGTGGCCGGTCAGAGACCGTCACGTCCACCCGAGGTACCGGCTGGTTGCTACGAGAGCAGCCGCTGGCCTGGCGAGAGTCACCTGAGCGGCTCTCGACAGTCTTCTGCTCCGTGCCTCGGTCATGACGCTGAGCGAACTCAAGGCGTCTTAACTTGGCTGCACGGTCACCCGAAGGAGATCGTGCACTCGGAACTTCTCGCGGACGAGAAACCGAGCCGGTACCTGGCTTAGCAGCAGAGCTGCCAAGACCAGGCGAGGGTGTACCAGCGGTAGCCAGCACACCCTTGGTCCCTGTCTTCTTCTTCTCAGAAGAGGAGACGGGCCCCATCCAGAAGGAACAGGAGGACCAGCAGAAGAACACCCCCCCGTCACGGACGGAGAGACGAGCCCTTCGAAGTTCCCGAAGGAGTCTTCTTAGGGGGAAAACCCCGGTTACCAGCTGGTCGCTGCGAGAGCGGCCGCTGGCCTGGCGAGAGTCACCTGAGCGGTTCTCGCCAGCCTTCTGCTCCGTGCCGCGGTCTTGGCGCCGGAGCGAAACTCTGGCGCCGAGACTTTGGCTGCACGGTCTCCCGAGGGAGAGCGTACACTCGGGATCTCCCGCAAACGAGAGACCGAGCCGGAACCTGGCGTAGCGGCATCGCCGCTAGCACCAGGTGAGGAAGTACCAGTGCTAACCGATATCCTCTGGTCCCCGTCTATCTCTTCCCTACGGAAGGGGAGACGGGCCCCGCTCCCGAAGGAGAGGAGGACCAGCAGAAGGACCCCCCGTCCCACCGAGGTGGGACGGGCCCTTAGAAGTTCCCGAAGGATACTTCTTAGGGGGGGAGGCAGCCTTCATCTTCTTCGGCTTATGGGCCTTAGAAGTCGAAGGGGAAGAGGCAGCAGCAGACGAAGACGAAGATGACACCTTCCTCTTCTTCGTCACCTCACGCAGGACAGGCGTCAGGTCCTCCATCCAGGCCGGAGTCGGGCCTATTGCCGAAGCAACACGGCCCAACTGCACCTGTCCGGAAGGACCTGGGACTGGGGAAGACACACCATGGGCAGGACCAGCATGGACAGGCGCAGGAACCAGGAGCGACAGGAACAGCAACCAGCTCAGGAGCGGCAGGAACAGCGGCAGCGGTAAACACAGAAGGGACAGCCAAGCCAGTAGCGGGAACCACATCAGCGGCAGGTACGGCAGGCCCAGCCATCGCCTCATAGAATCATCGGCAGCCAGCGGGAAACCTGGGTACTGGCCGGTCCAGGGGCGAGCTGCTGGAACAGCGGAAGTCTGGGGCATGGCAACAAGAAGACAACACAGGCGGCGGCGGCATACCCCTCCTCGGTACAGCGGCGAACCGGCCCTAGTAGCGGCAGACTGGCGTCACCGACACGCATGGGGAGTGTAGACCAGCGGGGGGGGGAAGCAAGCCAGCATAAGCGGCGTGGAGGTTGTAGTGGAGACCGCTCCAAGGTCACCGCCCCAGACCTCGCTAGACGCTGCAGCAGATCGTGGATGCTAGGCACGCCCTGCAGCCGCAGTTCCAAGGTCGTCTCCCACGGATGTAGCACCTGCGGTAGCACAGACAGATTAGTAAGAGGGGTTCCCTCACGCACGGGGGGGAGACATGCCCCACCCCGAACGCAAGGAAGACCCCAAATACAAAATACAATGAGGAAGCTGAGCGGGGGGCAGGAAAGAAGACGAAGAATCGGATACCAAGGGAGTCGCGGGAGAGCTTTCCGACGACTTCCTGGCAGACCTTCGCTTCCCCTACCCCCGCACAGCAGTGAAAAGTAATATGAAAATGAAACAGAATACTGCACTTGCGATTCACTTCATAGAACTTAAGGGGAAAAGATCAATTCCCGGGTAAGAGCGGAAACTTGATCCATAATAATATGATGCTATCATAAAATATATATGAAAATGAAACAGAATACTGCACTTGCGATTTTCACTTTCACAGCAATAAAACGTAAGGATTAATTCCCGGGTAAGAGCGGAAATTGATCCAAATTAAATTTGATGCAATTAATAAATGAAAATGAAAAGAAAACTGCATTGCGAATCCACTTTCATTGCATTCTATTCATACAAAATAAGAGGCTCGTGCCGAGCGCAATCACGCTCTCGGCAACGAACGCACAGGGCAAAAATATAATGAAAAAGAGTACTTACATCTTTCAATTACACACTTTCGCCCAAAAATACATGACTCGGCGCAAGTGCGCCCGCCCTCGGCACCGAGACATAATTCAAGTCAATTTCATGAAAAGAGCGGAAATCGCCGCCTCTACGGCGATAGTTCCATGTTGATTCATAATTAAGTAATGAAAATGAAAACAGTGTACTTACAGTTTATTTTCATTTTCAAGTCAAACAAACATTAGTAGAAAACACAATATAAACAAAGCATACGACGATGAAGCGGCAGAGAGCGATGACGAACACGTCCTTCACACCCGCGGCCGAAAGCAAAAGTGATTCTTCACCTCTCGGCAGCGCGGGCGCGCGCACGATCGGACAAGCAGTTAACTACCGTTCTCCCTTGTTCGAAGCTTACGACCGTCCCAGCTGCCGCTAGTTACCTTCCTATTGTTAAAGGACCGAGGGTTTGTATTACGTATCGGAACAAACTTGATTGACAACTAAGCAGCATACCTACTGTGGGTTTCAGAGACAGTGCAAGCACGTTTTTTGGCAATATTTCTGTAACGAACACTCGTATCAGAATGAGATTTTACTATAGTGCATACACCCAGTACCGTAATTTATAAGGGTATCGTGAATCACTAATCATAAAGAATAACGACACTTGTCCTTGTAGCAAGAGACAAAAACTTCATTATCAAGAAATGGATACAAACACTCGTAAAAAGCTCCACCTTCCCTCTCCCTCCCCCCTCCACCGCCACCCCTGTCCTTCATCCTTCCTTCGCCTTCCTTTCTCTCACTCTGTTGCCATTCGGTATGTGTTCACCCTCCAAACTGGGTATAAGACTATACACAAAACGCAGAAATTGGTGAAATTTGGTTATGTATTGGAAGTATATATATATACATAAATATTATTACATTTATTTCTGGCATACAGGTATTAAAAAAATCAAAATACTAATATAGACTTAATTAAATGAAAAGTGCTAGCAAAAAAAAAAAAAAAAACAATAAAAACAAACAAACATTATAATCCACTTAACCATAGTCTGTTCCTCTATGGTTTTTGGCAGTCAGATGTACGACAAGGTTAGAAACATTTGATTGTATCTACTTTAGAA
The DNA here is from genome assembly GCF_015104395.2 of Macrobrachium nipponense. Lineage (NCBI taxonomy): Eukaryota > Metazoa > Arthropoda > Malacostraca > Decapoda > Palaemonidae > Macrobrachium > Macrobrachium nipponense. Next base: position 31,706,809 of record NC_087214.1, read on the forward strand.
ATATCTGTAATTTTTTGGGGTAATTTGGTTGCAAAAAAGGGATAATAGACATGAATTAAATTAACATTTTTAAATAACAAAGTAAAGTTGAACTAAATAACAAGTAAAGTAAACAATTTAGGGAATAAAACTTTGCAGTGTCGTCGTCTGCTGTTCGTAACTGTGTTTGTGGCGCGCAAGCTTAGGAACCAGGAACAGCAACGTGGTTCAAGTGCAATGTGGAGTGAATTGAGACCAAAATGTGTATAATAACGATCAAATAAGCACTGTGGAGTTTCAGTTGTGATGGCAGTAATATAAAAATGATATTGTTATTGTACAATAAAGTTTCATACATACTTACCTGGCAGATATATACTTAGCTATAGACTCCGTCGTCCCCGACAGAAATTCAAATTTCGAGGCACACACTACAGGTAGGTCAGGTGATCCCGCCGCCTGACGCTGGGTGGCAGGAATAGGAACTATTACCATTTTGAGCCAGATTTTCTCTTCCACCTGTCTCCTGAGGGGAGGCTGGGTGGGCCATACAATCATATATCTGCCAGGTAAGTATGTATGAAAACTTTATTGTACAATAACAATATCATTTTCATACATTCAACTTCCCTGTTAGATATATACTTAGCTGATTGGCACCTTTGGCGGAGGGCAAGAGACAGCTAATTATGACCTGATAGGTAAACAACATATGTTGTAGGTAGTACAAGTTAATTAACAATACCCTAGTTCCTACCTGTTTAGGCGGAAGATTTCATAGCTTGTGTGAGAACTCTTGAAAGGACTGTCAATGGGGTCTTATCCACTTACTCAATAGAACCTAATGGCAATTGTCACTGGAGTCTTATTCACTTACATGACAATATACCTATGCCTCTTGGCACATAAAGGAGTAAAATAATGATCCCGATCACCCGATCCTAACCGTGGATTAGTATATATGATTGAAAGGCGTTATCCCCAAACACCTTTCAAACAACCTAAAAAACTCAACACCAACTAATTTTAAAATCACATATATATATAGGACAAAAAAATATATTAAGGATCAGTCTTCTCTCCTTTCCCCAGCACTGTATGCGCTGATACATAAGGTCCTAGAGAGAAGCATTTCTCATATGTTACCCTCACATCTTTCAAGTAATGTGAGGCGAACACTGAGTTACATCTCCAATACGTGGCCGCTAAGATGTTCTTCATTGACATGTTCTTGTTGAACGACAATGATGTAGCGACTGCACGTACTTCATGTGCTTTTACCCTTAAGGTCTTATATGCTTCACTATCACAACTCATGTGGGCTTCAGTTATAATGTTTCTAACAAAAAATGCTAAGGCATTTTTTGACATTGCTCTTTTAGGGTCTTTAACCCCTTCTTTACCGGGTGGGTGAGCAGAATGTAAACATTGCGTTCGCTGCCGAACGAATCTCTCGGTAGTGACTCCAGTTTGGAGGGGTGCTGATCGTAAAAATATTTGCCAAAAATACACTAATCAAGACAGGCTAATGAAATTTATCAGGTATTATTAGCACTATAATAACGCATATTCTCTGTTAGTTTTATCATCCTACAGGGAAAATAAATGATTTTATGAAAAAAAATGTGAAACTCAGTGTCCATTGTACAAGGGACACTGGTGGTCGGTGAGAAAACTACAGTCTTGAATAGAAATTCAGTCTTACAGAATGTTGGTATATCGCACCTGGAACATGCACATAAAGTATTATCAAAATAGAACAGTAAATAAGCACATAATAACAAAAAAGAGAGCAAAAACTAAAGCGAAAGCCCCGCCAATAAATATGGAAATCGCAAATATATAGTATATCTTTCAAAAAATTGGTCGATGTAATTTTCTACGTTTTCTAAGATTAGTTTCATCACAGAAAACAACTTTAGGGGCATCAGGGTATCTAAACTAATTTTTCAAGTTTCTTGTCCTCAGAAAAAATTGCTTTTCGCTTTTTCTCTGGTTTGGTTTTTTATATATATAAAGTTACTATAAGGCTTTATTTTCACCTTCATTTATCTGGTGTTCATATCTTTTATTTGTAAAATGTAATAAGTGAATAAATAAATAAATACAGTAAATGATGATACAACTGGTTTATACTTGGGTAGAATTTATTACTGTTTACGCTTGTCTGGTTTTGTGATTTTTTGTTGAGACGCAGTTCATCTGTCACCTACACACTACTATAAGCAGTAATAATATTTTTTGGGGTTCATCATACGTCTGGCATCGTGTCATACTGTTTATTTTGCTCCAAACTCTTCAAACCGAAATTACAGAATGATTGGAAGTCCCTATCTGAAAATGATATTGTTATGATACAATAAAGTTTCATACATACTTACCTGGCAGATATATACATATAGCTAAGACTCCGTCGTCCCCGACAGAAATTCAAATTTCGCGCTACTCGCTACAGGTAGGTCAGGTGATCTACCGGCCTGCCCTGGGCGGCAGGACTAGGAACCATTCCCGTTTTCTATCATATTTTCTCTCTTCCACCTGTCTCCTGCGGGGAGGCTGGGTGGGCCATTAATCGTATATATCTGCCAGGTAAGTATGTATGAAACTTTATTGTATCATAACAATATCATTTTCATACAATCAACTTACCTGTCAGATATATACATAGCTGATTGGCACCCTTTGGTGGAGGGTAAGAGACAGCTACTTATGGAATAGACAGGTAAACAACATATGTTGTAGGTATAAAATAAAACCTTGGTTCCTACCTGATAGGTGGTAGACTTCGTGGTGTTTGCCCAGTAGTCTGCATCACCTCAAGAAACTTTAGCGAGATATATGATCTATGGCCAAGAGTTCTTGTGGGTCTGCCGATGGGGTCTTATCCGCTTACTCGGCAGAGCCTGAAAGGACTTTGTCAATGGGTGCTGATCCACTTATATGACAATACACCTTTATGAAGGAGCATACAACCAATCCCGACCACCTGATCCTAACCACATGTTAGAAATAAAGATTGTTCCGAGTTATCCCCCGAACTCTTCACAACAACCATAACTCAAAAAGCACAATATGCACACATATGGAATTTTCATTCTAAAATTAATATTAATAATACTTACCTGTATAATTTATCTAGCCCTAAATCCCCAAAAACCGCACCAAAATTTACACATTGGCAACCCTGTTACCTCCTATTCTGTCGCCAGTTGGCAACACTGTCGTTGACAGATACGAACCTTCCCCCCTCAAATCAGTTGTGATAGGCAGATCGTGGGGTAGGATGGGTGGGACTAGATAAATTATACAGGTAAGTATTATTAATATTAATTTTAGAATAAAAATTCCATATTAATAAACATTACCCTAATATAATTTATCTAGCCCGATTAACCACATTGAAAAGGAGGAGGGAATCTGAATACAATTTCCCCTTCGGACAGAATAGGAGAAAACAAACAAAGAAATATATATCATAGGCAGTCAAAACTCAACCCAAGGTCAAAGATACTAACAACTCAAAGTCTCCTACCATAATGCCACCAACTGCGGTAGCACAGGACAAGGAGTAAGTGCATAGTCAGTCCGTCTGTACTAAAGTCAGGTGACCGACCAGGTGACCAGTCAGACGAATTGCGGACAGCAAGGCTGCACCCTGAAGACTATCAAGCACTATTCTTTCCCTAAAGGATGAGTGTCTGGACTGTCTGGGCGATTCAAAGCTAAGCAAACCTTGGGGGTGTATCAACGCAACCCGAAGTCGCCAGCAACGAATCGGCTCATGAGCAACTCCTAACTCGAGCTTTCTGGTGCCAAGAGAAAGGAGCGCGGAGCAAAAAGGCGATTCAGTCCCGAAGGACGAATGCCTGACAGTCCAACCTGGTCTCATGTTACACGATCATCGGGGATGTATCAACGCAACCGACTTCGTCAACAAGAAACTCAGGGCTACTAAATGTCGCCTGATCTCACACGAGTGTCTGACTCCAAGAAGACAGGTGAGACAAAAAGTAGATGGTGAGCGAGTCACCAGATGACAGCAGACGATCCATCGACTAATTCCCTGTCCAGGACAGTGGAAGAAGCAGGGAGTCGTCAGGACAAGCGAAACCAGTGGCTAGTCCCTAGGTCAGCATCGACTCTGGGAGAAGCGTAGTCGCCAGTGCCGACAACCCAGGCTGGAACCATTTCACACTGAAAATGAAGCAGCATGAGTTGCCAAGCAGTCAGTCCTTGTCATCAAAAAAAAACACCTAAATACCAAACTGCCTAATTCCCATTATAACTACGTCAAAAACTGCCATGGGTTATAATACAAAAACAAAAAAATATATACAACAAAACAAAAATTAATGAATAATATACAGGTAGCAACCAAACGTAAAACAGGAAGACTACCTAATTCTCCTGTCTGACGACCTGTCCTGCCATCACCAACGGGCCCAAAGAACGAAGGTCGCCTAGAACTAGAGAAATATCCCTCAAGTAAAAAGAGGCAAAAACAGAATTAGAACGCCAAGTCGCCGCCTCAAGCACCTTGGCGACTGAGACGTTCTTCATAAAAGCTACTGATGTAGCAACTGCTCTAATACTGTGTGCTCTCGGCGTCTGGTCTTCCCAGCAGCCGAACCACCAGTTTTAACAATCAGATCTCTGAGAAAAAAGGATACACCATTCTTTGAAATAGGTCTCTTGACATTTCGGGGTGAAACAAACAGATGACGGGGACGACCCTGAATGTCCTTCGTGCGGCGTAAATAACATGAGAGCGCCCTAACAGGGCAAAGAACTAATTCCTCATTTAAATTACCAACGAAGTCGACCAGCGACTTCAGTACGAAAGACCTGGGAATGGGATTATCAGACGATTCAGTCTTTGCGACAAATTCAGGAAGGTATGACAAAATCATGTCTTGTCCAGATCTGGCAACCAGAAAAGAGTGCTTGCAGTTCACCCACCCTCTTGGCTGTAGCCAGTGAGACAAGGAAGAGTGTCTTAGAAGAGAGGTCCCTAAATTTGGCAGAATTCAGAGGCTCAAACGGAGGGAACCTTAAGGCTTGAAGGACTTTGTTAACGTCCCATGTCGGAGGCGAACACTGCGGCCTGGGTCGAGATAGGGAAAAAGATCGAAGTAAATCTCTAATGACATAAGATGAAGAGATCTCAGGAAGCCTTGCCCCTTAAAAAACATAGGAAGGCATAGACCTATAACCCTTAATGCACGAAGGTGACAGGGCCCTGTCATGATGTAAATGAACTAAAAACTCCGCTACTTTCGGTAAGGAAGGTCTAGAAATTGAATGTCCTTGAGACTTACACCACGTCTGTAAACCGACCATTTAGCCTGATAATTTACTCTGGTTGATTGCCGCCTGGCAAGAGCCAACTGTCGCGCCACTCTGGAGGAGAACCCTTCGTGCTTGGAGAACCTCCTGACAGTCTCCAGGCATGAAGATGAAGCATGTGGAGCCTCTGATGGAACCCGATGAAAATGGGGTTTGTTTGAGAAGATCTGGTCTCTCTGGCAGGCGAATGGGGGGTTCCACCAGTGCTTCCAGAATGTCGGGAAACCACTCCTTCTGTGGCCAGAAAGGGGGCGATCAAGGTGAGATCCAGACGCTTGGTTGCCCTCACTTTGTTGAGGACTGACCTCACCAGAGAGAACGGAGGGAAAAGCATAGGTTTGAAGTCCCTCCCAGTCCTGCAAAAGAGAGTCTGTCCCGGCACTCTGAGGAGTCTGGTAAGGGGCGAAGAATATCTGGCACCGAAAATTCAGTGGGGTGGCAAACAGATCGACTGTACAGGCCATTTCTTCCTGAGGCTGCGTCGAAGACTTCCTGGCAAAGTGTCCACTCCGGACCCTTGAACTTCGTTCGGTCTCGACAAGGCGTCCTGCTAAGACGTTGTGATGGCCCAGGATAAACTGAGGGACCAACGTAATCCCCCTGTCTTCTGCCCAACACGGATTGATCGGGCTTCTTGAGTGAGAAGATCCGACTGTGTGCCGCCTTGGTTTTCTCAAGTACGAGACTGCTGTGGTGTTGTCGACAAAGATCGCGACAACCGACTCCAACAGTTGTTCCTGAAATGAAAGAAGGCCTAGGTACACTGCCCTCAGTTCCCTCCAATTTATTGACATGCTCCTCTCCTCCTCTAACCAAAGGCCCGAAGCGGCTTCGGAGCCCAGGTGTGCGCCCCAACCTTGATCCGAGGCGTCTGACCAACACTTAGGTCCGGAGGAACCGAAAGAAAGAGATGTCCCTGACTTGAGGCGGTGAACTTGCATCCACCAACGGAGATCCTTCCGACATTGTGGAGAAGAGGCGACTATCGTGTCCTCGGACACGAAATCCCATGACTGGCGAAGTGGGCGACTGAAGGACCTCATTCTGAGACGACCTCCGGGAACCAGTTGGATGAGGGATGACAAATGGCCCAGGAGAGACCTCCAAAGAGAAACTGGCTGCATTACGGAGGACAAAAATTCTTCGATCAGACTCAGAAGCTTGTCTATCCGTTTCTGAGCGGGAGAAGCCCTCAAAATCTGGGAATTCAAAACACAACCCCCCCAGATAAGTCATGATCTGGCAAGGGATTAGATTGGACTTGTCGAAGTTGACACGAATGCCCAAACTCGACACAAAGAGACAGAACTATCTCCTCGACCGGAGACATTTCTCTAGAGATTCGGCCTGGACTAGCCAATCGTCCAGATACCGAAGCATCCTTAACGTTTAACTGATGCAGAATAGCTGAAACAGGAGCCATCACCGAGAAAAGACCTGTGGAGCAGTGGTGAGGCCGAAACAAAAGGGTCTTGAACTGGAAAACTCCCGAGTCCGTGAAAAACCGAAGGTAAGGTCTGCTTCTTGGATGGATGGGGATTTGCAGATAAGCATCCTGCAGATCGATGGAAATCATCCAGTCCCCACTCCTGACGGATGAAAGAACAGTCTGGACCGTCTCCATCCTGAACTTGGACTTTAGAATGAACTTGTTCAAAACCGAAAGATCTATGATGGGGCGCCAGGCACCCGAGGCCTTTAGAACTACAAACATCCGAGAGTAAAACCCGGGAGAAGGAGGAGCTCGCTCTATGGTCATCCTTCTCCAAGAGGGCCGAAAGCTCCTTCTCCAAGGCTTGACCCTGATTGAGTGAGGGGAATAACTGCTGAACTCGAGAGGACGATTGGAAAGTGGTCTGGAAACAAAAGGGATCTCGTAACCTTCCTTCAGGACCTCCACCACCCAAGCATCCACCGCTCTCCCCTGCCAAGCTGACCAATGGCGGGAGAGACAAGCTCCTACTGCGGTCTCCAGGCGAGGTGATGACTCCTACTTCCGAAAATTCTTACACAGAGACAAGGAAGAAGAAGAAGAAGAAGAAGAAGGTCCTCCTGGAGGTTGAGCTCTTTCTCTGCCCTTAGAGCCACGCCAAGAACCTCTCCCGCGTTTCAAAGGGTGAGCACCAGAGGATGAAGAAGAGGCACCAGCAACCTGAGATGTACTCTGGAAAAAAGAGCCAGAAGGAGGTTGTTGGGCTGGAGCAGAAGGTACAGATCTGGTCCTAAACTTACGCTTACTCCTTGAAGGAAACGGGAGGAAGACCAGAGGAAAAAGCTCTTCATAAGGCCCAGTGAGCGGGAAGAGGCATCACCTTGATGTTCCTTCAAAACCTCAGAAAGCACAGAAATATCGAAAAGGAAATCGCCAAAAGGAGAAGAGGACAACAGACGGGTTCTCTGAATCTCGATACAGAGGAGGGTAACTGCGACAAATACAGGTTACGCCTTAGAGAAACAAGAAAGGCCTGCATTTGAAGCAGCAAGCTCGTTTCTGATGTACAGAAGCGATTGAAATGGATGAGCAGAATTTCTCAAAAAGAGGAGCATCAGGAGGAACAAACCCGGAGTCTTGATATACATTAAAAGCCCTCCGAGGACCCACATATTGAAGGATTGAGCTCTTGTAAGGAGCTCATAACAGCCTCCATAGCAATAAAATCTTCAATTGAGACAGAGACCGAAGCCTTAGAAGGCAAGGGTTGACTTGAAAGTCGGACAAAATCAGGATTTGCTTGGGGGGTCGAGAGAATGAAGAATCATCCGCCACCTGGTAAACTCCTCTCGGGTGTCGTAGAAGAGAAGAGAGCTTCCTCTTCCCTTCCCCGATCACCTTCGAAAGTTTAGCGGCAACGTCCGCCCTCACTCTCGCGAACCTCTGGGCAAAGGGAAAACGTAAAAATTCCCCGTGACCGGGAAGGACCGTCAAGAAAAAATCCCTTCTGTAATACAACAAGGCGGAGGCTGCTTCTGCTCTTTAGGCCTCGCCTGAGGAAGAAAACTCAAAATTAAATCAAAAAGTTTCTTGAATTCTACATCATGACATCCATTCGAGGAAACATCAATATCACACGAATCCGCGTCATCATCATCATCATCGTCAGATCCTAACTTAGAAACTTCCTCTTAAGTAAAATCCTGACGGACTAGCTATCTTAGGTCTGACACTAATCCCTCCCCCCTTCTCCTAAATAAGCGCCCTTTGGCACTGTTACGGGACTAACAGGGGACACGTTGGGTAAAGATTCGTTAGGCACCTGCCGGACCGGATCCCCCCTAGGCCTTCGCCACGACGGGGTTCACAAGCCGGGGTATCTGTCGCACTGTTACCCATGGTGCTGTCGACAGGTACCTGACGAGGAGCTGAAAATGAATCTAAAAGTGTGTAGACATTCTAGTAAAGGCTTCTTGAAAATATCTCTATCTAGACTAAGCTGTAATTTCTTAAAATTCTGTTTCCAGGTAGTTTCCATTGCCAAAATCTTCGAATCTACATCAGAAATAACTTCACTAATTACCGGTTGTACAGGGGGCAAAGCATCAATTAATTCGGAATCGGAGTCGTACGATACCGAAACCGAAGAGCCAGAATCATGAGCGCCCAAGTCAAAGAATTCGTTAGAACAGTTCTAGCAATCGATTTCTTTTCTCCTTAACCGATCTTTTACGCTGCAAGATTGTTTGGCGTTCATATAAGCAGTCATATCCTCGTCAGACCAGGGCTTACATACGTCACAACGAGAAGTCAAGTCACAAACCTGTCACGACAAGAGACTAGCAATGTCATGGGGTTCATACTCCCTGCTACTCATCCTTGTCCCACAAAACCGGGCAGTTCCTGATGTTGCTGGCAGAAGGAAGCATCGTAATTTCTTGGTAATCCATTGTAGAATTGGACAGGTCAGTAGTTCCGGGTCGCGCAAAAGTTCGTAATTTAAGATAAGAACCACAACAGAAATCAAAGTTAATTCACTATTTCGTGATGTAATGCGTGAGTGGTAATTCATATAAAGTCTCATTTAACAAATAATGAAAGCTTTAAAGGCACAAAAATGTTTAAGGAAATTTATAAAGAGCGGCCGTGATGTAAACAACACGGGAGCTCGTTAACAACTGATTTGAGGGAAGGTTTTCGTATCTGTCAACGACAGTGTTGCCAACTGGCGGACAGAATAGGAGGTAACAGGGTTGCCAATGTGGTAAATTTTGGTGCGGTTTTTGGGGATTTAGGGCTAGATAAATTATATTAAGGTAATGTTTATTAATACATAATTTTTCATATCACAAGAGTTTCTTACTGAACAACAGAGACGGCCGCCCGTGCAGCACCATGTCCTTTTTGTTAGAAGAGACTCTAGAACATATCTAAAAAGAAGGTAAGTATATACTTAAGGATTGGTGTTGGCTCCCATGCCCAGGATCGTATCCGCCGGTACGAAAGGACCCAGAGAAAAACATTTCTCATAGGTCACACGCACGTCTCTCAAGTAATGAGATGCAAATACTGAGTTGCATCTCCAAAATGTCGTATCTATGATGTTTTTAAGTGACATATTCTTCTGAAACGAGAGAGACGTCGCTACTGCTCTCACTTCATGAGCTTTCACTCTTAACAGTCGGAACTCTTCGTCAGGACAGATCTTATGCGCGTCTGTAATGACGTTTCTCACAAAGAATGCAAGAGCATTCTTGGACATCAGTCTTGTGGGGTCTTTTACCGCGCACCAAAGACCTTGCCTAGAGCCTCCCATCTGGTGCTTTCTCTGAAGGTAGAATTTCAGAGCTCTTACAGGACATAGAGACCTCTCTGCTTCTCTGCCTACGAGACTCGATAAACCTTTAACTTCGAATGACTTAGGCCAGGGATTCGTGGGATTCTCGTTTTTAGCTAAAAACAGGGTTTTAAACGAGCAAATAGCTGAGTCTCCCTTGATTCCTACTTTATCCTGCAGAGCATGTAATTCACTAATTCTCTTTGCCGTAGCTAAAGATAATAGGAATAGGCATTTCCTAGTGATGTCTCGAAACGACGCCAGATGAGGAGGTTCGAACCTTTCGGATGACAGGAACTTGAGTACCACGTCTAGGTTCCAGTTAGGAGGGACCGGTTCCTTAGACTTTGAAGTCTCAAGGACCTTAGAGATCGTGGAGATCCTTGTTATCTGCCAGATCTAATCCTCTATTCCTGAAGACTGCCGAAAGCATACTTCTGTATCCCTTTATTGTGGATACAGCTAGATGAGATTCTTCTCTCAGGAATAGAAGGAAATCCACAATTTCCGCTACAGAGGTAGTGGAGGAGGACAACTTCTTAGTTCTGCACCACCTTCTAAAAACCTCCCACTTGGACTGATATACTTGTCTAGTGGAGGTTCTGCGGGCTCTCGCGATCGCGCTTGCAGCTTTACGAGAAAACCCTCTCGCTCTGACGAGTCTTTTGATAGTCGAAAGGGCAGTCAGAGCGAGAGCGGGGAGGTTTTTGATGATACCTCTGGAAGTGTGGCTGTTTGAGAAGATCCATCCTTCTTGGGAGGAATCTGGGAAAATCTACGATCCACTCCACCACCTCCGTGAACCATCTTGAGCCGGCCAAAAGGGGCTATCAATGTCATCCTTGTCCCCTTTGAAGCCACAAACTTTTTCAGCACTAGTCCCAGGATTTTGAACGGAGGAAAAGCGTAGACGTCTACGTGAGACCAGTCTAGCAGGAAGGCGTCTACCATCAGAGCTCTGGGGTCTTCCACAACCGAGCAAAAGACTGCCAGCCTTTTGGAGATGAACGTGGCGAAGAGATCCACATGAGGAGTCCCCCACAGAGACCAGAGATCTTGACACACATCTTCGTGTAGGGTCCACTCTGTGTGAAGGACCTGGTTCCTCCTGCTGAGCCTGTCCGCCCTCACATTCCTTTCTCCCTGAACGAACCTTGTAAGTAGGGAGATGTTCCTCTGAGACGTCCAAAGTAAAAGATCTTTTGTAAGTTCGTAAAGGAACAAGGAGTGAGTCCCTCCTTGTTTCCGAATGTAGGCAAGTGCTGTGGTGTTGTCCACATTTACTTGAACTATTTTTTTCGAAAGAAACAAGAGGTTCTAGACTCTTCAGAGCCAGGTGTACGGCGAAGAGCTCTTTGCAGTTTATGTGCCAAGACACCTGTGCTGCTTCCCAGGTGCCTGACACTTCCTTCGAGCCTAATGTTGCTCCCCAACCTTTCTCGACGCCGTCGGAATACAACACTAGGTCTGGGTTCTGGATTTTTAGAGAGATTCCTTTGTTCTCCTCCTTCAGAGGGGGCAACCACCATTCCAAGTGCGGTCTCATCTCCACTGGAATGGGAAAGGCGTCTGAAAGATGTCCGGTCTTCCAACCTCCAAGACCTCTTTGAGGAAGAATTGAAAGCGGACGTAAATGAAGTCTTCCTAGTGGGAAGAACTGTTCGAGCAAGGAAAGGGTCCCTAGAAGGCTCAGCCATTCCCTCGCCGATGTTCTTGTTCCTTCCCTAAGAGGAGAGAGACTTTCTGCAAACCTTTTGTTTTTGCGATTCTCTCTTGCGAAGGAAATACTCGGAAACCCCCGAGAATCCATCTGAATCCCCAGATAGACTAAGTTCTGTCGGGGGTCAGCTATGACTTCTCGAGGGTTTACGAGTAATCCCAACGATCTGATCAGGTTTAATGTCAACGTAAGGTCCTCCAAACACTGTCTCTCTGATCTGGCCCTGATGAGCCAGTCGTCCAGATACAGAGAGATATTTACACCTTTGAGGTGAAGAAACCTCGCCACATTCTTCATCAGGCTTGTGAAGACCTGAGGAGCTGTGGAAAGGCCGAAACACAAGGCTCTGAACTGAAAGATCCTTCCCCCCGTCATGAACGGAGGTACTTCTTCGATGAAGGGTGGATCGGACGTGAAAATAGGCGTCCTGGAGATCCAGAGACACCATCCAATCTCCTTGTCGCATTGACGCAAGAACTGAGGCAGAATCTCCATCGAACTTCTCCTTCTGAACAAATTTGTTCAGAGAGCTGACGTCTAGTACTGGTCTCCAGCCCTCCCGAGGCTTTCGCAACCAGAAAAGGCGATTGTAAAACCCCCGGGGAGTTTTGATCCAGTACTAGTTCTATTGGCTCTCTTGTCCCACATCTGATCCACCATCGATCGAAGAGTATCTCTCAGCACAGGATCCTTGTACTTGGCTGTCAGTTTCCCCGCGGTGTTGACGTTAGGGGAGGAGTGTCCAGGAAAGGGATACGATATCCCTTCCTTATTACAGATATTGATGAAGCGTCTGTGTTTATACGTGCCCAGCCTCCACAAATCCCAGGAGCCTGGCACCTACTGGTGCTTGGAGGAGAGAAGCATCACTTTCCTTTTTAAAGGGACGAAAGGCAGACCTACCTCTCCTCTCAGGAGCCTTCCTTCTTGCGGGAGCTCTGGAGGTCGGGCCACCTCGAAAGGGCGGAACTGTGTACTCGGTCCTTTCTTTTCCGTTGCAGTAGCAGGTTTCTTCTTCCTAGCTGACTGGGTAAGAAGGTCTTGAGTCGCCTCTCAGTTAATGAACGAGAAATGTCCCTCACTAACTGAGAAGGAAACAAAAAGTCCGATAAAGGAGAGTACAGTAGAGCTGCCCTTTGAGAGTGGGAGACAGCTTTCGTCAAAAAGGCACTAAAGACTGTCCTCTTCTTAAGAAGACCTGCTCCAAATAAAGAGGAGATCTCAAACGAACCATCCTGTACCGCTTTGTCAATACAAGACAGAATACATAGAAGGACTTCTGGGTCGAGTCCTTCCGAATCATGGGCCTTCTTGGACATCACCCCAAGGGACCAATCTAAGAAGTTGAAAACTTCTAATACATGGAAGAGTCCCTTGAGGAGATGATCCAGCTCTGAAATGCCCCAAGTCACACGGGCAGAGTTCAAAACCTTGCCTTCGAGATGCAACGACTAAGGTTGAAAAAGTCCGCTTCTGCCGAAGATGGAAGAGAAATGCCCATATTCTCTCCCGTCTGATACCAAATGCCCCGTTTACCAGCGAGTCTCGCTGGGGGCATGCAGAATACCGTTCTAACCAACTCCTTCGTTTGACTTCCATCCAAGAATTTAAAGAATGAAGAGCCCTCTTCATGGAAATGGCGGGCTTCATTCGAAGAAAAGACGAAGACTTCTTCGCCTTTGCGCTCGAGAACAGAGAGCGCGGAGAAGGAGGAGCGGCAGGGGTCAAATCGTCTCCATACTCTTCCAGAAGAAGGGCTGTTAAAACTTTATAGTTAGAAAGTCCTTCTCTTCCCTGATACTCGTCTTCCGAGTTTTCCTCCAACTCGGGGTCTAGAGGAGTTTCTGAAGATAAATCAGGACGTCTTTCCTCTGGGGGAGACAAACTCCTGATAGGAGAGGGACTGAGGGAATGATATTCCTTCCTCTTCAAAGTCTGAGTTTAAGAGAAGCTTCCTTCTTGGTAGGCGCCAAAAGCCTAGACTTCACTCCATAAGCGGATGACGCCTCACGCTTGGATGACGCTTCTCGTCCGCCAAGCGTCCTGGCTGACGCCTCGCGTTTGTCTGATTGTTGACGTCTGGATGACGCCTCGCGCCTGGAAGACGTCTCGCTCTCAACTGGCGTCCTGACTGGCGCCAAAACTTTGGCTGGCGCCTCGCGCCTGTAAGACGCCTCACGTCTATCTGGCGTCACGTCTCTGCCATAAGGTTCCCTAGATCTCGATCTAGAAACCGAAACTTCTGCAGAATGTTTGGAAGACGAAGCTTCAAGTCTGCAAGACGCCTCTCGTTTAGCAGGAGAGAGAGGACGGTCCTCTTGATTGGAAGCGAAGCGTCCTTCTTCCGAGGAGGATCTCTCGCTAACACTCCCACCAAAGAGGCTAGCTGTTCTTGTACAGCTAGGAGAATTTTCCTTGAAGCTTCTCCCCACGTCATCTTCAATCGGGGAGAAGTAGAAGGCAAGCGTTCTGGTACGTCCATGCAAGGTGACGCTGATGCCACCTTCGCCTTTTAACAGACGAAGGAGCTTCATCTGAGAAGCGCTCCGGGCTTGAATCCAATTCAGGTTCTCTCAAATGCCGTTTCAAAGGCCTAGAAAGGTCCGAATCCTTCCACCCTCGTTTAGGTGAGGGAGAGGGAGGAGGAGGAGAAACACTCTCGCAGACGCTTTTTCTATAGCGGCCCTGAGCAGCCTGAATCGAAACAGAGCCTGCTGAAGGGACGTCTGACTGTTGGGGATTCCCCACGACCTCCTTAAGGCTTTCGACTTTCCTTCTCCTCTGGGCATGGGAGCTTGGAAGAGGTCTAGGCCTGGGAGCGTCGCAGGGACGATCAAACGCCCCCTCCACAACACTGGGAGAACTCACTTCACTGTACATTTCACTTTCACTACCCTTACCTTGTAAGTCCGCCATTTTGGACTTCATCTTATGAATAGTGGCTTTCAGATCGGCGATTTCAGAGGCCGATTCTGAAAGTAAAGCTTGTG
>NC_087214.1:31722112-31734612 GCF_015104395.2 Macrobrachium nipponense
AGAGATAAGAGAAAAGGAAAGAGAGAGAGAGAGAGAGAGAGAGAGAGAGCCAGGGAAGTAACCACTCATGAAATCGTTCAAATTGACAAGAATCATTGCGCACAGAAGAGCGAGAAAAGAGGTGTCATAAAAGCGTAACCTAATAGACTCTGAAGGGCAGAAAGCGGCCTTATTGCCAGCAAGAATAAGGGCAAGAATAGCACAAAGCCGCTGAGACCTATTGGTCTCTATGACGACCTTCAGAATCTTAGCGGTTCAAAGCTTTTGCTTTTCATATAGTCAATGACTTTAATTAACTTTTTAATACTTAATATCTCATTGATTTCAGGATTTATGCTTATATAAGTATACTTTCAAAGAAAGGGCATTGAATGATGATTGTGATAACATACTGAAATATATGAAGCCGAATTTACAACAATTTATTGATGCAGAAACCGGACAGTGGTATGTACTTTATTTTTTCTTTTAAGTAGTTGAGCGAGTTACTTTGACAGTGACCTTTGTACTCTCCATACTTATTATCCATTTCCTGCGATGTAAATACTACATTTTAAGTATAAGATTGCAATGGCGCCTATTTACATATAAGAAACTGTAAGGCGAGAGAGGAAGAGAGAGAGAGAAGTGGTACACACAAAAGGACAGTTTGTTTATCTAGACTAGATGTGCGAGGATACCGTTATATCCAAATGATTCCGTGGAATTAGGTTTTGAAAATGCGTATATATGATAGTAGGTGATTACCCGACTTAAGACTAGTTGAATCTCTCTCTCTCTCTCTCTCTCTCTCTCTCTCTCTCTCTCTCTCTCTCTCTCTCTCCACAACGAACGAGATACCGATTGTAACTGACGGTCTGCCAGAAACATAAGGGTGGCTTACTTAACAAGCTCCACTAATTGCATGTTAGATTTTGCGTCTAGATCCAATACTTGAGATACCAGATGAAACTAATATATAATAATTCGGCAGACTCTACTGATTATAGAATGACTGGTGACAGACATTCTAGAGGGCGGGTTCCCCCTGACAGACGCACTGAAAAGGGGTGGTTAATTGGATCTGTATCCAACTTAGGAGATACCGAGTAAATTTTGTACTACAATTGCACTGCACATCCAAGAGTATTGTGGTGGTTATGACAGACATTTTAGTGGGTTGTTACCCCCTGACAGACACCCCACAATGAGTGGGGTTGAGGGGGAGACAGGATTTCCATCCAACACTGGAGATACCAATTAAAATTAGTACTACAATAGCAGTTCATATCCTAGAATGCTGTGACGGTAATGCCAGACACTGCAGTGGGTGGTTTCCCCCTGACAGTCACACCCTAACAGGTGGGCAGGGGGAAGGGCAAACCCTGATGTTTAATGTCTAGGTTAGTATAGTAGGCTACAATTGACCCGTATTATACAGTATCGTGATATATTTAATATTTTTATCCTTTCTATATCCGTTGTATTTATTTAATACGAATATTATTTATTTGTTTCATATAAATAACAGTCAACAGCAGGCCCATAATAATTCGGTCATATTATTATTTTGTCAAGCGAGCAACTGACTATAATTATAGTACTCGCTCTAGCTTTGTTTACGAGATGAACATTAATGTAGCGGAGGCTGAAGGACTGACACTGTAGAGTCTATGTACATAACATTTGTTAAATAGAGTAATATGCACGTATTAAATAGAGAGTAATACATATGTAATATATACGCTATAGTCAGTGTACAGTTCATAGTAATTGCGCTATAGCCTACTCGGTGTGTTTTATCGAAGCTGGATAATTATAAGTCAAGTAATTCCCAATGTGTGTAACGGTCAACGAACATTGCAGCCCCTACGGAAGGTGAAAGGCGAAAGGGCCACAAGAACAGAACAGGAACAGAACATCTCAAATAAAGCTATACGGGACCTACTTGCAACATGTGCTGCCTAACCGTCGAATGCCCCATTGTCAGATATTGCTATTTACCGCAGAGGTCACTGCCTCTTCGCCCCAGTAATTAGGATGGATAAGGTGGTTTTTATTATTACTGACTCTCTCTCTCTCTCTCTCTCTCTCTTTCAGAAACTCAATCTGCGTATTCTCCCTCCGACTCGAGTTCGAAGCTCAACACGAGCCAGAAGGATGTCCTCATCCTTCATCCTTCAGAGTTTTCGAAGGATTTCAGTGGAAACTGAAGTTCAAAACGACATGACATCCATTGATCAGGAGAATCTGACTAATAAGCTTCATTACTTGTACTATAGTAAATTCACATCACCCGTGCATCTGATGTCAAGGCTGTTGACAAGCCAATCACAGGGCTGGGAACTCTCAGTCTCTCTTGAGAGTTCACATAGGCAGGATGTATGTACCCCCTCTCCTGATGGCTACTTTTGAAAGACACATCCCCAAGGAGAGGTGGAACATACATCCTTCCTATGTGAACTATCGAGAGAGACTGAGAGTTTCCAGCCCTGTGACTGGCTTATCAACAGCCAATCAGGAGCGTCGTAAGAGACTGTCACTAGACATCACATGCACTGCTGATGCGAATCTACTATAGGTGACATCAAACAATCCTAGAGTTTCATTTAAAGTTGAACATAAAAATAGTTTTCTTTATTTTCTCTTGTATGAAAGATGGGAAGAATATATATATATATATATATATATATATATATATATATATATATATATATATATATATATATATATATATATATATATATATGTGTGTGGTGTGTGTGTGTGTATATATAGTATATATAATGACTTTTGGCAAAATATTCTTCTCAGCTATCACCAACACCATAGTCGATTGCCATGACCTCTCTCTCTCTCTCTCTTGATTTTCTTTCACTCAACTTTCCCCATCTTAACTGGCTCAATTATCCGTCCATAAATTCTCATATGCCCATGCAAAGAATAAGTCTCGCTGGAGAGAGAGAGAGAAATTCAAATATCCAACTCAAATTACTCCTGGAACTAAAACCAAAACACGGTGAGAGAGAGAGAGAGAGAGAGAGAGAGAGAGAGAAACATTTCTCAGGACGAAAATGGGCAAGAGGAGAAGATTGTTTTTTTGAAGAGAAGAGAGGTGAGATTGTTGAAGAGAGAGAGAGAGGTGAGGATTACCTCTACAAGAAGAAGTTCGAAAATTACCTCTATGACAGAGAGTAGTGATAATTACTTTAAAACGAGAGAAAAAACAAATCCACGAGTAAAGCGGTTTATTCATAATTCATTAGGTTCACATTAAAATTTGTGGTAAAAAAACAACTCAAAAATATCTTCTAAATTCCAGTGATATGTCAAACATCATAAAATCATATTTCTTAAGGAAAATATCTGTGTATTAAAAAGAACCCCATCACATTTTGCAATTCAGGGTAATTTTGTGATTGTTTGTTTGTTGTTACGTTTTTGTTTCTTATTAAAAAAGATGAGAGTAGTGTTTAATAATGTTAAATATATTTAACATATTAAAAACTGAAGTGTAGAAAACTAAGTCTGCAGACAACACGAATTGCATCAAGTATTGCATGAAACAATCAAGATACAAAATTAACTTGCGATTGTGCAGACATGCACAAACACCGCAAACAAACACGTCAAGGACAAAATGCCACTAAAATACAAAGCACACATAGAAAAACAAACATTAAAAGTGGAATCCATCCACGAGGAAAAAGGGCGGAATTCTCGAGTTAACCTTTCCTTCTCCAAACTTACGACGGAGTAAATCTCTCTCTCTCTCTCTCTCTCTCTCTCTCTCTCAAGACTTATTCACTAGCAAATAGAGAGAGAGAGAGAGTAATTCGATGTTAAAAGAAGCTTATTACCAAACCCCACAGAGTAATTAACAGAGACTAAAAACCCAGCAGAGTAATTAATCAACACTGGCGATTAAATGGAGAGATGTTTTCGAATGTTATCAACCTGACTGATCCAGAATAAAAAAAAAGGCACCAAAACGACTTTTAAAACACTTACAAAAAGTGTCTGAAACTTTTTTGTAATAGGACAGTTTCTGCCCCATTTTCATACTCGTCTGTATAACCTGAGCGTCTTCGTCGTCTCTTCCTTTCAATAACTATAAACATAATAATCTTCTCGTTCTTCTATTTCGAAACTTCGCAATGTTTCGTCGACTAGACAAGAAAAATATTCCTCAAGGTGAATAATGAATGACCACATGAAGTCGTTTCAGCTTCAACAGCAGACGATGGACCACATTATTCATCATCTATGGATTCCAGAGTCACCAACAGTAGCGGCTTCAAACCCCCTCAATCGGGGCCTGATCATCGGCCCTAAATTCGGTCTTATGCTGAGTGTCCCTCCTTTAGAGGCCACCCTGCACAAGTTGCACCGTCAATAGATAATCAAATAGAGATCATTATAGATAAATATATAGATCACAGACAATTATATATAATACAAACAACTCGTCTTGCTGTGAGAATTAATTATCCAGTTGCGTAAACAGGAAAAGTTAAGGGAGAACAAAATGAATTTACTTGAACTTAACGTAAAAGGATTTATAGTGATAATTTACTCTAGAGGAAAGGTCGCCAGAAACTCAGCCAATTACTTTACAGCTATTTATTTACAAGAGGCCCTTACTGGCCTGGAGAAAAGTAAATGCAGCATGTCCACACGTTGGGACCCATATATCTCTCACAAATGGATAGCTGGCTAAAATGTGATTCAAGTAATGAAAGCTAGGTTTCGATATCTTGCGGCAATGCAACACTTGCGGGCAGATAGACTTGACACGTGACTCAGGGAATCTGGAAAAGAATCCCAGATTAGACAAGATAAAAGAAAAAGGGTTTCTTGCCCCAAATTACGATTGTTTCATTCTCTAACACTGGGGAAAAGGAACTTTAATGTTTCACTGAGGTATGCAATGACTACATTTGTCTGGGACGATCACACAAGGGGAAGCATGCGGCCACAAGGCAGTGAGAGGAAACAAAGGGATGAGTTCTTTTGATATAAAGTTTGAATTGGGAAAATGGGGAGTAATTAGGCACTAGGATGTAAGGGACTGGCAATATGCTGTTTCCAAGACGTACCTGGATGCCATGTTCAGTGGATCTTTGTAGAAATGTGGCGCCCGGCTTTGTCTTAGGTCTGGGTCCTTTGGCGCGCCAGTAACCCCATGGATAGGCCTAAATGGAAGGCGGGTGGTCGGACATCCGTCCGAGGTCACGAACTCGAGCGGTCTGAGGATGAGGGCATGTGTTTTCCCTGGGTGTTGGGAGTCAGCTTAACCCCCCACGAGCAGGGCAAATCCTGGAAACAGAACATACAGCCAGTAGAGGGTTCACACGAAAAAGAGCTTAAGATATAGGCCTAAGAAGTACCAGTCTGCCAACATCCTTCCCTTTGAGATATACGTCCCTAAAGGTGACAAGAGTCTATTTTCCCCCAACTTAGGAACTCCCTATCTCTGGCTGGCGGGTTTTGGTTTCCCGCGTTTACTAAAAATCAGCTGATATTTAGAGGAATATGGCGGCCATTCTACAAAGCAAAATAATGAATTAATTACTGGGTAGAAGAAAAGATCTATAAACGTAGCAGCTCCCCCTGTTAAGAAGGCATTCACTCCCTTTCGGGCATGAAGGTCTTGGTTTAAATAAGTTGATCGTCTCGACTACCCAGTTCTCCTACTCTAACTGAAGTTTTTAGAGCAGCGATACAGCTAACTACAGTGGCCTACCTAACTTATAGGCAGAGATGCTAAGTGTACTAACTTAATGGAATAATGTAGTCTAGCCTAAGTAATAACTACGGGTTGTCTGTGACGACAGTCTACTCTACCCCTAGATAAGGTTACTTGAAAATTCTACAAGCTACTAACCTAATGCCCTGGTACTAAATCATTAGCCTAACCTACTCATTACAGTTAATTCGAGACGCAATCATTCCAGAGTGTTGTACGCACAGCAGCAGTTCAGCGACGGAATTGTTAAAATACATGAGGTGAGGTAATGATGCGTGAGGATGATGAGTGGTTAGTGCATTACCAGGAGGGAAATGTAATGAGGTAATTATGACATTTACATGAGTGTTAGTATCACAATTTCTAGGGGTTAGAGGGTTAGTTTACTGGCAGAGATCAGGCTGGCTACCTTCTCTGGGTAGGTGCCAGGATCACTCTGCAAATGAATGTGACACTGTACCTTGGGCACAGGTGTCAAGGAGAGCATGTGGCTCTTTGGTTAGTGTGTTAATGATTTGTTATGTCCCTTCTTCTTCTTATTCCTCCAGGGCCTGGCTATACCAGTCCTAGGAGTAGACGGAGGCACCGACTCTGGGGTAAGGCCAGAAACGCCGTCAGGAGCCAGAGGCAGTGGTAGCCTGAGGGGTTGCAGGAGAACACCCTACTTCGGTATCTGCAGCAACCGTCGTAGAGGTGGAACCTACTGCAGGGGAGGCCCTCACTCCGGCTGCTGTGACAGCCGTCGTAAGGGTAAGACTCCAGACTGACTCCTGGTCGGCAGTTCCTGGTTGTCCGGAGGAGGTGAGAAGGTAAGGTCTGCCGGAGGTTCATCCTCGGGCGACAGAGGTGAGGCTGAAGAAGAATTATGGGCTGGTGATTGGCCATGGGCTGCGGTAAGCTCCATGCCTGTTGGAGGATCTCCTGTAGGAGGATCCTTGAATAGGTTAGGGGCCGGCGGTAGCTCAGGGCCAGGCGCAGAGGTCAAGTTTGGTGGTGGCTCTACGTCCAGGCTGGACGGCACTGGCTGAGAGTTGAGGTCGACTGGACCTGTGACGGGTACCGGAGGTGCAATACCTCTCAGCGGGCCCTTGGTAATGGGAGACTTCAGGTCATGCCCTAGGAGGAGGTCGTAACCCCCTGGAAGGTAGCTTGCAACTGCAAGTGTACATACCTTGGTAAGGTGAGGTCGTGCGACTCTCAATTGGATGGTGGGAAGGATCATCTTACTATGATTGATGCCTTCAATCATGATCAGTTGCCGTCTATCGACGGTAACCCCCTCGGGGGATTTGATCTTCCCGTATCAGGGAGATTTGAGCGCCGGAGTCATCAAAGGCTCTGACATGGCTTGGTCGATAATGACCTTGGAGGGGTGCGACGGTTATAGGGCCCTGAGCTGGGGGTCCTAGTAACGAAGGATTGGTAACTGCCATTGCGATGGCAGGAATATTATAATTCGCGCACCCTCCGTAGTTGGCAGACATGTGACCCTTGCGGCCACAGTCTCAGCAGAACTGGTTCGAGAACTTCTTCTGTGGCATTGGACGGTAAGGCCGAGATGGCCCCACAGATTGCGAATCTGTGGAGTCACCAAGGCTGGCAGTGTGCTCTGGCACAGGTGAAGAGTCCTCTCTGGCCGTGATTTGATGTGGAGAGGTAGCTTGGCCCTGGAGTGGTGTGGGGGGGGACATCCCCAGAGGAGGGTCCCGTCCCAATAGGAAACCTACTCCATGCCGAATTGTACGCACTACACCTAGGTGGTGAGGTTTGGTGCACCAAGGAGTGGTGACCTGCAGGACGACTGTGGGAACGGTCTTGGACTTCCCTTCGACCCAAGTCATGGCCCACCTGATGTGCTCGTCAACTGTGGCACTGGCTGGCACTTGGTCCCGGTCTATGAGACACAGATCGGAGCCGGTGTCTACGGTAACTGGCAGAGTCACGGGTAGGGTAGAGCCATCCAAGGGTGCCACTGTGACTGAAGTGGTCCACACCCGCTCAGGGTGAGACCTGGACTCGGGCATAACGGCCGAGGTGGGTGTGGCACTGATCAGGTGGACGTGCCTGGTCGAAGGCACATGCTTGGGGCACCCGGGATATGTGGGGGAGTAGTGCCCTGTAGCCCCACAGGCTCTGCAGGAGCCCCTCTGCTGGGCTGGTCTCCGTAAGGCATCTGATTGGTCTTGAGAGGAGGCTGAGGCACCGTTCGGTGGCCTAGGAGGGTTCTGAGGAGGTTTGTGGCTCGCAGCGCTCTTGAGGCAGCACTCTGCTGCGAGGTGACCCACTTTCTTACAAACGTTGCAAGTCCGTGGGTGTCCTTGGTGGGCGTCCTTTGGCCGAGTGAATCCCGAGAGATGACCGGGTGGCACTATGCGTTGGTGGGCGGTGCTGTGAGAGGGGTTGAAAGTCTCCCAGTCGTCAGCCAGGCGACAAGCTTCCTCAAGTGTCTTGGGTTGTTTGTCGTTAAGGTGCACTGCGAGTGGCCCAGGTACACACTGGTAGAGGTCTTCCAGCACGATCCTGTTAAACAGGTCCTGGAACTCGGTGCACGACATGGCCTCGAGCCAGCGCTTTCCGGCTTGGATTTTGTGGTAGAAGTAATCTCCCCAGGCACAACCAACTTCCTTGGCCTGACCTCGAAAACGCTGCCTCCACCTCTCCGGGGTGATCTCATAGGCCTTCGTAATGACCCGGTGAACTTCCACCAGGTCCCCTCGCTGACCCTGATCCAGTGAGCGGAGGGCAGTCTTAGTCTTGCCATCCAGGTGCTTGGCAAGCAGGGCGGCCCTCTCTATCTCAGTGGTAGGGTAGTTCTCGAAAAGGGCTTCCACTTCTTCCAGCCATGCCTCGGGCTCATCCTCAGACCACTTCAGGATGAGAGCGTTAATGCTGGCAATAGGACTGGACGACACCGTAGGTGTGGGGCTGGAAGCTGGCTGCATGGCTAGGGCTTCGGGGTTCACCTGTCGTGCTCCTCCTCGAGCTCCTTCTCCTTGAGAGCTAGCTCATGCTTTCTCTCTTCTTCCCTTGCCTTCCTCTCTGCTTCTTTTTCCTTTCTCTCTTCTTCTCTGGCGGCTCTCTCTTGCAGGAGCAGATCGTCCATCCGCCCCTTCACCCACTGGGTGAGTTCCTGCCCAGTGTAACCGGCGTTCGTGCCCAGAGCCATGAGTGTCTGGAGCCTCTCCAGCTCCATGGATATATGTGGTTGGGCAGCAGAAGCCATTTCTTTAGGCTGCAGTGGAGGCTCGGATGAAAAAGTCTTAAAGGACTGGGTGCTCTGTGGCACTTTAGGATTGGCACCTTCTGATGAGGCGGACAAATCAAATGGAGTGTGCGGCGCATGTCACACTAATGGGCGTTCCGTAGGACGGACACGCAGGTAGAATGGCTACCTGTACGGCCTGTACAGGTGCACGGCACTTATGAGGAGGCGTTCCTTGTCTGGAGCACTGGTATCGTGCTGGTGTGTCCTGTCGGACGACACTAAATGCAGTATACTTAAATATACTAAAGAGAAATGGTACTGCTAGTGGCAGAGGGTAATAGTGGAGGAGAGAAAGTAAAAGGTGGACAGTGTCAAGAATTAGTGGCACTGCGAAATGGTAAGACCTGACGTGCACCGGTGGTGGCCAGTCCTAGACTGGTAGGCTTCCTTGTCTGGAAGTAATGAATTTGCGTGGCACACTGTGCGGTTTGTGCTTGCGGTATACGCAAGTCTTTTGGGATAAAAGAAAATTAAAAGACCACTCGGGCAGCGACAGGTAATGGTAATTTTAGAAATGCTCAGTCCCTCGCTGAAGTACTCGGTAAATGAAATAAATGCTTGCAAACTGCAATGGACACAGGCGCGTACGTATCACGCTCAGTGTAAAGGAAAGACACAAGAGACTATAATAATGTTAATTCTGCATGCTATAAGTAATGAACGTAGTACTCTTGGCTTCGTGAATAATGGGTTCTGGTTCTCTCTCTCTCTCTCGCTCTCCTCTCTCTCTCTAGAGGGTGAAAATGATATATGAATGAACTCCCTTGTATTTAATTGAACTAATACTTTTAGTTTTAATATGACGCACTTGCGTTAAATGATTTACTTACGTTAAAGTTAAATGAAAGAATTGCTTTGGATAAGGTTTTATGAAAATGATAATGCGCTCGCGGTGAACGATGTTTACGTTAATGGTAGCGGCTTGCGCTTATATGAAATGATTTGCGTTTTAATATGAATTTTACAACGAAGCGGTTTACGTTAACAATTCTTGTAATTTACTCTACTTTTAAGATTTACGTTAACTTTACGTAAGGATACTAGGTCCCTGTGACAAGCGAAAATGATGGTAAGGATTTTAATCGATGTTAGCAATCATTTGTAAAAAGAGGCTACGTTAAGTCCAAAGTGAATGAAACTTTCGCTCAGCGAGCGGGTGAGCGATACGTGAAACGCAGTGAGCGAACAGAGGACAGCTGATTTCTGTAAAAGCAAAAACGATTTACAACAAAAAATTCTAATTTCTTATTCAAGATGAATTATGTTAATTTCTCTGGCAGAACGATCGATGCTAGTATGAAGATTGATATTATTTACGTTAAAACTTCAAGGCGTAAGTTACTTTGCTTAAATAATCGAAATTACTTCTTAAAGGGATAAAAACATGGCTGCCGCTTTGAGTGAACCGAAGGTTGGCTGGCAGGCATGAGAGAGCGCCTGCGTCCAGCTGACGAGAGCTGGCTGGCTGAGCGGTTACCAACACTTGGAAATGAAAATTAAGTTGAAATGAATTCCCATAACTTATCACAGACAAAAGAATTGTACACTTCTTTTGCCGTAACTATTAGTAGAACACTCCTAACTAGCTAGGCTTTCTAACACAACAATAAACCCTGGCAAAGCACTTCCTAGTTTGATCTGGTACTTACTGGCATCTATCTGCACACGTGCTCTGTCTCGTCAGACGAGGACAGTACAAAGTAACAGAGAATTCGCGGGGCAAATTGTTTGCTTGCCGCTAAAATAAAGCTCTGGCGCTTTCGCCGTTACAATAATAATATTTCTACTTACACTCTTTTAAACACTTTGTAATAAAAATACTTAAACGTACCTTAAGCTAACATTGGTTATAAATAATCATAATAAATGAATGGTATACCTTACCGTGAGCCAGTGTGTGTCTTCCGTGCAAGTGTGCTTTGTTTTTTCCGCTTTGAAAAACATTTACATTCGTTTTACAAGGGATAACGCAACTTACAAGCTTTTTTTAAGCAAGCTAGGTTCGAATTCTTGGCGAGGTCGACATTTTTACGTATGAGCCTGGCCTTGAGAGAGGCTCCGATACGTAAACAGGAAAAGTTAAGGGAGAACAAAATGAATTTACTTGAACTTACCGTAAAAGGATTTATAGTGATAATTTACTCTAGAGGAAAGGTCGCCAGAAACTCAGCTAATTACTCTACAGCTATTTATTAACAAGAGGCCCTTACTGGCTTGGAGAAAAGTAAATGCAACTGGTCCCCACGTGGACTTATAATCTCTCACAAATGGATAATAGCTGGCTCAAAATGGAATTTGTAAAAGCTGGTTTCATAATCTTGCGGGAATGCAACACTTGCTGGGCAGACAGACTTCACACGTGACTCAGGGATTCTGGAAAAGGATCCCAGATTAGACAAGATAAAAGAAAAAGGATTTCTGCCAAATTATGATTGTTGTTGTCTCTAAACACTGGGGAAAAGGAACTTTAAATGTTTCACTGAAGTATGCAATGACTTCATTTGTCTTTAACAAGTCACCCAACGGGGGAGGCACGTGGGTCCCGATGAGGACAAAGGGTCGTTTGATGTAGGAGGGATAAAAGTAAGTACTTGAAAATGAAATTAGCAAAGACTCGTATGGTAGTAACAAAAGGTGCTGGTTTGGAGTTTACACTTTAGACATACCTGGATGCATGTTCAGTGTGACCCTTTGTGGAAAAGTGCGGCGTCCGGCTTGGTCTCAGATTGGGCGCGCCAATAACGCCGTTAGACTTAAGTGTGGGAGGCTGGTTGGCTGGACTGCCTGGACATCCGTCCAAGGTCACGAACTGCAGTCGACTGAGAGAGATACTGGTTCTCACTTAATTACTTGTGGCTTCCATACATTGCCTCAGGCACTGCCTGAAAGTGATCACAACAACGCCAGCAAATTGGGAAGGAAAATAGATCTTATTGTAGAAGTCCCTAAAATCCATCTCGAAGCCTAGCTACTCTTGTGACTTGCCTCTCTTAACCTAAGCTTCGTCAGAACCGGAAATTCCTCCCTAGCCTTCCTATGACATGCTCTCTCCAACATCATTGTTTTCTTTAGGAGAAGGCATGGCTGCTTCTTTTATAACTAATATTAATAAAAAACTGCTGGGAAGGGAAGGCGATGGCGTTCAATAAACGTAGAAATAATAATATATATATATATATATATATATATATATATATAGATATATCTATATATATATATATATATATATATATATTATATATATATATATCGGTGTGTTCTCGATACACAAATAAAAAAATGAAGACCACGTTTGTTCTTCGGTAGGTACAACCTACAAACCGCATTGTAACTGCAATTATAGACTGTCTTAGTTGAGTATATTGTTTTGATGTCAGAGCCTACATTGGTTTCAATCTCATCTGGTAGACACCAAACGGCGTCTATACAACAACAAGAATATTAATATCAATAATAAACGATAACACGACGAAAAATTTTGTTTAGAAATGCAAGAGAGAGAGAAGA
>NC_087214.1:31737112-31742112 GCF_015104395.2 Macrobrachium nipponense
TATTCCATCTCTTATTTATTCTATGCGCACTGGTTTCTGGGAGGAAGTTGCGAGGCCCACGGCCTTGTTCTGCAGGCCATGACTGGAGCTTATGTTATGACAGAGGCAGCGGCACGCTTTCATAGGTGGTCACCAGTCCAATCACTGACCAATCCTAATTCTATCTAAATTCCATGAACGAGAGAGCGAACTCAGCCCCTCCTGATTATCGTGTGCTCCGAATGTAATGACTGTATTAAGCATATCTTTTTAATTCTTTATACATTTTCATAACATCCACTGTCTATATCCCCAATAACCAAACAAAACTGGAATAAAGGTAACACCTCAGCTTCCACGGGATTCTGAAGTGGCAGTTACGTAATTAACATTTTAGATGTCACACATGACGTGACAAATCGCCTTAATCGACTGTTAAGTGTAAATTCATTAGTTCAAGTTAAGAACGACGTGGAATTGCCGTCAGCTCTAAGATATCTCGAAAATGTCCAAGTGCAGGCAATGACATGGGGTACTTTCGTACTTAACGGACTTTGTCACTTGGGAAAAGTCCGGACTTCAAGGTGTCCATTAAGGTGATTACTACTGTAATTGAACACAATACCTCCTGACTATCGTGGTTTTCTGAATCTAATCTCTTTGACTCCTCCAAAAATCTACAATTGCTCACTGTAAATATCTTCTGCAGACAAACTGGAAACAACTGTCTAGATTATTTCCCCAGATATTTTATTTTCCCAAATTAACAAAATTCCACACAAGAGCCCAGTCATACGCTACACTCCACGTAACAATGACGGCCCACAACACTACAAAGATAAATCTCATTCAAATCCTCTATATTAACGGAAAACGATTCGGGACTATCCAATGAAAGCCATAAATGGAGGAAAAATTATTTCATTGTCCCGTGAAGTTTCGTCTGAGCAAATAAAGGATTTTTTTGTGATTCCGTCA
This sequence comes from Macrobrachium nipponense, assembly GCF_015104395.2. Taxonomy (NCBI): domain Eukaryota; kingdom Metazoa; phylum Arthropoda; class Malacostraca; order Decapoda; family Palaemonidae; genus Macrobrachium; species Macrobrachium nipponense. The sequence continues at coordinate 31,738,070 of NC_087214.1, forward strand.
TCATTCAAAAATGAAATAAAAACTCTTTCAGCCGAATGATAAGCCAGATTTAATTCCTATTCCCTCTCATTTTTATCACTGCAATGACCTCTGTGGATATTACCTCGATATTCACTGGCTTTTAAAATATGCTGTAGAGAGGGAAGTGGATATTACCTATCATATCAATAACCGGAAAATAAAAAAAATTTAATACCTGGTAGATAATAAAATCTAATGAAGGACTCGCATGAAAGGATCACCAAAAACGCGCTTACGTCAAGTAGTCCTTTAATAAACCAGTATAACAGCAACCAGTTCCTGAGCATCAGGTAAAATCGATCGCTATTTCAGCCTCATAAATGCTCAAAAAGAGTTTCGGAATCTCCTTTATCTTATGTTTTTTTTCCATCCACCCTGAATAAAGGTCCGGAGGAGGCGGAGACCAAAATTAACTCACTTTTGGATTCTGCCGCTTAGATAATTGGCCTCTTAATGGAGTTATCAAGGTGCTTCCTTACTGATGATGCTGGCCCCCAGTGGCTCCAGAGAGAGAGAGAGAGAGAGAGAGAGAGAGAGAGAGAGAGAGAGAGAGAGAGAGAGACTGAAATGTTCAATATCAGCTTCAAACCCAGAGGTTGTTATCAAGAACATATTCCGAAATAAAAATAATTTTCTAGAACGCTCTGTCTGTCTGTCTGTCTGTCTGTGTCTGTCTGTCTGTCTGTCTCACACAAACACATTTTTCTGACCCCGAATAAAAAAAAGTCAGAGTAACTTAAATATAATTCCAATTGTCTTCAGATAATATTGTCAAATGTACTGAAATTTGCAGTAATATATAGGAAATTTAATCAATAAAATTATGGTTTTTAAAACAATTGAAATAAAAATAAGAAACGAATTAATAACACGAAGATTAAAACAAAAATATCAATTATAAAAAAAGGGATAAAACATTACAATTATAAAAATCAGGAGAAACATAAGTTATGACACAGCCCAAGATTCGATAACATGATTACATGGTCACCCTCCCTCCCTCCTCCTCCTCCCTCCACCCACCACCACCACCACCCCTCCCCCCACAAAATAAGGGGTGGGGGCGTCCCCTACCTGTCACTTCCATCAAATGAAACTTCTGACACCAAGAATAAAAACAGAGATTGTCACCAAAACACCCTAATTTCCACGTCAGTCTTTACTAAAGGACTAAATGATCAAATTATATTAATCCCTAAATAAATCTGATGGAATCTGTCGCTCCTTTGACGGATTCCATCAATATTCATCATAAATTAATGATCTTATAACTTCATTGCCGCCTTCATGAAAGCAGGAGGAGAAAGGGTGGAGAATGAAAAACTGACAAGAGTGAGAATCAGAAGAGAGACAGAGAGAGAGAGAGAGACAGACAGACAGACAGACAGACAGACAGACAGACAGAGAGAAGGAAGTCTAAACTGACGACCATATCAGATATATGGCGTCACAGAGCCCAGTGGAGCAACTGGCCTCTCTCTCTCTCTCTCCTCTCAGCAATTAAGAACCAAAGGCAATAAACCACCAATTATGAATGATCAAATATTAATCTTCTGGGGTGAGACTGCAGGACCAATATGCCCATGACCGCCTTACAGACGATCAAAGTAACTAATTACTGTATGGTCACCGTCCAAGTAATGAACAGATCTAGGTGGGTCAGGTAATCCAAGCACCTTGATAAAAACCATGCCTATCTTGCTATTATATATTTTATTATCTTTTTAAAACAATTCTCAAGAGCCAGGACCATTTTTAAAAGTGAAGGCCGACGGTGGTGGATACCTAACAACCCTTTTCCTGCCTTACATAAACAATCGCATTCAAATCACTTAACTATGACATATGACCTTGAGGGAGGTCACAAGATGACGTCATTTCCATCTACTTTCCAAAACATTTCAGCCCAACCTGCAAAGTGAGGATTGCTGTAGGTTTGAGCAACACTGAACCGCCCACCCACCTGACCTATCCAGCGCCCTCTCTCCAACTCGGGGGGCCAAAGAAAGTTTTTCAAACATAACAGAAAAGTCCACAAACTGCCGTGAAACAACCTTTTCCCGAGGAATCTTGGCACTAAATATGATCCTGTTTGTGTGCGTGTGTAGGGGGGGGGGGGGGGGGGGGGGGGGGGGAATTACAGCATGGGCACAAATAAAGGTCAAATAAGTCGAAATCGATGAGAATATTTCCTTCTTTTTTCCAGAAAGTGTTAATTGTCAGCTACAGTTGTAATTCCTGAAGAACATAAAACGAAATACTTTTGGATTCATGTTATGAGGCAGCTCCATTCTTGATGTTTACGTATAGCTGGAGGACAGACTTATTATCGTCCTTTAAATAAACGTACTACAGAGAAGAATCTGCATGAAGAATATTTTGCGGAATACTTCTAGTGTTATGACGAGTACCCTGTGTGAGTATAGTGTAGATACCCTTACTAAAAAGTTAATTTAATTGATCAAAGTATACACATTCTCAAAATACCCAACACCACAGCGCATGCCCATTGCCACGTCTACAGAACGCCCAAGGACTCCAGATTTGGCGAAGAAAGCGAAAGTTCCCTCAACTACTGGATTTATAGATAGAGTCGTCTGAATTCCTTCCAGAACTTGAAGATTTTTTGTGAGCTGAACTACGTCGCACTGGAAGGATTAAAATGTACATTTGCTCAAATATAAAACTGTTCTGTGGCATTTCGGCCACTTGGACCCCAATTACCTTTGGAACCACATGACGGAATTCTGAACTCCATAACAAAAAGTAGTCATTCTAGGCAACTTTTTAACATACTTATAGAACCCTGGGAACTGAATGTACTTATCACACATACAACATGAGACGTACATACAAAACAAAAATAAATATAAAAAATAACAGCAAGAGATGCTACCAGCTTGAGTGTAGGAAACTCTCTAGTTCATCACATTTGCTCATTATCTAACCTTCGGTTAAAATCGCCTAAACACATTTATATAATCAACGCCGCGCCCCCCCCCCTTTTTTTTTTAGAATTTTAAAACTGGTGTCTGCAAAGATGGCTCTCTATTCTACACTAATAGATTATATTATTTTTTGCGACATGTTATTTGGACTCGAAATTGTTTTTTAGAATTACACTTGGCCTTCAAGTAATATGATAGAGCATTCCTTCCCATGATATATAAGTAAGACCCCTGAACAGATCTTTCACAAACACGATACGAAAATATTTCATAGGAACCCAAAATGTGTTCATTCAAGATCTCGAAACCAATTCAGTTCCATGGATAAAATTACGTATCTGGCCTTCCAGGGCAACAGAAAATAAGTAAATAAATAAATAAATAAATAAAAAGCACTATGAATTTGTTGTAAGACTTCATGATCGACCTAGCGTAAATGAATGTCCTAAGTGAGCGCTGTCTCCCAATACATTTACATATTTCAAAGCAATTGTTACTAATATTAAATTACACCAAGAAATCCAGTTTTCCAAAGGAGCAAAGTGTAGGCCTATCTGGGACCCAATCTCATTTTCAAGAGGGCCCATTTGGAAATAGATCCTATTTCCAAATAAGGTTAAGTGTAGACCTATTTGGCAATAGGTTCCATTTTCAGACAGAAGAATTCCGGTTAGACAAATAACGCAACAAATCCCATTTTCAAAAGATCTGAGTAGCCTACTGAGCTCAGATCCCATTTTCAAAAGTAAACGTAGGTCTATTTGGAGTAGATTCCATTTGCAAAAAAGATTTTAAAAAAGTGTAGGTCTACCTGGGAAACAGATCCCATTTACGAAAGAATAATTGTAGGCCTATCTGGGAATAGATAAGCACCCTCCCCATCCCCTCCCTGGGTTAGAGGCCTATCAAGTGCCTTCATATAAACGCAAAATTGGGTCTCACCCGATTCGTCAAACACCACTGGAATTCGCCATGTTGGAATGCGCTGGAATGAAGTCCGAATTATATATTCACTTATTCAATCGGGCGAATATTACATTCGGAGTACGGGTTCTATGACAATATGGCGTATGC
>NC_087214.1:31744612-31745895 GCF_015104395.2 Macrobrachium nipponense
TTTGTGACAACGGAGTGGAATGGTGCTCAGTTCAAATATTAATATGCCGAGTTTTGTTTTCACTGCTTTTGTGATAAACAACTTTGTTAAGCAAAATTATACTTTAAAGGTTATTCTCAAAATACAGGTAATTTATCTTGAGGATATGAGAGAGAGAGAGAGAGAGAAAGAGAGAGAGAGAGAGAGAGAGAGGTCCACGAAAAGGCGAATGGACTGACGGTGTCTCGGCCCCAACTCATCAAAAAGGAAGAAGAGAACAGGAAGACGAACTCATGAATACCGTCGGTTTCCCTGTTGGAAACTGAAGCATTCACCATATTCTTCTTCTTCTTCTTCTTTCCTTTCCGTTCCGTGAAACCTTTCTAGGGAGAAAACAGAGGAAACCACTATCTTCGATTATCCACAACAACAAACAAGTAAAAAATGCCCCGAAGTATCTTCGGTGCAATCGAGTTTTCTGTACAGCTGCTACAGCGGATAATAAAGGCCATCGAAAACAAATCTATCTTTCGGTGGTCTCGATATACTTCTGTATGAGCCGGGACCCATGAAACTTTAACTACGGTTCGGTGGTGGCCTGGCCAGTATCAAAGCCTGGCGCACGATTGTGGCTAACTTTAACCTTGAATAGAATAACAAAAAAAAAAAAAAAAAATTACCGAGGCTAGAGGGCTGCAATTTGGTATGCTTGATGACTGGAGGGTAGATAATCAACATACCAATTTGTAGCCCCCTAGCCACAGTCGTTTTTAAGATCTGAGGGCGGGAAGAAAAAACTGCTGACGGACAGACAAAGCTGCCATAATAGTTTTCTTTCCAGAAAACAAAAAAGCAGCAACAAATATTCGGGAGCATAAGTAACCTCGAAGCCTAGTAACGAGGAGAGAAATATAGGGTATAAACCAGAGTCAAAATATACAGGGTCTACTCACGAGGCGGTACTAAAACCTATCCCCGCCCCTTGTGAAACGTCATCAGTTACAAAAGGACCATATCTTTATGAAGCTATATTTACGATAACATTTTCATATAACTATTTTTGCGATGGCGTTTTTTTATATAAATTTTCCTTTTATTGGATGTTGTCGTATACTACGTTAAAGTACAAAGAATGCTCTTTCAAATGATGTATAGCACATTACAATTACGATTACTTTCAAACCCACAAGCGCGCACAGAAAAAATTATCTACGCCACCACATGTGCAATTACTCATCCGTCAACCTACATACATTCATGTTTCGTAGCGTATCTGACTAAGGAATAATGATAGAAAGAAACTG
>NC_087214.1:31746395-31786395 GCF_015104395.2 Macrobrachium nipponense
CACCAAGTAAATTCAATTTTGAAGACAGAGTCCAATTATCTCCATTTTTCATCGACTGACAAAAAAAAATCAATGGTAGTTATTTCCCACCAAAGGCCACTGGGCAAGAATTGATTTTTTTCACGCGTATTATTCATATGAACTAAAAAAACTCGTAAGAATATAACAAAATTATGAAACTATCTCAAAATACATTTGAGCGAATAATCCATATAATGAAATCTTAAACATTTAAGCAAGGCCTGAATTAGTGTTATCCAGTTCAAACACATCGAATGACGTCACGTCTCGTCTATCGGGAAAACGATGGAAATTCCTTTGGTTCAACTCCCACTGACCAAATCCCCGCTCACATCTGACACTTCCAGGTCTGTTGAAAGTTTTACAGACATTCCCGACATTTTTTTTTTTTTTTTTTTTAGCGAATACCATTACGAACAAGAGATACGTCATTCCTTTAGATCATCATAAGAGAGAGACGATGTTCCAGTCGACACGATGCGTTTTTCCCTTTTCTCTAAAAGACCAACATCTAACTCACGTGTTTATGTGTGAGTAGATGTTGACGTTCCTCTCTGCCGCTGCTTCAAGGCAAACACGACTGCAGATGCTCCTGAGCATTTGCATAAGTATTTGCATACAAACTGGAAGCTGGAATCCAGGATTCCAGAATCCATGACTCCTGGAGCCTTTAACGGCGAAGAAGAAGATCAAACATCAGCCGAGACGCACCATCAAGCTAAGGATTCGAATGTCCTTCCATGTCACTGCTCCTTCATTCTGACGATCCTCCTATGGCGGTATCAAATATCACGAGTTTCTGACTCAATGAAATTTAGGCCAAAAAGTCAAGCACTAGGGAACACATTCGGCCACTCGTCGCTTCAGACAGTTGGAGGAGGAAGTTGGAGAGGTTGGACAGCAAAGTAAAGAGCGAGAGAAAATAGAGGAGATGAAGTCCATGGATCTAAAAACTGGGAGAATATCCCAGTTGTATTAAATAGTGATAGTTAAAGAGGTTGTACAGCAAGACTGAAGGGAGGAAGCAGGAATGGAGGTAAAGTAAAAGGCTAAAATGTGGCTTAACAAAGGTAATGACAAACCCAAAAATAGATTAGTGACATCACTCATTGATGACCAGATTCGGTTTAAAAAAAGGTTAAATTAGACAATTTCAGAAGAATAGAAGCTGAGAAAAAGGAAGTTTGCAATTGTTAGTAAATCTTAATAGTTAATAAAACAAAAACGTTTCTCGAAAGCACTCATTGCTAAAACTACAAAAGCCTATAGAGACCTCCTCATTCATTACAAAATTAAGCAGAGTTAACGTCAAGCACTGGCATACAGAGTTCCTCGCGAGAATAAACAGAACACAGACAGTGTACGTACTGACACAGGAACTGAAACATGATACCCCATAAAGTGGCACATACTGTGAACGCTCTCTGATAAACAAACAAGCATACAAACAAACTTTATAAACATTCCCAGAGCATATGCCTCATCCATAAGAAATTCTGGTTCACTTCCTCTGGGAAAGAGCCACGAAATCCTCCGAGGCTCTCCTCCGAAGACAAAAAAGCGGAAGGCGTCGAATAAAGCGACCGTTATTGGCCTTTTGGGGCCATTGAGGGCCACCAAGAGGCCTGAGGAGGATCAGGAGGGTGAAGATAGAAGGAAATAGAAGGCGGTCGTGAACGAAATTCGTAAGCAGAACAAGTTTCAAATAAAAGACGAACAAACTGGACACACTTTGGAATGGAGCTATAAGAAGTAAAAAAGTTTCTTCAAAATAAATTAAGCTTTCTGTCTCTGAGATGAAAGGAAGAGGAGGGAGAGAGAAAAGACTGGGCCACTATTTTCTAGTGGAAGACATAAGTTTGACTCGGCAGGCAGACGCTAGACCTAGAGGTCTTTGCACCTAATGGTAAAAATTTCAGTCAGCGACTGCAAGTGGAGAACTAACCTTTGGCATGTGCTGGATAATCGTATGACGCACTGGTTACGACTCCCAAGAAGTCGATGACTTGTATTCAACTTGTTAGTGATGTGTGCAGTAACTTATAGACAGGTTTATGGCATGTTTTACTGTAGTAAAGAAGTACTTTGAGTCTGTACAAGTCTGTAAAACTTTCAGCTCATCTTTTCCAGGGCCCACCTCTTCATTTCTAGGACACACCCCTCCTTTTCCAGGATCGACCCCTCCTCTTCCAAAACCCACCCATCTTATTCCAGGACCAACCCCTTCTTTTCCAGGACCAACCTTTCCTTTTCCAGAGCCCATCCCTCTTTTTCCGGAGCCCACACTCTCTTTTCCAGGACACACCCCTCCTATTCCAGGATCCCACTTCACCCCAGCCCCCAGAAAACTCGTTTCTTAACGCAATTTATTCCTGTCTCCCAAAATATTGTGGGATTTTCTTCCACTCCGAGGCTGAGACCGTCCCTCCCACATGGCTGCTAAATCAGACGGAGCTCTTCTCCTGGGTGCCTCGTTGTTGTCAGCAATAAAACCCGACCTTCCTTATTCTTTAACTGCTGACAGCATGTCCACCGCTTTCCATATTGGATTTTATTAAGACCCTCTCCCTCCTCCCTCTCTCCTAACCATCCCCTTCCTAACCCACATCCCCTCCAGCCTTCGTCTTGGGGCGGAAATATTGGGGAATATGAAGGGACACCTCGCTTTCTATTAAAGGATACTGGATCGATGGGGAGGCCGTCTTTTTTAGAGTAAATGTGAAAATATTGACAAAATGAAAATATTTTCTCGATTATAGTCATGACAGTTTCTGTCAGATATATAAATATAAGTTTTGGGGGCATTTACATTTAAGATTTAATTATCTATCTATTCAATTATTTTTTGATTAGGGCAGACAGCCTAATAAACGTCAGACACACGCCAGTGTTTGAGAATGTGAAATTATACTGCTCTCCCTTCTCTGTTTTAGGACGAGGATTCCTATATACATTATCTTTCACCCCTCTAAGAATTCCTTTACATATACACGTACATTGGCTTTTGCTTCCTCATTGTAGCCCAGGTTAATTGCAAATCGTCCCTCTCAGGATACCAGATTAATTACCTGAGCTCACCCCAACGAGGGATAGATATCTCATGAACTGCTCATTCTCTTGTGGGTAAACATGAATCAGTTTTATAGTTTTAAACAAGGGAGAGAGAGAGAGAGAGAGAGAGAGAGAGAGAGAGAGAGAGAGAGAGAGAAGAGAGACGAGAGCGAGAGGGGGGAGAGGAGAAGAGAAGAGAGAGAGAGAGAGAGAGAGAGAACCTGAAAACATATGCAAACTAAATGCTATCATATAATGATCAAAAACCTCTTTTAGCTGACAAACCCTAATGAGAGCTAATGATCCTCTTGATAAAAAAGTTCAGTCGGTGATGATGAAAAGATTCTCCTTTTCACAAAAAAATAAATCAAATCAAATCAAATAATTAAAAGAAAACGAGTATAAAGCGGAATGTCGACTCTTGGCGGAATAAGGCTGAAGGAAATGATGATGGCTTCAGAATGTAGACTGACACGGGATGATTATTTTGACACCCGTTACCTTGCAAGGGAGAGGGGGGCAGGTGGAAGGAGATGGGAAAGAGAGCACCCCTCATCCCCCCCAAAAAAAGTTGACTAACAAAGCAAAGCAGCGTCTAGGGAAAAGAGGCTTATAAGACAATGGTTCTTGATGTTTATGCAATCAGCTGTTTAACCAAAAACAGCAGTTAGCTATTTAACCAAAATTGACAATCAGCTGTTTATCTAAAAATGAAAATAAGCTGTTTCAACTTAAGATGACAGTGAGCTGTTCAACTTCAAATGATAATCAGCTGTTAACTAAAGATGAAAATAAGCCTTTCCTGGTTAACTTCTCCCTCGCTCTCTCTCTCTGTCTCTGTCTCTCTCTCGTAGCCTGTAAAATGAATGTAGTTCTTCACAAGTAGCTGGGTAGCCAATATTCGATTCCTGAACTGGACGAAGAGGGGTGGGTGGAATGTAGATTGGCGGGTTCCCCAAAATTGAAGTATGCCTCTATGGACCTAAGTAGACGTCAGGTTGACCGCTCTGTCGAAATGAGTACCTCGTCGGAAGGGCCTCGATGAGGTAGTCCGTCACATCCTGACTTTTCCCTTCCTGGTGGACAATATCCAGGAGAGAGGAAAGATAAAAAAGTCGTTTATTTATGAGGAAAAGGCAAATTTATGGCACCAATCACCACAACAACGAGGCAGAGCAATGGAACAGATCATTTAACTGATGAGTAAACAAAATCCTAATGACTTCGAACACACCACCTTCGAGTTAATTAATAAAAAAACAATAAAACATCGAAAAGTAGAAGCCATCGGGATTTGTAATACAATGGACATAAGTCTCGGCTCAGATTTAATTTACGAATACCATCAATATTCCCGAAATCTGCAAATTTTACCCAATTCAATTTCCGATCATGTCGCTTTCTGGATTCTCATGCATTGGCACAAGACACCGACGAATTCGGAGAGATTCTGGGGAGATAAATCTCTCACAATGAAGAGTGACGGTGACAGGTCTCGATGAGAGAAGAGAAATGACGCAGTCTGGGATTTTGTTTCAACTTCAAGTCAATAACAAAAACATTTACGTTGAAAATATGTTTTCTTTTTCTAGAATTTATTGACAGAATCATCGACTTATTAATCCCTCCCTCCCTCCAGAGTGTTCAGTCTGAATTAACTTACGTCAATAATAAGATTCTGATGAAGCGTCAGTCCTTTTGACTCTTGCTTCAGGTTTGGGAAGTTTCTGTCGGGACAGAGAGCTGCAAATAGAGAAATAATATTAATTAAGCTGCTTGAGTCTCTCTCTCTCTCTTTCTCTCTCAGTAAATAACCAGTGAAAATATGAAAACAGATCAGGGGTCACAGGTCACAAATCAGGGGTCAGTGGACAGCCCTCTTTAGCCTCTGTCATAAATAACTGATATGAGAGAGAGAGAGAGAGAGAGAGAGAGAGAGAGAGAGAGAGAGAGAGAGAGAGAGAGAGGGAGGGGTTCTGGGGGGGGCGAGGTACGGTTTGTATGGGAGCTAATGGAGGGGGAGGGAGGGTGTGGGTGATAACTATAGAAGTGGTTTATGGTGGGGAGAGGGAAGGGGGAAGGGGTCGTGGAAAGAGATCGAACAATGAAAGAGAGGGAATTATGAGATAGCAAAGGTGGTTTCATAATGTTTAAAGGATACACATAGGATTTATTTATCTTCATTTTACTTGCTCGTTTATTCAACTTATTTTCTTAATTTCCTGTTTATATCTGTTGAAGTTACTTTCACAGATACAGCGCAGGAATAGTGGAATGGACGAAGGCAGAACTCCGCAGCATAGATAAGACAACCAGGAAACATATGACAATACACAAAGCACTACACCCAAGAGCAAATACGGACAGACTATACATAACACGAAAGGAAGGAGAGGGAGAGGACTACTAAGTATAGAGGACTGCGTCAACATCGAGAACAGAGCACTGGGGCAATATCTGAAAACCAGTAAGACGAGTGGCTAAAGAGTGCATGGGAGGAAGTAGACGAAGACCCAGAAATATACAGAGACAGGAGAATGACAAACAGAACAGAGGACTGGCACAACAAACCAATGCACGGACAATACATGAGACAGACTAAAGAACTAGCCAGCGATGACACATGGCAATGGCTACAGAGGGGAGAGCTAAAGAAGGAAACTGAAGGAATGAACCAAATATGTTCAAAGAACGATAGACGGAAATAACATCTCTCCAATATGTAGGAAGTGCAATACGAAAAATGAAACCATAAACCACATAGCAAGCGAATGCCCGGCACTTGCACAGAACCAGTACAAAAAGAGGCATGATTCAGTGGAAAAAGCCCTCCACTGGAGCCTGTGCAAGACACATCAGCTACCTTGCAGTAATAAGTGTACGAGCACCAACCTGAAGGAGTGATAGAAAACGATCAGGCAAAGATCTTCTGGGACTATGGTATCAGTACAGATAGGGTGATACGTGCAAACAGACCAGACGTGACGTTGATTGACAAAGTCAAGAAAAAAGTATCACTCGTTGATGTCGTAATACCATGGGACACCAGAGTTAAAGAGAAAGAGAGGGAAAAATGGATGAGGATCAAGACCTGAAAATAGAAATAAGGGGGATATGGGATATGCCAGTGGAAATTGTACCCATAATCATAGGAGCACTGAAAAGTAATCTAGAAAAACTAGAGGCTGGAGTAGCTCCAGGACTCATGCAGAAGAGTGTGATTCTAGAAACGGCGCGCATAGTAAGAAAAGTGATGGACTCCTAATGAGGCAGGATGCAACCCGGAACCCCACACTATAAATTCCGTCCAGTCAAATTGGAGGACTGTGTTAGAACAAAAATAATAATAATAAAAAAAATAATGATAATAATCCCTGGCTTTCTTACATATATTTCAGTAGTCTCATTATAAAAAAAGCCAAGCAAGTCCGTAGAGAGAGAGAGAGAGAGAGAGAGAGAGAGAGAGAGAGAGAGAGAGAGAGAGAGAGAGAATACCCCCTGGTGCATTCAAAAGGGTAAACTCACGCAAAGCCAATTTGTCACCCAAATTGTAGCGGCTCTTGACCTAATCTTTTCTCTGGACATAAAAGTGACCTCCCCAGCCTCTGAAAGTTTCCAAGATGGCCACAACGAGGATCATCACGTGCTTCTCATTCAACTACTGAAGTGTTGACTTTCCACAGAAGAAATGGGTTTAATAAATCTTAAAAGAGGGTGGTCTAAATATGCATTTTGTGGGGGTTCTCTAGACAAATTTTTTGCGGGTCCTCTTCGCCTTCCACAAGGTCACCTCAGGTCACCAGGCTCCCCCACTTCCCTCTGAAACAAATGCAGAAGGTCTCAGTTCCCTAGTGATGATTTCTCTAAAACTCAAGTTTCTGGGGAAGATATTTTCTTGTATTCGTCTATGGATACATAACAATACTAATAATTCATAACGTTATGATAATGTCTACACGATACACATAAATATTCAGACCAACATGAATGAAATTGTTTTCATATATATAATAATTGTATATTAATACACAAACAAATCTTAGCTATCAATGATTTGTAAGAGGAGTAATGACAATAATACACTTTTATTTCGTTTTATATTTTCCACAATAAGTATCAAAATAATCTTGTGCTTGCAGTCTCCAAGAATGGTTTGTGGTTAGAAAATAATTTTTTTTCTCTCTCTCTCTCTCTCTCTCTCTCTCTCTCTCTCTCGTGACAGTCTCGTAAGTATGGAATGATCTGTTTCCCCTCTATTCTTTGCCTAAAAAATAATGAAAGAATAAATTTTAAAAAATCGAATTTCCAGAGGTCAAAAATCGTTCTTCATAGATCTAGAAGAGGCTTTTTACTTCCCCTTTTGGAGTAAAAAATAGAGAGAGAGAGAGAGAGAGAGAGAGAGAGAGAGAGAGAGAGAGAGAGAGAGAGAGAGAGTCATCAAGATGGCAAACCAGACATTGATAAAGATTCTGGCCCTTAAGTAAGTAAAAGAAGAAAACCTTTCCCATCGTCTGTGCAAAAACCAGTTCCGCCTGACGGATTAGAAAAAGAAATAAAAAATTCTTCTTGGATCACTCCGCCCCAGTCTTTTTCCCGATATATAAAAATGAATAAAATGGGAGGGGGGACGGTCGAAATAAATTCAATTTTGAGGGCCGAATGTCACACCAGAAGAGAAGAAAAGAGAAGAGAAGAGAAGAGAAGAGAAGGCCAATCGGATCCACCGTTTTTCTTCTTCGATAAAATTTGCAAGGAATTCCCATCGCTCGTTCAACCTCTCTTCAATACAGAAGTCGGGTTTTCCCACGAATTGTATTGGAAATACAGTAGATTAACGGAGATCTGCAGGGTCAAAAAATGGAAGATACAGAGATCTGTAATTACCAACATCAAATACTGTAGCACTGTATCCGTGCGAGTGAAGATTTAATTAATTGTTCAATATGCAACCAAAATTGTTTTGAATTCCACCTACCAGTCTAAAAGCCAGAGGGAGAGAGAGAGAGAGAGAGGGAGTCGTACGTAGAAAATCGCATTAAAATCTACTCTTCAAGAAACTATCTTCTATCACTCAATAACGCAATGTCATTTTCTTTCATTGACTGAGAGAATGAATCAACTGTGGGAGGAACACAGAGGCAGGAAAGAGAGTGAGGCAGAATCAGAGGCTCGCCACCAAAATCCCTATCCAGACGGGACCTTCAATGATAATGATAATGAGTCCTTCAATGATGATCAATGGTGACGTTGGGAGTCACAATTATTAAATCAGATATTCACTCCTTATCGTAATCACTTGTGGGGGGGGGGGTTTGGATTTTGGGGTTAGAGTAAAGGATACTGGGAGGGGGAAGGGGGTGGGAGGACGTTTGATCTGGTGCCCCATCACCACTAACCAAAGTCATTATATATTATGATGATTATACGATCTCTCTCTCTCTCTCTCTCTCTCAATCCATCGATCGACATTACATGAACTCCAAAGGAACTGAAGTGGGAAAATCTCATTATAAACACATCTCTCACGACCACATAAAAGAAAATCTCTCTCTCTCTCTCTCTCTCTCTCTCTCTCTCTCTCTCTCTCACAAAAATATGAAAAGCGGAAATGAAACAGATGTGGTTTATATAGACTTTGCAAAAGATTTGACAAGGTAGATCATAATATATTAGCGAAGAAAATGAGAAAACATAATATAGTGGATAAAGTAGGAAGATGGTTAAAAGAATTTTTACACAACAGAAAACAGATAGTTATTGCAAACGATGAGAAATCGGATGAAGCCAAGGTAATATCCGGTGTGCCACAAGGTACGGTGTTAGCTGCAATACTGTTTGTTATTATGATTGAAGACATAGACAGTAATGTTAAGGATTCGGTAGTGAGTAGTTTCGCTGATGACACAAGAATAAGTAGAGAAATTACTTGTGATGAAGATAGGAACGCGCTACAAAGAGACCTTAACAAAGTATATGATTGGGCAGAGGTAAATAGGATGGTATTTAACTCTGATAAATTTGAATCAATAAACTATGGAGACAGAGAAGGAAAGCTATATGCATATAGGGGACCTAATAATGAGACAATCACAAATAAGGAAGCAGTTAAAGACCTTGGTGTGATGATGAATAGGAACATGTTATGCAACGATCAAATAGCAATTCTATTGGCAAAATGTGAAGCAAAAATGGGAATGTTGTTACGGCATTTCAAAACAAGAAAAGCTGAACACATGATTATGCTTTATAAAACATATGTTCGTAGTCCACTTGAATATTGCAATATGATATGGTACCCACTCTATCAAAAGGATATTGCACAAATAGAGAGTGTACAAAGGTCCTTTACAGCTAGAATAGAAGAAGTTAAGGACCTTGAGTACTGGGAAAGACTACAATCCTTAAAATTATATAGTCAAGAAAGGAGAAGAGAACGCTACATGGAAACAGATAGAAGGAATAGCTGAAAACATCATGGAGCTAAAAATATCAGAAAGAGCAAGCAGAGGTAGATTAATAGTGCCCAAAACTATAACAGGAAAAATAAGGAAAGCACACAGGACATTAATCCACTACGCACCAGCATCGATAATGCAGCGTCTATTCAATGCGTTGCCAGCTCATCTGAGGAATATAACAGGAGTGAGCGTAGATGTGTTTAAGAATAAGCTCGACAAATATCTAAACTGCATCCCAGACCATCCAAGATTGGAAGATGCAAAATATACCGGAAGATGTAATAGCAACTCTCTGGTAGACATTAGAGGTGCCTCATACTGAGGGACCTGGGGCAACCAGAACAAGATGTAAGGTCTGTAAGGTAAGGTTCAGGAGTAGGCATAAAGCCCTTCACTATTAATAATAAAAAAATGGCAACTTTTGCACATGAACCATATGGGGTCTGTTGCAATTAGAAATATATCTATAATGAGAGAGCGAGAGAAAATTTGTGCGAGAGTGAGCTAGAGATACAGAAAGACAGAGAGAGAGAGAGAGCAGAGAGAGAGAGAGAGAGAGAGAGAGAGAGAGAGAGAGGTGATATAAATGTTATAAACGCAAGTTTTCTGAAAGATGTTTAATTAATCCGTCCAGCTGCAAAGTTTGGAGAGAGAAAAAAACTGTCATATATATTTGACTTTCTCAAATGTCTGAAAGACTTTCTGAAGAGGAATTAGCGCATTGTTTGTTAAGATTTCTCAGGGCGTAATTATTTGGAAAGAAAAAATTAACATTAACAAATAAATATATAAAAATGTTCGTCAACCATCACAATCCAACGAGAATGATTTTAGGGAAGTATTCACTGCATCTTCCCTGGAATTTTCGCGGTTCCAACTGCAGACCTCCTCCTCAGTAGGGAGACTGTTCTTCCACAGTCATCCGATACCTGTCAGATTCAGGTATATTTATGGGATGTGGAACAGACCATTCTTCGCCATCATAGCCAAGTGGGTCATCGCTTTATACCTTTGAGGCTAAGATAAGACAGATCAAAGGGTCGAAATTAGTTTTGAAAATTGCAAAAAAACTCAAGAATAACGCCAAACCCTCCCTATTTCCCACTCTACGTTGAAACCAACGTAGAAAGAACAACATACTCTTCATTTATCGAAGCAACGTACAAGATGTTCTCCAGTTCTTCACTGTTCTTTGACTCTCCAAATACTTAGCATTTTGTCAAAACCCCGAAATGTGTAGCCCCAACCTTTGCAAAATATCTCGTGCCCGCCCCAAATCCACATTCCTCCGCAAACATCTTCTCCCCCCCAACCCGAGTGCTGTGTCAATGTTTGCAACTGCCGGCCTTCGTGGCTGAATATAAAGTATTTCGGGTCTCGCCAAAGTATAATTTTGCCCTTCGCGGCGTCACAAACACACAGAAAAATATACACACAGGGGAGTGTATTTTAGCAATTTTGCTCAGTTTGAAGTTGTTCCTTCTTAGGAGGCGAAGTCTTTGTTGAAAAATAAATGCATATTTCTACGGTACGTTTAGTTTATGTTAGACATTTGCTTGATAAAAGTTTCATGAGTAAATTGATCGTGATTCTGAAATTTTATGAAGTAACACTACGTTTTACTTTTTTTTCAGATAGGATCTTGCAACTTGGATAAGAGCGGGTAAAGCAACTGACAAAATCCAACAGAAAAAATAAAAAATGAAAACTCAGAAATACCTGAAAATTAAAAGGAAATTAACTCATGTTTTGACGAAGTTCAAACATAAAGTTCTACCCCAAGATTGTCACAAACAAATAGGCAGAAGAAGAAGAGGAAGACAAGAAGGTAAACAGCGAGGCACCTTTCGTTTAATAAATATTACAGTCCAAAATCTAATTTAGTTAAGGGAAAGACTGAAATGCTGTTGAAAGCTAACTTGAGGAGACACGTCGATAGATTTATTGAATGAGGTCAATACTATGGATGAAAATATACCTTGAGATGAATGAAGGATTTTGCGATGTGATAAGATTTCAAAAGTTAAGAAAATGCTATGGATGAAAAATACATTGAGATTACTGAGGAAATTTAGAATTTTGAAAATACAATTGAGAACTCTCTCTCTCTCTCTCTCTCTCTCTCTCTCTCTCTCTCTCTCTCTCTCTCTCTCTCTCTCTGGGAGAGAATGAATGAACGACCTCCTCAACATAATATGATCTTAGTTCCTTCCTACCCAATTCGTTCCGGACTTTTCTCTTTCCCTGATTCCCTTTTCCTATTATTTCCTTTTTCTCTTGAGCCAGGAACCTTAAAGAAATATGAGAGAGAGAGAGAGAGAGAGAGAGAGAGAGAGAGAGAGAGAGAGAGAGAGAGAGAGAGAGAGAGAGAGTTTAAACAGGTGCATCCAACACTGTCCATGTAAGATTTAGTTTAATAAACCACAAGACTTTTACCATAAAACCGTTTTATTTTTTTTAAACAGAGGTTTAATACGTTAAACACTGTTTGCCTAAAGGGGTTTTATCGAAAAACCTTAATATTAAAAACCGTCACTGACTTTAAAATATTACGCACTGTTTAAGTTGAGGCTCCTGGAGAGCTCTTCTTCACGGGCTGTTTCACCTCAATAAGGATTCGAAGATTTTTCGCTTCAACTTCCATTACCGTTGTTTTCGGTTAACTGCCTCGTCTCCCATAATTTGGGGGCGTCGATATGTTAAGATAATTATTAATGCAAACAAGGATTTATGTCTGGTTACAACCTACCAAATGATTCCTTTTTCACTCTAGACAAATAAAAATAATAATCATTACTTCATTTGTTAAGCCTCTCTTTCATTTCCAGTTCCTACAAAAATGAGAGAGAGAGAGAGAGAGAGAGAGAGAGAGAGAGAGAGAGAGAGAGAGAGAGAGAGAGAGAGGGGGGGGGGGGGGAATACGCTAATTTTTTTTTACTTTGGTAAAAGACAAGAGAATCCGACAATTGTTCGCAATCGTCGCTCTCTCTCTCTCTCTCTCTCTCTCTCTCTCTCTCTCTCTCTCATAAGAGATGTCTTGTTTGTCAATAATCCAGCCAGATGTTATGGTCGAAATCACTTAATAAATATTGTCATGACAAACTAGATGAAGACAAGGACGACAGTAGGATTTTAATCCCCAGTTGAACAGCGAGAAACTAATCCCACAGAATTTATAATCGTTCTTTTTTGTAATTGTATCTTTGCTGGCAAGTAGAAGCCAATGTTTTTTTTTTTTTAATTTAATTCAATACTTGTTTTCATTTTGAGACGTAAGAATTCATGTTGTGCCATATTTTCCTAATGTTATGACAGAGGCAGCAGCACGCTTTCATAGGTGGTCACCAGTCCAATCACTGACCAATCCTAATTTATCTAAATTCAATGAAAGAGAGAGCGAACGCAGCCCCTCCTGATTATCGTGTGCTCCGAATGTAATGACTGTATTAAGCATATCTTTTTAATTCTTTATACATTTTCATAACATCCACTGTCTATATCCCCAATAACCAAACAAAACTGGAATAAAGGTAACACCTCAGCTTCACGGGATTCTAAAGTGGCAGTTACGTAATAAACATTTTAGATGTCACACATGACGTGACAAATCTCCTTCATCGACTGTTAAGTGTAACATTCATTATTTCAAGTTAAGAACGACGTGGAATTGCCGTCAGCTCTGAGATATCTCGAAAATGTTCAAGTGCAGGCAATGACATGGGGTACTTTCGTACTTAACGGACTTTGTCACTTGGGAAAAGTCCGGACTTCAAGGTGTCCATTAAGGTGAATACTACTGTAATTGAACACAATACCTCCTGACTATCGTGGTTTTCTGAATCTAATCTCTTTGACTCCTCCAAAAATCTACAATTGCTCACTGTAAATATCTTCTGCAGACAAACTGGAAACAACTGTCTAGATTATTTCCCCAGATATTTTATTTTCCCAAATAAAATTCCACACAAGAGCCCAGTCATACGCTACACCCCACGTAACAATGACGGCCCACAAACACTACAAAGATAAATCTCATTCAAATCCTCTATATTAACGGAAAACGATTCGGGGACTATAATGAAAGCCTAAATGGAGGAAAAATTATTTCACTGTCCCGTGAAGTTCGTCTGAGCAAATAAAGGATTTTGTGGATTCCGTCATCATTCAAAAATGAAATAAAAACTCTTTCAGCCGAATGATAAGCCAGATTTAATTCCTATTCCCTCTCATTTTTATCACTGCAATGACCTCTGTGGATATTACCTCGATATTCGCTGGCTTTTAAAATATGCTGTAGAGAGGGAAGTGGATATTACCTATCATATCAATAATCTATTGCCCAGCAGAATTGACAATAATTTCCTGTGTTCGATAAATGGAAATAAAATTTAATACCTGGTAGATAATAAAATCTAATGAAGGACTCGCATGAATGACACAAAACGCGCTTACGTCAAGTAGTCCTTTAATAAACCAGTATAATAGCAACCAGTTCCTGAGCATCAGGTAAAATCGATCGCTATTTCAGCCTCATAAATGCTCAAAAAGTTTCGGAATCTCCTTTTATCTTATGTTTTTCCATCCACCCTGAATAAAGGTCCCGGAGGAGGCGGAGACCAAAATTAACTCACTTTTGGGATTCTGCCGCTTAGATAATTGGCCTCTTAATGGAGTTATCAAGGTGCTTCCTCACTGACGATGCTGCCCCCAGTGGCTCCAGGAGAGAGAGAGAGAGAGAGAGAGAGAGAGAGAGAGAGAGAGAGAGAGAGAGAGACTGAAATGTTCATATCTGCTTCAACCCAGAGGTTGTTATCAAGAACATATTCCGAAATAAAAATAATTTTCTGGAACGCTCTGTCTGTCTGTCTGTCTGTCTGTGTCTGTCTGTCTGTCTGTCTCACACAAACACATTTTTCTGACCCCGAATAAAAAAAGTCAGAGTAACTTAAATATAATTCCAATTGTCTTCAGATAATATTGTCAAATGAACTGAAATTTGCAGTATTATATAGGAAATTTAATAAATAAAATTATGGTTTTTAAAACACTTGAAATAAAAATAAAGAAAACGAACTAAATAACACGAAGTTAAAACAAAAATATCAATTATAAAAAAGGGATAAAACATTACAATTATAAAAATCAGGAGAACATAAGTTATGACACAGCCCAAGATTCGATAACATTGAGTACATGGTCACCCTCCCTCCCTCCTCCTCCTCCCTCCACCACCACCACCACCACCCCCTCCCCCCCATAAAAATAAGGGCGTCCCCTACCTGTCACTTTCCATCAAATGAAACTTCTGACACCTAGAATAAAAACAGAGATTGTCACCAAAACACCCTAATTTCCAAGTCAGTCTTTACTAAAGGACTAAATGATCAAATTATATTAATCCCTAAATAAATCTGATGGAATCTGTCGCTCCTTTGACGGATTCCATCAATATTCATCATAAATTAATGATCTTATAACTTCATTACCGCCTTCATGAAAGCAGGAGGAGAAAGGGTGGAGAATGAAAAACTGACAAGAGTGAGAATCAGAAGAGAGACAGAGAGAGAGAGAGAGGAGAGACAGACAGACAGACAGACAGACAGACAGACAGAGAGAAAGAAGTCTAAACTGACGACCATATCAGATATATGGCGTCACAGAGCCCAGTGGAGCAAATGGCCTCTCTCTCTCTCTCTCTCTCTCTCTCTCTCTCAGCAATTAAGAACCAAAGGCAATAAACCACCAATTATGAATGATCAAATATTAATCTTCTGGGGTGAGACTGCAGGACCAATATGCCCATGACCTTACAGACGATCAAAGTAACTTAATTACTGTATGGTCACCCGTCCAAGTAATGAACAGATCTAGTGGTCAATGCACCTTGATAAAAACCATGCCTATCTTGCTATTCTATATATTTATTATCTTTTTAAAACAATTCTCAAGAGCCAGGACCATTTTTAAAAGTGAAGGCCGACGGTGGGGGGTACCTAACAAGCCTTTTCCTGCTTTACATAAACAATCGCATTCAAATCACTTAACTATGACATATGACCTTGAGGGAGGTCACAAGATGACGTCATTTCCGGCTACTTTCCAAAACATTGCAGCCCAAACCTGCAGGTGAGATTGCTGTAGGTTTGAGCAACACTGAACCGCCCACCCACCTGACCTATCCAGCGCCCTCTCTCCAACTCGGGGCCAAAGTTTCAACATAACAGAAAAGTCCACAAACTGCCGTGAAACAACCATTTCCCGAGGAATCTTGGCACTAAATATGATCCTGTTTGTGTGTGTGTGTAGGGGGGGGGGGGGGGGGGGGGGTGGGTGGGGGGGGGGATTACAGCATGGGCACAAATAAAGGTCAAATAAGTCGAAATCGATGAGAATATTTCCTTCTTTTTTCCAGAAAGTGTTAAATTGTCAGCTACAGTTGTAATTCCTGAAGAACATAAACGAAATACTTTGGATTCATGTTATGAGCAGCTCCATTCTTGATGTTTACGTATAGCTGGAGGCAGACTTATTATCGTCCTTTAAATAAACGTACCTACAGAGAAGAATCTGCATGAAGAATATTTGCGGAATACTTCTAGTGTTATACGAGTACCCTGTGTGTATGTATATGTGTAGATACCCTTACTAAAGTAATTTAATTGAGTCAAGTATACACATTCTCAAAATACCCAACACCACAGCGCATGCCCATTGCCACGTCTACAGAACGCCCAAGGACTCCAGATTTGGCGAAGAAAGCGAAAGTTCCCTCAACTACTGGATTTATAGATAGAGTCGTCTGAATTCCAGAAACTTGAAGATTTTTGTGAGCTGAACTACGTCGCACTGGAAGGATTAAAATGTACATTTGCTCAAATATAAAACTGTTCTGTGGCATTTCGGCCACTTGGACCCCAATTACCTTTGGAACCACATGACGGAATTCTGAACTCCATAACAAAAAGTAGTCATTCTAGGCAACTTTTTAACATACTTATAGAACCCTGGGAATGATGTACTTATCACACATACAACATGAGAACGTACATACAAAACAAAAAATGAGTACACTAAAAACAACAAAAATAAATATAAAAAATAACAGCAAGAGATGCTACCAGCTTGAGTGTAGGAAACTCTCTAGTTCATCACATTTGCTCATTATCTAACCTTCGGTTAAAATCGCCTAAACACATTTATATAATCAACGCCGCGCCCCCTCCCCCCCCCCCCCCCCCCCTCCCCCCCCCCCCCCCCCCCCACCTTTTTTTTAGAATTTTAAAACTGGTGTCTGCAAAGATGGCTCTCTATTCTACACTAATAGATTATATTATTTTTTGCGACATATTTTGTTATTTGGACTCGAAATTGTCTTTTAGAATTACACTTGGCCTTCAAGTAATATGAGAGAGCATTCCTTCCCATGATATATAAGTAAGGACCCCCCCTGAACAGATCTTTCACAAACACGATACGAAAATATTTCATAGGAACCCAAAATGTGTTCATTCAAGATCTCGAACCCAATTCAGAATGGATAAAATTACGTATCTGGCCTTCCAGGGCAACAGAAAGTAAATAAATAAATAAATAAATAAATAAAAAGCACTATGAATTTTTTGTAAGACTTCATGATCGACCAAGCGTAAATGAATGTCCTAAGTGAGCGCTGTCTCCCAATACATTTACATATTTCAAAGCAACTGTTACTAATATCAAATTACACCAAGAAATCCAGTTTTCCAAAGGAGCAAAGTGTAGGCCTATCTGGGACCCAATCTCATTTTCAAGAGGGCCCATTTGGAAATAGATCCTATTTCCAAATAAGGTTAAGTGTAGACCTATTTGGCAATAGGTTCCATTTTCAGACAGAAGAATTCCGGTTAGACAAATAACGCAACAAATCCCATTTTCAAAAGATCTGAGTAGGCCTACCTGAGCTCAGATCCCATTTTCAAAAGTTAAACGTAGGTCTATTTGGGAGTAGATTCCATTTGCAAAAAAGATTTTAAAAAAGTGTAGGTCTACCTGGGAACAGATCCCATTTACGAAAGAATTAATTGTAAGCCTATCTGGGAATAGATAAGCACCCCTCCCCATCCCCTCCCTGGGTTTGAGGCCTATCAAGTGCCTTCATATAAACGCAAATTGGTCTCACCCGATTCGTCAACACCACCTGGAATTCGCCATGTTGGAATGCGCTGGAATGAAGTCCGAATTATATATTCACTTATTCAATTCGGGCGAATATTACATTCGGAGTACGGGTTCTATGACAATATGTGTATGCAGTTAACACATTTTTTGAACGTATGACTTTGTATACATGAATATATCTACTGTAAATGATAATACTGTATATATATATATATAGTATATATATACGTATATATATATATATATATATATATACATATATATATATATATATATATATATAATATATATATATATATGTGTGTGTGTGTGTGTGTGTGTGTGTGTGTGTGTGTATATATATAAATATATATATATATATATATATATATATATCTATATATATATAGTACATTTGATATATATGTATATATATATATATATATATATATATATATATATATACTATATATATACATATATATAACATCATTTAAATCCGGCAATTTAAATTATATATATATATATATACACATTATATATATATAATATATATATATATATATATATACCACCATTATATATATATATATATATATATATATATATATATATATATATATATATATATATACATATATTTGTACTCCCGTATTTAGATTTCTATATTCATTTTCATTCCTGTATGTAATTTTGTAATTTTTATCTAAAACCAACATGTAACATATTAAATTTGTTTAAACATACATTTAAGGAAAACTCTAGCACATGGCATTGCTGCACACTACCCGCGCGGGATAATAAAAAACAGAGGCGTAACCCCCCAAAAGCCCCTTACCATAAAAAGGTAAGCCTCAGGATATATAGTAAGCCCAACCTTGTAGCAGCCTTAATAATGAAGAACAGCACCGCTCCGGGGGGACCGAAGGAGATGTGCACGAATGTAGTTTACAAATTTACTTGTCCAGAGGAGGTGTGTAAACCTCACAGCCAAAACTACATCGGGCACACTACAACGAGCCCTTCGGAGACGTCTGCTGGCTCATAGAAATCGAAGGGGCCATCCATCAACATTACATAGTGTTCACGACAGGAAGCCATCTCTACAAGAGCTCATAGAAGGCACCACCGGTCGTACACAGGAAGACAACTACGGTCGCCTCTTAATAACGGAAGCAGTGAGCATCGCTATTCAGAAGCCGACCTTGAACGTCCAACAAGAATCGGACCATATACTCCCCTCCAGCAGGAGAAGGAATACCCAAGCCAACAGGGACCAGACAGCGCGCCCCAATCCACCGAGAACATCGCGCCCCTTGGAAGGCATGAGAAGACCCAGCGTCAGCGAAAGTCAAGTAACATCCTTACTCAGGTCGCTGAGACCCAGCCCAACACGAATCAGCAAACCGTTAACCAACGTAGACCATTTTGGACACACACACACACACACACTCAAATTTAAATCATACATTTATGTATAAACAGAAATTATCTCTTGTACCTTTATGCATGCTATAAAATATATACATATACTTGTCCTCCGTATTAGATTTTATATTCATTTTCATTCCTGTATGTAATTTGTAATTTTTATCTAAAACCAACATGTAACATATAAAATTTTTAAACATACATTTAAGGAAACTCTAGCACATGGCATTGTATTTTGAATATTTATTTAACCACTGTTTAAACTTTCACTCTTATTGTCGCAGTACATATGTCCTTATATTCTTTGTAACTAAAAACAACGCCCTTAAGCTGTTAATCCCTAGACTAACCAGTACCCATACCTCGAGGTCATACCTCCCACACGATGAGATAAATAGGCCGAAAGGTCAGATTGTAAGTCAGTAGTCGCTTGATAATGCCATAAGGCGAAACAGCTGTCGTGACAAAATTCAATAAATGGAAGAAGGAAGTCTGCGTATTATTTCACCAGAAATTGACGAACGAGAATCGGAAAAAAACTTCGTCGGTATGAAGATACCTGCAAGAAACTTATTGATGCCACTAAAGCAATTGCTTTTAACGAAAATTGTATTAGAGAAAAAAAACTATGCCCTAAAAGTATTGGAAGAAGTGGCCGGGCATGGACACGATGGAGGGAGGTAGAGAAGATACTCCGACACCGTATAGAAGAATCCGCAGCAAGAATCCAGCAACTTGAAGTTGAGAAGAGAAAACGTTGGGAAGATTTCTGCATTAACAGCCCACTAGATGACCAACAAAAAGCACGTGGACCTGCTTGAGTTAGAGAAGAGGAAATACAGACAGGTGGTGACAACGAGGCACAACAAGAAGCTACTCATCCTTCATGGGGTCCCCGTGAGAAGTGAGGAAAAACACAAAGATGGCTTCGTCAAACCTGGCTGGAATCGACCTTAGCCGTGGCCCACCGAGAGATTCAATCTCTCGGTGGCCAAGCCTTAGCCCCCATCAAAGGTCCCTCCTGAACCTGGGTCTGCAGTGCACTATGCCAAGAAACCACACACTGAAGACCTAAGAGAATAGAAACGGAGGCACTTATAGACCGACTTTTACAACTCCGAGATGATGGTAAGCTAGAACTAAACACCTACCGTCATTGATGAACTTGTTGGAGAAGCAGGACGACAGAGAGGACATTTCCGAAGCCAATTAATCACCAAGGAGATGAGGGAAGCCGCTAAAGAACTACGTAGCAACCCAGACATCATCATTCGGAAAGGTGACAAATCATCAGTTGTACGTAGTGATGAAGAAAGTGATTATTTTGAAAAGATGGATAGGATCCTCCTGGACACTTCCAAATTCCAACGCTTGACAAAAGGACCCCACGAGGACCTCAGAAAGAAAAGTGTCGAGGCTTGTGACTAGGGCCAACAATCAGCAAGACGTCGTAAAAATTCCCTAAGGTAAAGGAGACTATGGGCCCGGTTAACTGCTACGGAACAGTGAAAACACACAAGGCAGGCAAACCCCCATAAGGCCCAGCATCTCTCAGATGACATCCCCAACCTATAGGATAGCGAAAGTCCTGAATGATTTGCTGGTACCTTACATACCCACCCCGGTGCATATTCACTGAAATCAGCGGTGGATGTTTATTGATCCTCCTACAGGAAAAAGGACCAGAAGACGACATTGCCTCACTCGACGTGGTGAGATGTTTGTTTACGAACGTTCCCGTCGAAGAAAGAAACGATCGACATCATTCTTGATCGTGTAGTACAGGTCCGAGAAGAACCCGCTGCCCATTTCCGAAGATGTCCTCCGAGAGATGCTGAAAGCTAAGCACTACCAAAGAACCCCTTTCCTCTCTAATCAGGGGGAATTATTTCGACAAGTAGACGGAGTCGCCATGGGATCCCCACTAGGGGTCCTCTTTGCAAATATGTACATGGCCACCGTCGAAGAAAGGACCTTTAGAGAACATCTAAAACCTAGGATTTATCGGGCGGTACATCGACGATATATTCGTCACAATAAAAAGAGCCTGAAGATAAAACCCAAAAAAACTAGCAGATGCTCTGAAAAGAAACTCAGTGCTCAACTTCACCACAGAGCACAGCCAGCAGAAGACTTTGCCATTTCTTGATGTCCTGGTAAAAACAACAAGAAGGACAGTTTAAGACGACCGTTTATACGAAAGCAACGAACGCTGGGCGTTGCTTGAACGCACGCGGGGAGTGCCCGGACGCATATAAAAAGTCTGTCGTGAGTGCGTATGTCAACAGAACCTTCACACACAGCTCATCATGGAAAGATATACATAACGAACTCGACCGAATTCGCCACTGCTGACAAACAACGGGTATGCAGATCAAATTATCGAAGCAGCAATAATAAAAAAGAAAATGGGACGAATTTTACCAACCAAACACCATGGCGAAAAACGAGGAAAACTTGGATTATTTACCATCGTGTACATTATGGGTCTGCATACAAGGAGGATTGCTGCACACTACGCGGGATAATAAACAGAGGCGTAAACCCCAAAAGCCCCTTACCATAAAAATAAGCCTCAGGATATATAGTAAGCCCAACCTTGTAGCAGCCTTAATAATGAAGAACAGCACCGCTCCGGGGGGGACCGAAGGAGATGTGCACGAATGTAGTTTACAAATTTAACTGTTCCAGAGAGGAGGCTGTGTAAACCTCACAGCCAAAACTACATCGGTGCACACTACAACCCGACCTTCGGAGGACGTCTGCATGGCTCATAGAAATCAAGGGGCCATCACCCTCAACATTACATAGATGTTCACGACAGGAAGCCATCTCTACAAGAGCTCATAGAAGGCACCCAGGTCGTACACAGAGAAGACAACTACGGTCGCCTCTTAATAACGGAAGCAGTGAGCATCGCTATTCAGAAGCCGACCTTGAACGTCCAACAAGAATCGGACCATTATACTCCCCTCCAGCAGGAGAAGGAATACCCAAGCCAACAGGGACCAGACAGCGCGCCCCAATCCACCGAGAACATCGCGCCCCTTGAAGGCATGAGAAGACCCAGCGTCAGCGAAAGTCAAGTAACATCCTTACTCAGGTCGCTGAGACCCAGCCCAACACGAATCAGCAACCGTTAACCAACGTAGACCATTTTGGACACACACACACACACTCAAATTTAAATCATACACATTTATGTATTAAAACAGAAATTAATCTCTTGTACCTTTTATGCATGCTATAAAATATATACATATACTTGTACTCCGTATTTAGATTTCTATATTCATTTTCATTCCTGTATGTAATTTTGTAATTTTTATCTAAAACCAACATGTAACATATTAAATTTTAAACATACATTTAAGGAAACTCTAGCACATGGCATTGTATTTTGAATATTTTATTTAAACCACTGTTTTAAACTTTCATCTTATTGTCGCAGTACATATGTCCTTATATTCTTTGTAACTAAAACAACGCCCTTAAAGCTGTTAATCCCTAGACTAACCAGTACCCATACCTCGAGGTCATACCTCCCACACGATGAGATAAATAGGCCGAAAGGTCAGATTGGTAAGTCAGTAGTCGCTTGATAATGCCATAAGGCGAAACAGCTGTCGTGACAAAATTCAATAAATGGAAGAAGGAAGTCTGCGTATATTTCACCAGAAATGACGAACGAGAATCGGAAAAAAACTTTCGTCGGTATGAAGATACCTGCAAGAAACTTATTGATGCCACTAAAGCAATTGCTTTTAACGAAAATTGTATTAAGAGTAATAAAAACTATGCCCTAAAAATATATATATATATATATATATATATTATATAATATAAAGGTATATATATATATATACATTTTATATATATAAATATTTTTATATATATATATATATATATATATATATATATAATAGTGGTTAAATATATATATATACACATTATATATATATATCGTATATTATTATAGACTATATATATAATATCTATATATATTCAATATATATTTATATAATAATATATATGTATATATTATATATGATATATATATATATATATATATATACATTATATATATATACTATATATATAATATATATATATATATATATAGTATATATATATATATATATATATATATCTATATTTACTATATTATACATATATATACTAATGTATTTAGTAAGGAAATGGGTCTTGGGACATGAAACTTTCCAGCAGAAACACTTGTTTGTATGGTGTTTTTACGTTGCATGGAACCAGTGGTTATTCAGCAACGGGACCAAAGGCTTTACGTGACTTCCGAACCACGTCGAGAGTGAGCTTCTATCACCAGAAATACACATCTCACACAGCTTAATAAAATGCCCGAGAATCGAACTCACGGCTACGATGTGGCAGGCCAATACCATACCGATCACGCCCCTGAGACGGTAACACTTGCAAGGTAAAATTTAAAGAAATGAAAACTCTTGAATCTTTTACCTGTCGAGAAATTGCTCTTCTACGAAGGAAAACTGGAAAACTGGAAAACTGGAAAACTTATATAGAAATTAAAAAATATTCAAAATGTCAACTTTTCCTGCCTAGGAAAAATGAAGGAAGGTATAATAGAAAGTAAGAGAAAGAGCAGTACTCAGACGAGGGGAATTACATCACAAGAGTAAAAGCAGATGCTAAGATTTTCTTTCCTATTTCTTTGACTTTATCCGATACTTTCCGAGAAAAGACACAATCGCCTGGATAGGATAAAATATATTAACATCCCTGATGTTTATCAAAGCCCAATATCCGTCTAGCTACATGCAACACCATCAGACACTAAAAGAAATAAACAGTCAAATTCCGTGGGCGAAGACGATGCTATTGTGTTCCTACGAATGCAAGAGAATTCTACTGAATATGCACGATATTTTTCCCTGCCAACTTGACAGTAATTCCGGATTAACGATACCAAACAAACCTGGTTTATTCCGACGGAATTCCCGTAGTTCCCGACTATCTGATACACTGTTCAAATTTGTGATAAAGCAACTTACATTCTTTTGGAAAACGATAAACTACGTAATACCTTACGTCAACATTTATGTCTTCTTATACACTTTAACTTTTGACTAAATTTGGTGAATAACTTACATTCGTGATGAAAACGATGAACTTGATAGTTTTGGGAATCAACAAACATTTGTGACTATTCAACAGAGTTATTTGGTTTCATAATGAAGTCTCCAAAGACTTCATCGTCCGCAGACGTACAAGTGCTTGAGGTAGAGCCAGTATGTTCCTCGAAAGTTTTCATTCACACCCTTTCATAAATAAAGTTTTAATTATTGTTCTTGGGTGAAAGCTACACCCACTAATGAGAAAAACATTACTCAGAAGAAGACATTTTACTCCCCCCTTGCCAAAAACAGAGGCCCCAGAAATTTTTCTCCCAAAGTTTTAACAAAAGAAAGCTGATCTGGCTACAAAAAATATTCCATGATGAGATCATTTTACTTTCGATTAAAAAAAACACACAAAAGTTACTGGCAAGATATACCTAATAATCAAGTGGCAGAACTTTATTTTTATTTAACAAAAAAATGAATTAGTAAATTAGGTGATCGCGTGGACCCAATACTTTGTAGCTAATTATTTT
The DNA here is from genome assembly GCF_015104395.2 of Macrobrachium nipponense. Lineage (NCBI taxonomy): Eukaryota > Metazoa > Arthropoda > Malacostraca > Decapoda > Palaemonidae > Macrobrachium > Macrobrachium nipponense. Next base: position 31,771,143 of record NC_087214.1, read on the forward strand.
GCTGCTGATTACGACGATAATTATGACCGAAATTAGAAAGATTTAATTTCAACTTTGTGACAACGGAGTGGAATGGTGCTCAGTTCAAATATTAATATGCTGAGTTTTGTTCTCACTGCTTTTGTGATAAACAACTTTGTTAAGCAAAATTATACTTTAAAGGTTATTCTCAAAATACAGGTAATTTATCTTGAGGATATGAGAGAGAGAGAGAGAGAGAGAGAGAGAGAGAGAGAGAGAGAGAGAGAGAGAGAGAGCGGTCCACGAAAAGGCGAATGGACTGACGGTGTCTCGGCCCCAACTCATCAAAAAAGAAGAAGAGAACAGGAAGACGAACTCATGAATACCGTCGGTTTCCCTGTTGGAAACTGAAGCATTCACCATATTCTTCTTCTTCTTTCCTTTCTGCTCCGTGAAACCTTTCGAGGGAGAAAACAGAGGAAACCACTATCTTCGATTATCCACAACAACAAACAAGTAAAAAATGCCCCGAAGTATCTTCGGTGCAATCGAGTTTTCTGTACAGCTGCTACAGCGGATAATAAAGGCCATCGAAAACAAATCTATCTTTCGGTGGTCTCGATATACTTCTGTATGAGCCGGGACCCATGAAACTTTAACTACGGCTCGGTGGTGGCCTGGCCAGTATCGAAGCCTGGCGCACGATTGTGGCTAACTTTAATCTTGAATAGAATAAAAAAAAAAAAAAAAATTACCGAGGCTAGAGGGCTGCAATTTGGTATACTTGATGACTAGAGGGTAGATAATCAACATACCAATTTGCAGAGCCCTAGCCACAGCCGTTTTTAAGATCTGAGGGCGGGCAGAAAAAACTGCTGACGGACAAAGCTGCCACAATAGTTTTCTTCCAGAAAACAAAAAAAGCAGCAACAAATATTCGGGAGCATAAGTAACCTCGAAGCCAAGTAACGAGGAGAGAAATATAGGGTATAAACGACACTGTATTGGGAAGTTCTAGAGATTCCACGCATGCGCCTCTCTCTCCCTTAGATACTAAATATAAGTATCAATACTTAATTGGGAACGATACTTATTATTATTATTATCATATTATTATTCAGAAGATGAACCCACTGACTTGAAATTCAAGCTCCCTAAAAATATAATATTCATTACAAAGAAGAAACAGAAGGCAATAGTGAATTCAGAAAGAAGTCAGTCAGTCATTACAAAAAGAAAAAATTAAATTAATAAGTATAAAGAAAATGGCAAAGCTAATTATTAAAATGCAAGCAGAATTGCTTCAGGGGATTAATAATGCACTGCATCATCGAGGTTCCAACTGCACGACATCCTCTGAAGGGAGACAGTAGCAAGGGTCAGGAAACATCTGTGGTCATACCAAGCCATGATGTAATGCGTTACTACCTTCAGATAATTCTCCTTGGATTTTATATTTCTTTTATATCTTAGATATTTACTTACTGATTTAATTTCTCTTTTTTTTCTAGTTAGTGATCTCTTCATTCTGCATTTCCTATGACCTTCTGTAGTTCTTTCAAATAAACGCCCTATTATTCTTTGAAACCTTGAATTTAAAGTCAGTTGCCCCTGTGGTCCGCTTCTTGTTCCTTACAAATAGGGTTCATTTTAATAATAATAATAATAATAATAATAATAATAATAATAATAATAATAATAATAATAATATAGACACGATTCCAAGATCCCTGAAAAGGAATCTGGAAAAACTAGAGGCTGAAGTGGCTCCAGGACTCATGCAGAATAGTGTGCTCCTGGAAACAGCGCACATAGTAAGAAAAGTGATGGACTCCTAAGGAGGCAGGATGCAACCCGGAACCTCACGCTATAAATACACCCAGTAGAATTGGAGGACTGTGATATATATAATATATATATATATATATATATATAATATATATATAATATAAGAATATATATATCTATATATATATAATAATAATAATAATAATAATAATAATAATAATAATAATAATGAAAGACTAAGGAAGACTAGGGGAAAATGATGATAAAGAGCAGAAAAACGATCAGGTGTGACTTCCCCAATCACAGCAAAGACCTGCAATGAACCACTGATTGGGGAATCTGTCTGGAAGGTAATATAGATATCAGGTTATATTCATTCCAGGGTTCGGTAACCCCTACATTATCCTTTCTAACTACCAACCCCATACCCTTCCCCTTCCCCATACCCCATAACACACCCCCCCAAAAAAAAATTATAACCTATTCCGAATTTAATCAAGAACATTCAAACTGCTTTCTTAAAACTTGAAATTCACGTGGATTCTTTTACTCATTTCCCCCTAAAAAAAAAAACACACACAGACACTGCTGTGGAATCTGAGACATTTCAAGATATAAACTGATTCCACTAATTAAACTTGTCTCCCTCTCCACGAATCCCACTCTGACACCGACGACACAGCAGCGGAATAATTCCCCAGCCAGAGACACCAATGGAATTACTCCATCGATTGAAAGCCGAAGGGAGATGCATAAACAGAGGCCTTCGTTTTCAGAAAGGTCAGAGGGCGTAGGAAAGGGCCTTTTCTCTCCAGTACTACACCTTTCCAACCAGTCTATCTCCCTTTCTCCACCGGAAACGAAAAGTATACAAAACCCAAAAATCATTTTATACTGACCGCTTCTGACTCGAATTCTTTAAAGAACAGTGAGAGTATTATTTCTGTTCTATAGGTGAAGGCCATAAAATCATTGAGAATATATATGCGAATATGTACGTTATATGACCAAGGGCAACAAAATCGATACAGTCTCCGACAGTCGTCGATCTGCGGTGTTGGGTGAATCTTTTGTCAGTTTCAATTCCCCTTCGGAGAGAATAGAGCGAATTGGCATTAAACATTTGTCGCTTAATGTTTGTAAACATACAAGAAATGCAACGGTGCAAGTAAAGAAAAAAAAAATATATATAATATAAATATATATATATTATATATATATATATAATATAATAATATATATAAAAAAAAAAAAAAAAATAAAAAAATATATATATATATGATATATATATATTAATAATAAGTTGCGCGCGTGTGATATTATAACACAACAGTGTACCAAGACCTGAGCATCGTTCTTATAGGAAAACAACCAACAGCCTCCACTCTACGGTACTATATGAAATATCACTCACAGACCAACTTGGCTTCAGACAGTGTATTAACGTAACCTAATGAGAGAGCAGACCTGTGCAACTCAGCACCGACTCCTCCCAACTGAGAACCACAAAGGAGAGATTTCTGTTTAAATACAAATGATGTTCTCTCGAAGCAATGAACCAATTTCATCCTCAGGCCCAGAGGCTGCAGGAAGGCTCCAGGGATTACCAGATGGGAATCTGATCTCTACTCTATTTAGTTTCTGTATTTAGTCGCTTTTTGATGTCGTGTAGCTGCTAAGTGAAAAGCGCCCTGTAGAAAATGTCAAGTCTTTTATTGGTTGAACTGCAACACTTGAGAACTTTATACTATAAATAAGAAAATGAAGGTTCTTTCGCGCATGAAAATAATTCAAAGCTTCCGATTCTCCTTGACATATATTAAATCAGGTTGTATTATATACAGAGTTGAAATGATTTTATTTTATATTGAGTTGAAACGGTTGTATTGGATATAAAGTTTAGGTCAAAGTACAAGCGCTGGGACCTATGAGGTCATTCAGCGCTGAAACGGAAACTTGAGGAAAACTTTGCAGTTGCGCTATGCAACAATTGTTGGAGAGAGTGGAAAGTAAGATGAGAGAGAGAGAGAATACGAACGGAGGTACAGTCAAATGAATAAAAGGGGTTGCAGCTAGGAGCCGAAGGGACGCTGCAAAGAACCTTAAGTAATTCCTACAGTGCACAGCGTGAGGTGCACTGACGGCAATAACTCCTACCGGGTCAACGGTTGTATTGTAATAGTGAGTTGAAACGATTGTATTTTGTATTGACGTAAAATGACTGTTTAACAGTGTGCGTTGAAATGACTACATCGTACAGCGAGTTGAAACGATTGTATCGCACAGTTAGTTGAAAAGATTGCATTGTAAAGTGAGTTGAAACATTGTATTTGTAGAGTTGAAACAATTTATTTTATAAATAGTTTTAATAATTGTATTTTATCAGTCGAGATGACTGTATCATATAGTGCAATGAAATGGTTGTATTTCATATTGAGTTAAACGATTATACTGTATGGTGTACTTTATAATAAGCATTAATTATTATATTTTATGCTGAGCTGTAATGAAAGCATCTAATAGTTAGCTCTAACGCTGTATTCAGTATGAAAAGAGTAGACTACGCCACAACACCTCCTACAGTCCTCCACACTCTACCAACAATAGGAAACAACATCTAGCAACACTTAGCTCTTTCAAATTCGCTTTATTAGGCGTCAGATTGCAAGCGCAGTCAAGATCAACTTTAGTCATCAACAGCTGAGGTCATTAGCATAATTGATTTCAGCAAATAAGGCGGCAAATACCAGTCCATTTGCATTTTTAGTTATCCGGAGAGAGAGAGAGAGAGAGAGAGAGAGAGAGAGAGAGAGAGAGAGAGAGAGAGAGAGAGCGTTGTAATTACTTATTAAGGGCAATTTCGTAATGTCAAATGATTGATAAATATCCGTGTGACCCGAATAATTTCGTTCAAAAACTTCCGGAATGTTTTTAAAAGTTGCTTCCAAAATTTCATGGAATGGGATGGAATATAGATTTTGGGTCACGGGCCAAGTGCTGGGACCTCTGAGGTCATTCAGAGCTGAAACGGAACCAGAATAAAAAGGTGTTAAAGGTGTAACAGGAGGAAACTTCGCAGCAGCACTACGAAGAAAGTAAGAAGGAAGAAAGAGAATACGAACGAAGGTAAAGGGAAAGGAATGAAAGGGGTTAGCACCGGAGGCCGAAGGGATGCTCCAAAGAACCTTAAGTAATGCCTACAGTGCACCACGGGATGTGCACAAACGGCACCACCCCTTTCGGGGGGTAAACGTGCAAATGGACAAGACTCCAAACTGCTCATATGCAAATCAAGCCTCGACAGAATGGAAAGCCAACTTGTGGATAAAAAGCAAAAACAGAGAAATGAACAACGATAAAAAAAGAAAAGAAAAGCAAAAGTATAAACAATAAACAGACAAACCAGAAGTTGAACAAATGTCTGTCCTTCCTTCCAACCTCCCAGAGAGAAAGAGAAGAAGAAGCAAAAAGACTCATCTCATCTTCCTTCCTCCAAAGCAACGAAGGACGGACAGAACAAACGATGGGACTCAGCATTGTTTGTTTGTTTGTGGTTTGTTCGTAGTTTGTTTTCGATTCTCCTGCGACTGAAGGAGGATTGCCCCGCCAGAGGGGAACTGCCCCTTGAAAGAACCCTTCCCTTTCCCGCTTGGTTGGGCGTCTCTCTCCTGCAGGACTCTCGTCGGGAGGAATAAGGAACGGATCCCGTGGCTTGTGTCGACTGATTCCAGAAGGATATTGGAGTGTGCGCGCGAAACAGGTTGTAATAAACGCACACAAACAAGCACAAACACACTGTTTCAAACGCCGTAACTAAGTATGCAAATGCACGCTATGCATAGCCGTGAAAAGCCTTCAGCAACCCACACCTGCCTTACAATAACTATCTCTCCTGTTCATGAATGAAAAACAATCCCTTCAGGCGACGTTGAGCTAAATCTATATGCAAATGAAGAGAAAGAAGGAGTTTCTATTTACAAAATTTCCATTCAAAGAGAGAGAGAGAGAGAGAGAGAGAGAGAGAGAGAGAGAGAGAGAGAGAGAAATGGAACGACACTCAAATCAGAGGGGAGATTAGTAAAACAGTGCTTATGAGAGAGAGAGAGAGAGAGAGAGAGAGAGAGAGGTTCAGATCAGTCAATGGAAGAGGAAACCTTCACATATTGAGTCACTGGGTGAGACTTTGATGAGGATGAGTCATTTACTCATGAGTCGATGAATGGTCAGGAATACGGGATACATTTCCCTCAAGCCTCACTCATATCATACACTCACTTCATTCATTTATTCATTGTTATGCAGATGTATAGGAAGATCACTTAAATTATTTATGTTTATTGTGCATTATTCCGGTCTTGAAAAGTTCGCTTGAGACGAGGGAAGAGGTCACTAAGGTGAGGTCATGAAGGTCATCACAGATATCTGGAATAGTCAAGATAAATTTTCCTTTTCACGAAATATGAAAAACCTTTTCAATTGAAAATGTTCCTCAGTTGACGAGAGAAAGGGGCGTTTCCTTTCCTTAATTAAAAGGGTAATAATTTGTCTCGCTCTCTCTCTCTCTCTCTTCTACTACTACTACTACTACTACTACTACTACTACTACTACTACTACTACTACTACTACTACTACTGCAGCAAAATCTGGGGAATGACAACTAAAGAACAACGAAACCGGGTTCAGAAAGCTCAGAATTTCGCAGCTAAAATAGCTCACGGCGGTGCTAGAAAATATGATCATGTGACACCAATTCTGAAAGAGTTAGAGTGGATGGATATTGAAAATAAAATAACCTTTACCTCTGCTTGTTTAGTTATGAAATTTGCAATCGTTTAATTCCCGACTGTGGGCGATGTACAAGTAAGATCTACTCGTCAATCGAACGACCTCTATAAGACGAACAGCTACTGACATGTGACCTAACTCAATATTGATTAAAGGGCCAAGGGTCTGGAACAACATTCCAACTCATATAAAGATTGCACCTTCAATCAAGCTTTTCAAAAATAAATTGAAATCATATTTCCTCGAAAATAAATAGATCATAGTGAGGGAAATTTAATAATGAGTGGTTTACCTTTCTTGTGAGTCATGGTCGGTGGTTTTCGTTTACAGTTTTACTCTGTTGTACTTTTGTTGAGTGGGTGATTTTGTTCAGAAAGCGTGTTTGTATTTTGGGTCGGTCTCAACTGATGATCTCAGTTATATAATGGAGATAAAGTTAGTTTGGTGTCAGGTCGCAATATTAAGCTGTAATGCCTTTTAAGCTTTCACAATTTTTGCTTTTGACAGTCATCTCATACTTGGTTTTGTTTTCATACTTGGATCATCCAGTGTTGTGGATGTGTGTTTACCCAGTTATGGGTATCATTAATATATCACATTGTAAATTATGTAATCAGAATTCATGTTCATATATTTTTCTCCCTTTCTTTATCGGAAACTACGCAACGTTAAAAAAGAAACAAGCATTAAAATCAAGGAATTAAAAATATATATATAATTTTTTGTGAATGTTGATCAAGAGACACTCACGACAAATTTTAAAAGGAAATAAATGGAAAAGGAAACAAAGAAACAGAAAGGAAAAAGTAACTAACGAATCTTTCTATTTATTATGAATAACTCTGACGAGTCTTTGATAATAAGCTGAAGTTTTGTCAGAGGGATTTAACAAAGTCAACTTCCCGAAACAAAACTGGTCGGTGTCAACAAACTTCAAATGGGGACAGAGAGAGGAAGGCGTTTTATGAGTTGTGCAATTCAGAAGTTAGTCAGACTCTGGATAAAACTGACGACTGAGGGAATCAGTCTAAATCCTAAGCATCTTTCTCTCTCTCTCTCTCTCTCTCTCTCTCTCTCTCTCTCTCTCTGGCCCCTAAAGCCTTTCTCCCCAAAAGCCCGTCCCCCTCCTGGAGCCCCAGTCCCTCTCCTACAGTCTCAGTTACGACAGTCGACGCCGAAAATATTTTGATTGATATTTGAGAGAGAGAGAGAGAGAGAGAGAGAGAGAGAGAGAGAGAGAGAGAGAGGCGCTAAATCAAACGTCACTTGAGGGCCAATTCTTTTCCAAATTCCGCCCCTCCCAAACTCCGAAGAGTCGGTATTTCAACTTGAACTGAACTTAATGAAGTTTGCAGTCAATCAGCTCGAGAAAAAAAAAAAAAAAAAAAAAAAAAAAAAACAGATTCGAGAATCTTTATTCGTTATTGAAGTTCAATTCTGAATGAAATATGGACGATAAAAAGATGGAGGAGTATTTTGAATGGTAAGGAATTTCACTAAAATATAAAAATAAAATGTAGATGAAATATCCAAATGGGGGATGATAAACTCACTTCATCGAAATAATAATAATAATAAAGATAATGTGCTTTGGGAAATTTAGTGAAAACTTTGAAGTTTCTAATACAGAAAAAAATACTACCAATTTTCTAATACATAAATCAGACAAAATATCAAAAGGAAAGAATCAAATTTAATTTATTTATTTTTAAATAAAGACAAAAGATGAATAGGTTTACTTCTAAATAATAATCTAATAATAATAATATAATAAATAATAATAATAATAATAATAATAAATAATAATAAAATAATAATAATAATAATAATAATATGAATTTTGACAAGTGTCAAAATACGTCCTTTTCCTCTATGAGACAAAAGCCTCTTAATCACGAAAAGAAGCGCCAGCACTTTTTTCTTTTAGAAAGCAATTGAGGGAAACATTAAGAGTAAAAGTGTTGACTTCTTTTGTTTCCTTCATTTTGCTTCTTCCATATTAACTGTCTTTCTTTTGTTCTTTTGTTCTCTTGTTCCCGTTCGTCTGTTTTTAAACTTTCTGTCTTTATATGCGAATGAGGGAGTGAATGTGAGCTTTACATTTGATGTTTCTCTTTCCAGTGGAGAGAGAGAGAGAGAGAGAGAGAGAGAGAGCCACTTTGTGAAGCCAGGAACGAAAGAGGGAATGAGAGAAAAAGACGAACGAGGAACAAGAACAGATCAAAGCTAAGGTAAGAAGGGGAAAAGAGAAATCTGGTGAATTAAATGACACAAAAGAAAGTTTTAAAATAATAAATTTAATCTTAAAAGGAAAAACAAACTATTTAATCTTAAAAACACTCAGGAGCAGATGAGTAATACTTTTTGAAGAGAATCATTATTTTTCTTACAATAAATATGTATATATATATATATATATATATATATATATATATATATATATATATTATATATATATATGCGACTACTTCAAAAACAAGAATCATTATTTCGTTATAGATAACTAGTCGCTTCCAGCGCCGGCTGCGACCCACCGCAGTCAAATGACTAATTTGTCAATAATTTACTGCTCAAGTCACCTCAGACACGAAAGGTTTGGGAATACGATTACAACAGATACCAGTTAAGCTAAAGAAAATTTGCAAGTACTTCCAAAAACTCTCTCTAAACACAGGCACTGTATTGTCCCTGTCAAACATTATTAACGTTCAAATGCCGTGATGCAATTTAACAGCCAACAGCCTTAATGATCAAATTGACTCTGATGGAAATGAGTTCACCAAATCCCAGAGGGATTAATGGCCTGGCCCTGATTCAAGAACCTTCAAAAGCAACAGGAATTTGCAGGGAAATCTCACAGGGAAATCTCGTTAATCCCAAAAAACGAAAAAGTGTTAATGATGTTGATACTGCCTATGGTTTCCCAAAATGGAAGGTTGTTCAATGTTAGTGTCCATCCATTGAAATGAAAAAGGCTACATACATTATTTATTCACTCATAGAAATCCCTTTCGATCGTGTGAGGGAAAATTGCACTTCTGGTGGACAAAGATCCTTCCGACTTATTCGTTTCATCTTGATACTCGTATACTACTTGGAATCTGCTCCTACTTGAAGTGAAGGAGATGAGAACTGGCCTTCGCCTCTCCACTGATTCTTCTCTCTCGAGCTGACGTCTTCAGGATTGGGTGGCATATTCTAGCTTCCGTACCTATGTCAATCATCTTGGACTGAAATTTGAGTCAGAACATAAAATTTAGGCCAAAAGCCAACCACTGTTATCTATGAGGTCATTCAGCGCTGAGAATAATGTTGAACAATTAATAGGAGAGGGTTCTGATTAAAGTAAGATGGAAGAAAGAGAATATAAACGGCGGTACAGTAAAGGGAATGAAAAGGGTTGCTACTAGGGACCGAAGGGACGCTGCAAAGAACCTCAAGTAATGCCTACAGCGCGCCGCGTGAGGTACACTCACGGAACTAAACCCCTCCCCTACGAGGAATCATCTTATAAAGGAATATAGGAGCTTGTGATAGGCAAAAGGTAGTGTGGTGGGATGTTAGGGGCGGCTGGGGGGGTAACTGGGAAATAACGGGTAGTGGGGAGGGGTATTCCTAAAGGAGATAATTTGGTGTATTTAAGTGTTTAAAATAATCGAGAAAATTAATTATTTCAGGGTATGATCAGTTCTCTTTCTCTCCCTTAACTGCATAATATCCCACACAGTTCTAAACATTTTCCGAAATATGGCCATGGGGACATCATCAGCCATGACTGAACAGTAAGGAAATGAATGTCCATTTTGTGGCACCCAAATCCTGTCGTTTTCTAGCTGAGCGTGACGTGGACACAAAGATCTGTCATAATGACAAAGGCAGAGAATGAACGGCCTATTGTCCCCTTTCTTCACAAAAATGATTGCTTCTCCTCTCTCCAGATTTGGACAAGGTCCGCCCAACAATGACGACTTATTGCTTGTCCTAGGAACTCGTGAAGAATGATTCCACTGAATAAGAGTGAATATTACCACCTTTCATTTCTATTCGCGGTTGTCACCCTTCAATATCTGAGGGATAAAATTTTGTTGAGGGAAGTTGTGGCTATATTGTTTCGTAAACATACAAGTTAAACATGACCACAGTCGACTAACCCCCAGAGAGAGAGAGAGAGAGAGAGAGAGAGAGAGAGAGAGAGAGAGAGATTTGACCAAAACATCAGCGACAAATACTAAATTTTAACCGATGCGTCGCATTCTTTAGAAAATCCTTCACAAAATTCTTCAGAGAAAAAAAAAATTAGGTTAATTTTCCTAGAAGGAGGAGAGACCACAAAGAAAGAGAGAACGAACAAGAAAAGTAGCACCAGATTTCCGGCAGAGAAGAAACAACAAACTTTATATTTAAATCTTGATAACTTCTTTCCCGAGAAGGTGATGTCAGTAGGCAGAGTTCAGTGCCCAGAACAAAAGCTTTGCCTTTTCCTTTCTAACATTAGTAAAGCGATCAAATTTCAGATAACAACAGAAGTAATGAAGATGACTACCATACATATGTTGGTCGTGTCTCATTTGCTGTTCAATGCCACTCTGATGACCAGCCAAAGTCTACTTTGGCACTGGAATATGAAATTTATGCTAAAGGCTACAAAGCGTTGGGACCTATGAGGTAATTCAACGCTGAAAGGAAAATGAAAATAGAAAAGTTTGAGAGGTGTAACAGGAGGAAAACCTTTTGCAGTTGAACAATGATACAAAAGTCGGGAGAGGGTTGAGGAAAGTCAGATGGAAGAAAGGGAATATGAACGGAGAGACAGTAAAAAGAATGGAAGGTGTTGTAGCAGCTATGGGCCCAAGAAAGGGACGCTGCAAAGAACCTTATAAGTAATGCCCACAGTGCACTACGTGAGGTGCACTGATGGCACACTTTAGCAGCGTAAAGTAATCAGGGGGCAATATAGCACGTATATGACTGTAAACAGTCATATACGTGCAGCTTTTGACTTAATGGACTACATCCTCTAAGTATTGTGAAATATATATTATTCTGCCTAATGAAATTACAATCTGTTAAGTATATTTGTATATATATCCCACTAATATTCACCAGTGGGAAAAGTGGAGATAAATACTCACTAAATATTCACTGAATATTCATCCTCTCTCTCACGAATGTTTATCAGAACGAGGAGGAACCATCTATTCAAATCGCTATTCAGCAATTCTCTTGGGGGAATTATGACCTCATTAAGTGCATATCGACCTCTCTCTCTCTCTCTCTCTCTCTCTCTCTCTCTCTCTCTCTCTGTAATGAATGTTATTCACTTATTTTTGTCCCAAGCCTAGTAATGAGGAAAAGCCTGAACAAGACCATCTGCTGAAGTCTCTTTACGCAACACACATCGCTGCATATGACGATCATGTTGACACCTCCCTAATCTAATGCATAAAATTTCACTATTCCGTCTCTCAGGCTACGTGTTCGATATAGAAGTTTTCCAGACAGAAGCGATACCTCGCTGTGCTCCTAAAACATGACTCGCAACACCCGACTTCAACAAATGACTTATTGATGAAAATTGTCGAAGAAAAGCAGCCGACATCAAACTGTCTATGTAGAGCCTCCATCATACGAACAAGAGAGAGAGAGAGAGAGAGAGAGAGAGAGAGAGAGAGAGAGAGAGAGAGAGAGAGAGAGAGAGGTCTCAGAATGTGGGCACGCGTAAGAGCAAAATTACCATACGCACATTCCCCAACCGTACCATAAACCAAAGTCTAGACTCTAGACCTTGCGTACTGGCCTCACTCGGAGGTTTAAGAGAGAGTGTCCCCCGGCCCCCGCTTTCCCCCCATAAAACAAAACTTGGCTACCTATTTCTAGAAATTTCTCGTAGAGAGACAGGAAGAGTTTTCAGAGGTTTATGATGATAATGTTTTTATATTTAAGCAAAAATAAAAATAAAGTTTTTTCCAAATATATCACATGTCGAGGCATATGGCCCAAATAGGGTTTTAAATCAAACAACTGTCTCTGATCATTTTCGCCTGAAAACAATAACTCCTCCATCCTCTCATCCTCCCTCCTCCTCCCTCCCTCCTCCTCCTCCTCCTCCTCCTATCTTATCTCCGCTCTCTCCTTCCTCCTCTCTCTCTCTCTCTCTCTCTCTCTCTCTTCCATGTCAATTTACAAGAAAAGCTTAAAATGTCCCAATTTCCATAAAATGAGGACCAGCAGCAGATTGTAATGACACGTAACCCCCTCCCCTCAGGCCCCCACCCCATTATCGAGGGGGAGGGGATTTCGTAATGGCGGGGTCATTCGTCCGAAATACGAATTTAATTAATTTTCCCGGCGCCTGCATTTTGGAAATCGGTCTTTATCAGCACCATTGAGCTGAACGGTTATGACGTCACGGGGTTCCTCTCAAAAACGGGCGGATTATTATTTTTTTTTTATTCAATGAAGTCTTTTTTTATTATTATCGATGACAACGATGCCGTATAAATTGATGAGATTTGAATACATATCGCTTGTTTCTGTTTTAACGTTTGATTATTGTATTCTCTCTTCTCTCTCTCTCTCTCTCTCTCTCTCTCTCTCTCTCTCTCTCTCCTGTATAAAGATGTACATTAATCCGATAAAAATCTCACCCTTGCAATTGTCTTTGTTTTCGAAAAATACAAATCCCTTTGGAAAAGTCGAGTGTAACATATGCAAAGCAGCGAGAGAGAGAGAGAGAGAGAGAGAGAGAGAGAGAGAGAGAGAGAGAGAGAGAGAGAAGGCAGCCAGTCTCTACTGGTATGAAATACTGTCAGTATTACGATGAAAAATATCAATTTATTAACCTGTTGTTCATGTATAATTTTTTTTTAAATTAAAAATATAATGATAGTGACCAAAAAAATAAAAAATAAAAATAAAATCTACAAACAATCCATAAAAGATCTGATAACTTAATTTCTCTCTTATGAAGTACCTCCACAATTATTCAGAATGACTCACTTCCTCTTCCCATTCCAAAACCTAATCGAGTCAGAATAACATTGACGCCCAGATAACAACAGTCACTTTCGATGCATAACAACTTGCAATGTCCAAATCCCGTGTGGGCATTACTTGGTAGCATCGATAAAATACCTCGTCTAATGGACCTCCATTAATCTATTCAAACGCTTACATTACGAATACATCAATGATACAACAGGATCCGGAAATACATAGTTTATTGTATACCAAAATGGCGGTTTGGATTCGCAAAATAAAATCGGTTATATATCACCGGGCGGAATCATCATTCAGGAGAGAGCATCTGCATATTGCCTTTCATACCTCATACATTTGTACCCGATTCACAAATTACTCTGAAAAGGATGTTTATAATTTCTTTCATTCCGTGATTTGCGGCAAATGAATGCAATTATTCGCGACGCAAGAGATACTTGATTGATTGATGATGCGTTTGTCAGATTTCATGATCAAATTAATCAATTCTTTTTTAATTCTGTCACGTACCTACTTTGAGTTTGTTCTGATGCTAAATTTATTCTCCCTCAGGAAACAAATGTTGCAAAATTTATGGACGATTTGAGTAAGTCAAACAAATAAAAAGGAATTGTAGTTATTTCTATAAAATTCTCCAAAACACCAAAGTGGAAAGTAATACATTTTTTTCTGAGGAGTTTGAAAACCTGTCCCTACAATCAGAATCCCGTAGAGGCTAGTACCATCAGTGCACCTTACATGGTGCACTGTAGGCATTACTTAACAAGGTTCTTTGCAACGTCCCTTAGGCGCCTAGGTGCAACAGCTTTCGTTCCTTTGACTGTACCTCCGTTCATATTTTCTTTCTGCCATCTTACTTTCCTCAACCGTCATCAAACAGCTGAGAGAGAGAGAGAGAGAGAGGAGAGAGAGAGAGAGAGAGAGAGAGAGAGAGAGAGACTAATTACAAATATGTAATAATGACCAAATCTACAAAAATAACCTTTAGTTAAGTCATGGAGAGAATATTAACTAAAAAAAACGTGTTTATAGATGCAAACATTGTGTCCACTGCTACAATATTCACACTAATTGAAACCTCTCATCGTGTCCCTCTGACACGATTTGACACAAATGGTAAACTAATAAACACTGAGGCTATGATGCAGTTTATGTCGTCAGATTCTCTCTCTCTCTCTCTCTCTCTCTCTCTCTCTCTCTCTCTCAAAATTCTTATCTAGTGAACTATATCAGAGAATACATTTTTAACAGAATCCCAGATCACGCAAATTCATCCAACGAAGGTTCAACACAAATCTGAAATATGAAGGTGTTCAAAGCCTCCTCCTCACATTTTCCTCGTATCTATCCATTTCCCTTCAGTTGCTTTATAGCAGAGCAATCTCTGTTTATAGGTAATGATGGCAATTCTCTCATTTATGCAGCGATCCTCGATTGTTCATGAGAGCTCATTAGAGAGAGAGAGTGTAATGACCCTAATCATCTGCCATAAGACCCTCATTAAATTCCATTGGTGTTTCTTCCCCTCACACTTTCAATAGAGCTGTTGTCGCTCTCTGTATATACCAGTTGTTAGAAGTGCAATTCAATTGTTTCCCTGGGAAATATCTTAAGCTGGAGAACAGTTGGAAATACCAATAGTATATTTTCGTTGGAACTCTCTCACTCTATCTAAATGTTTGTTTCCATAAACTATACACATGTACACATACACATGCA
>NC_087214.1:31791395-31794837 GCF_015104395.2 Macrobrachium nipponense
TCAGATCCTTTAATCTGGGCGTGATCCTCCCTAAATTGGGCCTTAGTGTCCATACAGGCGTAACTGTAAAGGTCGACCGTCAATGAATATCATACGCACATTGTCGTGCTGTAAGAATGAATTAAAATCCTTGTGTGTTTTGGAAATAAGAAAAAAAGGTTAAATACAAAGCAGCTGCAAGACCAACTGGTCTCCTCCTCATCAGACAACGACTGTATAGTATAGCTACAATAAAAGAAGTTAAGTTACAAATGCATTCTTTCCTCTCTTGACTCTCGTAACTTTTCCCCTTTCATTATTATTATATCTGTAACCACCTAAAGAGAAAACCAGTAGATCTTGAAACTACTGTGATTTTTAACTTTTATCTATTTATATAATAATATTATCCCAAACACAACGGACCTTTAATTTCGACCGTCTGCCATCAACAGCTCAGGTCTTAGACCTGTTTGAGATCGGACTCAATATTCGCTTTATTTCTCCATGTGGACAGTTGAAGCTACGTGAGTGTCCTACGGAGAGAGTTGCAGTCTGGTATTTGCGGCGTCCCTCAGGCCCCCAGCTGCGCCCACTTAATACCCTTTTACTTTACCAACGTTTTCACCTCCTCTCTTCAATTTTGCTGTCTAGCCTCTCTAACTCTTCTTAATGCAAATGTGGGATTTTCTGACCCATTTCCACTTTTAAACCGTTATACTTCATCTCATATAGTTTATAGAGCTCATGATTTTGCTGTTCAACCACTCCAACTCCAGCTCTTTTCATTTCTTGGGCATTGGCTTGGCTTGTCTTGGCATCAAAATAAAATATCATAAGTCCAAATGAATAAATAGTTGCGTTGGATGCTCAGAGAGAGAGAGAGAGAGAGAGAGAGAGAGAGAGAGAGAGAGAGAGGGGAGAGAGGGAGAGAGAATTTTCCTTAAATACATTGAGCCTGCTAAAAATAAATGTATTTTACTTTTATTATTATTATTATTATTATTATTATTATTATTATTATCATTATTATTATTATTATTATTATTATTATTATTATTATTGTATATTTCCTAATTTATTACCAGAGTGAAATTAATATTCTCCTTATTTCCCTATAAGTAAAGAATATTGTAAGGATATTTTTAGTATATTTGCCCCTGTCATACACGGCCACGATGAATATATCCCTGGATGCTCTTTGCCTGAAGAATATTTTATTAACCGTTTTTGTATATTTGCCTCTACTACGTCGTCACCATCTATATTTTTCAGCGTAATGATGCCACTTTTAATCATTAATGTTACAGCTAAATGATATGTGTTTTTCCAAAGCAGAATTTGATGTTACCCAAAATATCTGCTCAGATTCAGCAGTTTCGTTTCAGAACTCAAGCAGCCAAATTACGATCATCAATGTAGGCGAGATATTTAGCGTTATATTATTCGGATTTCGAACATTTAATGAGGTTTTTTTTTCTTAATGAAATGCCTTCGTTCTTGAGATGGCCTGGGATTTATTGGTAATGTATATTTCTCCAAATGTCTAATATTGTTTATGTTTAGGATATTCTGAATATTATTGAACGTTTCTCCAGAAGTTCAGTGTTATATTTATGTCTCTGTTGATCGCTTCGTATTTTCAAGCGCTTTAACCAGAGACAAACTCCCCTCCCCCTTTTACTTTTTACAAACGTCATTCGTTCTGTGACACTTTTCGATTCTTATGAACTGACATTTTGACTTTTGTTTGTTGCTGTTGTCGTTGATATTTTTATATTCTACTTCTAATTATTTTTTAGCATTGTTACGGTTTTACTCCAAATTAAATACTGTCTGTTTTGAGTGAATAAATATAGGATTTAGGCCAAAGACCAGCGATGGGACCTATGAGGTCATTCAGCGCCGAAACGAAAATTGGCAGGTGTAACGGGAGGAAAACCTCGAAGCAGTTGCACTATGAGTCAGTTGTTAGAAGAGGCTGGAAGGTCAGAAGGAAGAAAGAGAATATGAACGGAGGTGCAGTAAAAGGAATGAAAGTACGCAGCAGGGGTCGAAGGGACATTGCAAAGAACCTTAAGTATTGTCTACAGTGCATTGCATGAGGTGCACTGGTGGTACTACACCTCTCCTCATTGCTTATAGAATCTAGTGTTCATCTCTCAAAAAAATAGTTTTTATCATTGCGACGATTTATTTCACGTTAACAAACCCTTAGGGCATTTTTATCCCACCGAAGTTTGAAGTCGAAATAACCATAGTTTCTGGTGAGACTAAGCGACCTTCCCTGGAATGGGAACTGGAATGCGTCCTTGGAATGTGCCCCGGAAATCCCTCTTAGGCTGAAAGGGACTTTGCGGTCCTTAGGAATCATTGTATTCATTTAGCCTCTGATCCCGTTTCCCAGAAAGCGAAGGAGAGTCTCGGCCATCTTGGATCGGTCTAGGGGTTTTGATATAGTGTGTTGTTTCAAGATCTCCTTTTGGCCAGTAGGAATGTGTTTATAAGAGCGTTTGAGGGCGATGGGTCTAAAAACATTGATTATAAAGCCAAATTCAAAACTGCAAGAAGAGAAAACAGTAACAATAAACATCCGATTAATGAGAGGCCCACAAGTTGGTATTTCAGCTCCGTTTCCGTTTATTTCTCTCTTGTTCCTCCCATCCACTTACTTTGCCTCCTACTCCTCCTTTCCCCTCCCTCCCCTCTCCCCCCCCCCCCTCCCCCACGATGCGTAAAACTAATCCTCTACGACTCTGAATGAAACTGCTGACAGGCGGCCAATGGCAACATTACTGGAACGAATTGTCGCCCGATCATAACTGGATTTTCATGGCTGCTCGATATTCTGTTATTATTGGGGATAGGCGAGTCTTCCGAAAGGACTTGTACCGGATTTTCCCCACACGATTTTGTATCGTTTTCGGGAATAGTTTTAAGGGATGGAGCATATAATATATATATATATATATATATATATATATATATATATATATATATAATATATATATTATATATATATATATAATATTCCCTCCATTCCTGGATCGGGATTGAACGCTTGTTATTCAGTTTTTTAGGCCGAGCCTGATATAATTTAGGCTTTGAGTCTAGTGAAGCTAATGCAGATAATGTCTTTTGTTTTGACTGTTTTTGTTCATATTTCTTCATCAGTTAATACAGTTGCTAGAAAGTTTAAAAGATGAAAATTGAGAAAAAGTCGTTTGGAGATGATTTAATTTCATATATTTTTTCCTATCGATGTTGAAGAAATAAATGTTTGGAAATACCTTGATAATTTTATATTCAATGATCTATCAACTTACCCTTATGAATAGATGAACTAATCTAACCTAACTGACAAGTTTTTTTATTTTAATTTAAACAACCATTTAGTTCATCCACGTCTTCAGTCCTGGCCGGGAATCCAAGCTCCATCACGCTCTGTCGCCTGGAACATGGG
>NC_087214.1:31795337-31797837 GCF_015104395.2 Macrobrachium nipponense
AATCTCTTCGTTTTCTCACACGGTTGCAGATATCAGCAGGAAGCGAATCTGCCTAATGGGTGGTTGTTTGTATGGTGGGCTTACGTTGCATGGAGCCAGGGTATTCAGCTACAGGACCAACGGCTTACGTGACTTCGAACACGTCAGAGAGTGACTCTATTCACAGAAATATACATCTCTCACACCTCAATGGCATGCAGAGAATCGAAACTCGCGGCCACCGAGTGGCAGGCCAAGACTAAACCGATCACGCACTTCGAGTCGTGTACTAATGGACTGTTTCCTCTGGAACCTTCCAAACAGAAAGGATGCATTCGAACAACTTTGGCCGTAATCATTCGAGAAATTATATGGAAGTTTCTAAGAACTAGCTTTAACCCCAACAATGAATTACTTAAAAGGAAACTAAAAGTCTAAGAGAGGTAAATCGAGACAAGACGCTGAAACAAACTAAAATTCCAACATCAGGATTTTACTGACTGACAACATTACCGACCATAATGCGTCCATCCACCGAGATAAACCACTTTATCGTTGTAAGAAATTGACTATAAAGCTAAATTCCTGCGCAGTATGAAAAGGCCTTTTTTTTTGGCTGTCTATTTTCTTTAAAAAATTTATTATATGATTAACACTAGACTTAGGTGTTCACGGGGAGCGAGAGAAAGAGAGAGAGAAAGAGGAGAGAGAGAGAGAGAGGTGATATCAAGAACCAGTTCGATATTGTTTTTAAACACTTGAAATAAAATTAAGAAACGAACTAATAACACGAGATTTAAAACAAAAATATTCAATCATAAAAAAGGATAAAACATTACAATTATAAAAAAAACAAACATAAGTTATGAACACAGCCACAGATCCGATAACATTGTGATTACATGGTCACCCTCCCTCCTCCTCATCCCCTCCACCACCACCAACACCACCCCTCCCCCCATAAAAAAGGGGCGTCCTACCTGTCACTTCATCCAAATGAAACTTCTGACACCGAGAATAAAATAAGAGATTGTAACCAAAAACACTTAATTTTCCAAGTCAGTCTTTACTGAAGGACTAAATGTCAAATTATATTAATCCCTAAATAAATCTGATTATATATCTGATGGAAATCTGTCGCTCTTTGAGGATTTCAATCAATATTCATCATAAATAATTATATTATAACTTCATTACCGCCTTCATTGCATAAGCAGGAGGAGAAAGGGTGGAGAATGAAAAACTGACAAGAGTGAGAATCGAAAAGAGAGAGAGAGACAGAGAGAGAGAGAGAAAAAGAAAGTCATAAACTGACGACCATATCAAATATACGGCGTCACAGAGCCCAGTGGAGCAACTGGCCTCTCTCTCTCTCTCTCTCTCTCTCTCTCTCTCTCTCTCTCTCTCTACTCAGCAACAATTAATTGAACTTAATAAACCACAACAATTATGAATGATCAAATATTAATCTTTGGGGGTGAGAGTGCCCAAGGCCCCATATGCCCATGACCTTACAGACGATCAAAGCAACTTAATTACTGTTATGGTCACCCGTCCAAGTAATGAACAGACTTAGTGGTCAATGCACCTTGATAAAAAACCAACCAATGCCTACCTCTTGCTATTCTATATATTTAGTATCTTTAAAAACAACAATTCTCAAGAGCCAGGATCATTTTTAAAGGTGAAGGCCCGCCGGGGTGGGGGGTGGGGGTACCTAACAATTTTCCCTTTTCCTGCTTTACATAACAATGGCATTCAAATTCACTTAAACTATGGACATGATGACCTTGAGGGTGGTACAAGAGGATGACGTCATTTCCGGCTACTTTCCAAAACATTTCAGCCCTAAACCTGCAGGTGAGATTGCTGTAGGTTTGAGCAACACTGAACCGCCCACCACCTGACCTATCCAGCGCCCTCTCTCCAACTCGGGCCAAAGTTTCAACATAACAGAAAAAGTACCACAAACTGCCGTTGAAACAACCTTTTTCACCCGAGGAATCTTGGTACTAAATATGATCCGTTTGTGTGTGTGTGTAGGGGTGTGGTGGGGGGGGGGGGGGGGGGGGGGGGGATTACAGCAGGTCACAAAATGGGCACAAATAAAGGTCAAATAAGTCGAAATCGATGAGAATATTTCCTTCTTTTTTCCAGAAAGTGTTAAATTGTCAGCTACAGTTGTAATTCCTGAAGAACATAAACGAAATACTTTGGATTCATGTTTATGAGCAGCTCCATTCTTGATGTTTACGTATAGCTGGAGGCAGACTTATTATCGTCCTTTAAATAAAGTACCTACAGAGAAGAATCTGCATGAAGAATATTTGCGGAATACTTCTAGTGTTCATACGAGTACCCTGTGTGTATGTATATGTGTAGATACCCTTACTAAAGTAATTTAATTGAGTCAAGTATACACATTCTCAAAATACCCAACACCACAGCGCATGCCCATTGCCACGTCTACAGAACGCCCAAGGACTCCAGATTTGGCGAAGAAAGCGAAAGTTCCCTCAAC
>NC_087214.1:31802837-31810337 GCF_015104395.2 Macrobrachium nipponense
TATAAAGATAAAATTGCAAGCTAATTATTAAAATGCAAGCAGAATTGCTTCAGGGGAGTAATAATGCACTGCATCATCGAGGTTCCAACTGCACGACATCCTCTGAAGGGAGACAGTTGCAAGGGTCAGGAAACATCTGTGGTCATACCAAGCCATGATGTAATGCGTTACTACCTTCAGATAATTCTCCTTGGATTTTATATTTCTTTTATATTTTAGATATTTACTTACTGATTTAATTTCTCTTTTTTTTCTAGTTAGTGATCTCTTCATTCTGCATTTCCTATGACCTTCTGTAGTTCTTTCAAATAAACGCCCTATTATTCTTTGAAACCTTGAATTTAAAGTCAGTTGCCCCTGTGGTCCGCTTCTTGTTCCTTACAAATAGGGTTCATTTTAATAATAATAATAATAATAATAATAATAATAATAATAATAATAATAATAATAATAATAATATAGACACGATTCCAAGATCCCTGAACGAAAAGGAAAATCTGGAAAAACTAGAGGCTGAAGTGGCTCCAGGACTCATGCAGAATAGTGTGCTCCTGGAAACAGCGCACATAGTAAGAAAAGTGATGGACTCCTAAGGAGGCAGGATGCAACCCGGAACCTCACACTATAAATACACCCAGTAGAATTGGAGGACTGTGATTTAAAAAATATATATATATATATATATATATATATATATATATATATATATATATATAATAATAATAATAATAATAATAATAATAATAATAATAATAATAATAATAATAATGAAAGACTAAGGAAGACTAGGGAAAAATGATGATAAAGAGCAGAAAAACGATCAGGTGTGACATCCCCAATCACAGTGAAGATCTGCAATGAACCACTGATTGGGGAATCTGTCTGGAAGGTAATATAGATATCAGGTATATCATTCAGGGTTCGGTAACCCCCTACATTATCCTTTCTAACTACCAACCCCTTCCCCTTCCCCTTCCCCATATTTACCCCATACCCCATACCCCAACCACACCCCCCCCAAAAAAAAAAGTAAAAAAATATAACCTATTCCGAATTTAATCAAGAACATTCAAACTGCTTTCTTAAAACTTGAAATTCACGTGGATTCTTTTACTCATTTCCCCCTAAAAAAAAACACACACAGACACTGCTGTGGAATCTGAGACATTTTAAGATATAAACTGATTCCACTAATCAAACTTGTCTCCCTCTCCACGAATCCCACTCTGACACCGACGACACAGCAGCGGAATAATTCCCCAGCCAGAGACACCAATGGAATTACTCCCTCGATTGGAAGCCGAAGGGGTATGCATAAAGAGAGGCCTTCGTTTTCAGAAAGGTCAGAGGGCGAAGGAAAGGGCCTTTTCTCTCCAGTACGAGAGAGGTTCTCCAGTCAATGTTTCCAATTATTATTATCCTGCTAAGGATGCGACCATGTTACGTCACTCTCCCGTTTATGTTACAAACTGGAAACCTACTAAACAAATGCATAAAATACTACACCTTTCCAACCAGTCTATCTCCATTTCTCCACCGGAAACGAAAGTATACAAAAACCAAAAATCATTTTATACTGACCGCTTCTGACTTGAATTCTTTAAAGAACAGTGAGACTATTATTTCTGTTCTATAGGTGAAGGCCATAAAACCATTGAGAATATATATGCACATATGTACGTATATGACAGCAACATCGAGACAGTCTCCGACAATCGTCGATCTGCGGTGTCGGGTGAATCTTTTGTCAGTTTGAATTCCCCTTCGGAGAGAATAGAGCGAATTGGCACTAAACATTTGTCGCTTAATGTTTGTAAACATACAAGAAATGCAACGGTGCAAGTATAAAAAAGATATAAGTGCGCGCATTTGATATTATAACGCAACATTGTACCAAGACCTGAGCATCATTCTAATAGGAAAATAACCAACAGCCTCCACTCTACGGCACTAAATGAAATTTCACTCACAAATATACTTGCTTCAGACAGTGTATTAACGTAACCTAATGAGAGAGCAGACCTGTGCAACTCAGCACCGACTCCTTCCTACTGAGAACCGCAGAGGCGAGATTTCTGTTTAAATACAAATGATGTTCTCTCGAAGCAATGAACCAATTTCATCCTCAGGGCCAGAGGCTGAAGGAAGGCTTCAGGGATTACCAGATGGGAATCTGATCTCTCTACTCTATTCAGTTTCTGTATTTAGTCGTTTTTTTTATGTCGTGTGGCTGCTACGTGAAACGCGCCCTGTAGAAAATGTCAAGTCTTTTTATTTGTAGAACTGCAACACTTGAGAAGTTTATATTTGAAATAAGAAAATGAAGGCTCTTTCACGCGTGAAAATAATACAAAGCTTCTGATTTTCATGGACATATAAATCAGATTGTATAATATAGGGAGTTGAAATTATTTTATTCTATAGTCGGTTAAAACTGTTGTATTGAATAAAATATATAAAGTTTAGGTCAAAGGACACGCGCTGGGACCTATGAGGTCATTCAGCGCTGAAACGGAAACTTGACAGTAAAAAAGTGTTAAAAGGTTTAACACGAGGAAAACTTCGCAGTTGCGCTATGCAACGATTGTTAGAGAGAGTGGAAAGTAAGATGAGAGAGAGAGAATACGAACGGAGGTACAGTCAAATGAAAGAAAGGGGTTGCAGCTAGGAGCCGAGGGAAGGGACGCTGCAAAGAACATTGAGTAATGCCTACAGTGAACCGCGTGAGGTGTACTGACGGCATCAACCCCTACCGGGACAACGGTTGTATTGTAATAGTGAGTTGAAACGTTTGTATATTGTATTAACGTAAAATGATTGTGCTTTACAGTGTGCGCTGAAATGATCGCATCGTATAGTGAGTTGAAATGACTGTATCGCACAGTGAGTTGAAACGATTGTATTTGTAGAGTTGAAGCAATTGATTTTATAAAAGTTTTAGTGATTGTATTTTATAATGAGTTGAAATGACTGTATTATATAGTGGAATGAAATGGTTGTAATTCATATTGAGTTAAATATTGTATTGTATATAGTGTATTTCATAACGAGCATTAATCATCATATTTTATACCGAGCTATAATGACTGCATCCCATAGTTAGCTCTAACGCTGTATTCAGTATGAAACGACTAGACTACGCCACAACACCTCCTACAGTCCTCCACTCTCTACCAAATACAGGAAACACACCTAAAAACAATTGGCTCTTTCAATTTCGTTTTATTGGGCGTCAAATTGCAAGCGCTGTCAAGATCAATTTTAGCCTTTAACAGCCGAGGTCATTAGCATACTTGACTTAGGCAAATATCGCGGCAAATGCCCGTCCATTTGCATTTTTAATTATCCGGGAGAGAGAGAGAGGAGAGAGAGAGAGAGAGAGAGAGAGAGAGAGAAGAGAGAGAGAGAGAAGTACTATAAACACACGTGTTGAACACATCTGAAAATCATTAATAAAAGACGAAATTTCACGACATTCATCCTATATTGGATACATCCACATTAGAGTGAAACATGTCATCAAAAACGACGGCAACTTATCTCAAACATATCACAAACATGTTGAGAACAAGTCAACCACCGTTAAGTGGAAAACGAACCTTAACCCTATGGTCGATACTCGTATGAAAGACTGGTTAGGACCACTAAGTAGTCGCTAATTTGTATTCAACACAGTTGTGATGTGCGACGAACTAACGACATGTTTATGACATGTATTCAATATGTTTGAGATATGTATGTGACGAGTTGACGACATGTTTGTGACATGTTACCCTGAATTTTGGACTCATCCTAAATGGTCAAACGTACTACGGCTTCAGAATGATATTCTCTTTACGCGCTTGAAAGATTTCCCTCCTTAGCCAACATTCCCAGAAACTTCGATGAATTTGGCAAGAGATTCGGCGTCTTCTGTTGGTCGAGGTATCGAGTGTTTTTCGGATCAATGGCAAACTCAACCCTCAGGCCTCATATCATAAGTGCAAGTGGCACTTGCAATCATATCTTGCAAAGTTCCAGTATGCATTTGACTACTTATATCTATTTATGTCAGAATATTATATTCCTTATTCCTCTTCTGTGAAGAAAGGATTCCTATTTCTTTAGGCAAATCAAACACAAAATTCCGTCCTTCAGTCTGAAGTTTCCGACAGCGTGTACAACGTCAGCATTATCCAGAGGCAGAAGCAATATTCCATTTTATGGATGACCCTAATCCCTAACCCACTATTTTCTCCCCCTCCCCCGGCCACCGAACACGTCCCTCCCTACCTCTCATGGGATCCAGTCCGGGTACTACATCCACCCCTTCCGTCCGGAGGTTGGTGAAATAGAGAGCGGAATTTGAAGGCTGGATTCTTCCAGAGAAGACGCTGGACTGACTGGAAGAATGTATCTTATAACGACGTAAAATTATTGTATTTTACAGGAGTTGAAATGACTGTATTTGTATAGCAAGTTGATTTGATTCTATTCTACAATAAGTTGAAATTATTATGTAGTATAGCGAGTTAAAATTTTATTTGATGGTGAGTTGAAACGATTGTATTGTATTGTATTGCAGTTTCAGGTAGATCTGTAGATTATCCATAATTTCTAAGTTAATAACAGCTCTAGAGACAACTGGAATTTTGGTAACGTTAAACATCCCACAATTTTCTTTCGGTATAGAATACCTTGGCCAGGCCGACTTTTTAATAGGTAACTTTCTATCCTATTATGGTCTCACTCTTACATTACCCGGAAATATTCCATTCTTAAGTCATATTACACCTCAGGACTGGAAACCCCAAGGTGGATATTAACCTCAGTTTTCTACGACGTCTGCCTGTGAGAGAGAGAGAGAGAGAGAGAGAGAGAGAGAGAGAGAGAGAGAGAGAGAGAGAGCAATTTCATTATGTCAAATGACTGATAAATATCCGTGTGACCCGAATAATTATCGTCCAAAATCTTCCGTAATGTTTCTAAAAGTTGCCTCCAAAGTTCCATGGAATGGGATGGAATATAGAATTTAGACCACAAGCCAAGCGCTGGGGTCTCTGAGGTCATTCAGCGCTGAAAGGGAACCAGAATAGAAAGGTGCTAAAGGTGTAACAGGGGGAAAACCTAAAAGCAGCACTATGAAGAAAGTAAGAAGGAAGAAAGAGAATACGAACGGAGGTGAAAAGAAAGGAATGAAAGGGGTTGCAGCTAGAGGCCGAAGGGACGCTGCAAAGAACCTTAAGTAATGCCTACAGTACACCACGTGATGTGCACTAACAGCACCACCCCTTAAGGGGGTCAACGTTCAAATAGACGAGACTCCAAACTGCTCATATGCAAATGAAGCCTCGGCAGAATGGAAAGCCAACTTGTGGATAAAAAGCAAAAACAGGGAAATGAATAACGATAAAGAAGAAAATAAAAGCAAAAGTATAAACAATAAACAGACACAAATCAGAAGTTGAACAAATGTCTGACCTTACTTCAATCCTCCCAGAGAAGAAAAAGAAGAAGAAGAAGAAGAAGAAGCAGAAAGACGCACCTCCTCTTCCTTCCTCCAAAGCAACGAAGGACGGACGGAACCAAAGATGAGACTCGGCGTTGTTTGTTTGTTTGTGGTTTGTCCGTCGTTTGTTTTCGATTCGCCTGCGACTGGAGGAGGATTGCCCCGCCAGAGGGGAACTGCCCCTTGAAAGAACCCTTCCCCTTCCCGCTTGGTTGGGCGCCTCTCTCCTGCAGGACTCTCGTCGGGAGGAATAAGGAACGGATCCCGTGGCTTGTGTCCATTGATTCCAGAAGGATATTTGAGTATGTGCGCGAAACAAGTTGTAAAAAACGCACACAAACATGCACAAACACACTGTTTCAAACGTCCAATTACTGGGGGTGACCATGATAAAAAAAATAAAACAAAAGCAAAGAAAAAAAAAATTTCGAAAACATTTTTGATCCTGAAACAATAAACGACTGATATAAAAACACTGGACAGTAAAAAGGCTTGAGAAAGCGGCTCGCTCTCTCTCTCTCTCTCTCTCTCTCTCTCTCTCTCTCTCTCTCTCTCTCTCTCTCTTCCTTCTAAGAGGTAAGCAAATGCACGCGATACATAGCCGTGAAAAGCTCTCAGCATCCTAAAACCTGCCTTACAATAACAGTCTCTCCTGTTCACGAATGAAAAGAAAATCCCTCCGATGTTGGGCCAAATCTATGCAAATAAAGAGACAGAAGGAGTTTCTATTTACAAAATTTCCAATGAGAGAGAGAGAGAGAGAGAGAGAGAGAGAGAGAGAGAGAGAGAGAGAGAGAGATTCCTTTGCCCCTTACAAACACCAGGACTGAATTCAAACTATGACCTATGACACAAATATTCCCGTTACGAAATATTTCAGAGTCATCAACACAATATATCCTTCTACCCTTACAACTCAGTAAGAAACCCAAAATCATTTTGGAATAGGACTCTCATTCTATTTTCCAAGGTCATCCCATGCTATAATATCATCTCACTTTTGGGATCCTGCAGCGAAGTTATCTGGTTTCCTAATGAAGTTAGGGAGGTCCTTCGTCACCTAACGAAGCCCGAGTTCATTCAGGATATTCCTATCAGGATGTCGTTCAGAGTTCCCGATGGAGAAGGATTTTTCGAGCGTCCTACTCATAAGATCCTTACTTGTCCGATCGGAATGAGACTACCACCGACTGGGTTTTGCAAATTGATTTTGATATAGAATCAGTTTTTTTTTTTTTTAATATTTAAAAAGAAGAATCTCTCTCTTCCTCCCCCCTCTCTCTCTCACTTTGATATGACTGAACACGTACATGATTTAAGATAATTTCTTACATGGTACCGGCTCGACAAAAAATGAGAAAAAATTTAGTGTGGCTTCTGAGAGAGAGGAAAAGAGCCGAAATACTTGAGCAAAATTCCAAATGACGCCGTGAATAATCTGAAGACATAACGAGTCGATGTCTCCTTCCATCTCGCCCTCTTCATCGGACAGTTTTTTTCCTCTCCTAATGAGATTTTAAATGATCTCATTAATAATCTCATTAATCCCCTTCCTGATAAGAGAGAGGTCATTAGAGCTTCAGGCTTTTGCAATCTTATTTCAATCCACTGGAATCTCTGCAGTCTGGGAAAACAAAAGAAAGATTAAATCTCAGGGAAGATGGCGATTCCTTGTAGAGAGAGAGAGAGAGAGAGAGAGAGAGAGAGAGAGAGAGAGAGAGAGAGAGAGAGAGAAACTGAAATATAAAAAGATAAGAGGGAACGGCATTTAGTCTTAACATTTCCCAAGGACAACTTGAAAAATTCCACTGCACAAACTATCTCTCTCTCTCTCTCTCTCTCTCTCAGGACCTGAAGAAGGATTCTCAGATGTGTAACTAATGGTTCCCTGCAGGAGCCTACATACTTTGGACATTCAACTGCAACATAATCCACATGCCCTGGGCAATTAGATACCTACAAGAAGACTGGACTGAGATAGTGCTAGACCCTCCTCATTTTCAGCAGTAATC
>NC_087214.1:31816303-31831303 GCF_015104395.2 Macrobrachium nipponense
CATTTCAAAATTTCAATTCATTCTCGTTTTTTTTTCCTGTATTCTTATATTAGTTTTTATATTATCTAACTAAAACTATGATGCCGCTATACAAGCATATATATGATAAAAAATATGCATTTATAAAGATAAATATAACGCACTATATTTGATTTGCCGGGTTATTTGGGTTGGTTTGGATTTCCATTTGGTGGGATTTTGGCTGGTTTCATGGTAGACTTTGGCTGGTTGGTAGTGGTGTCATCTGGGAACCCTGGCTGGTAACCATACGTTGAGTTACATAAAAGCATTTACCTAATTTGTTTATTAAACATGTTATGTGAATTCTAGTGTTTATTCCTTTTCATTTTTCCATAGTATTTGTATAATAACTGTTTTGAAATATCCCCACCTAATCAATTTCACCATATATAACAACTGAAATTTATGTTATAATTAGAGGACAGACACCTAAAAATGCCTACGTGTTGATATAGAACTCAGTTTTAGGACGTTTCGATACCTACCTGTTACGTGAAATTGCACATTGCGTTGTATATTACATACACACTCCCTATATCATTTATACACAAGTCCAATCCCTCCCCTTTCCAGTATTCACGACTGGCTCGTTACGTTTACACCATTTACAATGCATTTCTCACCGATAACCATCTAGATTAAAGTTTGCCATTATTATTATAAAACCTACATTTAAATATATAGAACATTTTAAATATATAGTTTGCCATTATTTTTATAAAACCTACATTTAAATATTCCATTATACACTTTTACAGACATTACAATTTACACCTCCCTTCCAGTTTCCTTACTATTATGCAGTTATGTATGGTTACTTTTTACATTTTACAACACTTCCACACCCATCAAAGTTAGGTTTATATGTCATTTTACCTACTGGGGCCGAATCCCATCCCCCGGTTAGGCAACATACCCTTAGTTTAGTTTGTTATAATGTTGGTTTACCTACTAGTTTTACTTCCTTGAAGGGGGTTACCCGGTTAGGCTAGGTTGGTTAGTTTCTTCAAGGGTGGATACTGGGGGGGGGGGGGGGGGGGGGGGGGGGGGGGGGGTGGGGGTGGGGGGGGGGGGGGGGGGGGGGGGGGGGTGGGGGGGGGGGGGGTTGGTTAGGTTACATTCCCTACTTGGTTACCTACTAGGTTAGGTTTGGTTAGGTTACATTCCTTACTAGGTTAGGTTAGGCATTTAAGGGGGGGTAGCGGGGGCGAAGCCCCCATGGGTCAGGCAATATTCCCTACAAGGTTAGGTTGGTTAGGTTACATTCCTTACTAGGTTAGGTTAGGCCTTTAAACCCCTTCTTTACCGGGTGGGTGAGCAGAATGTAAACATTGTGTTCGCTGCCGAACTGAATCTCTCGGTAGTGACTCGAGTTTGGAGGGTGCCCATCGTAAAATATTTGCCAAAAATACACTAATCAAGACAGGCTAATGAAATTATCAGGTATTATTAGCACTATAATAACGCATATTCTCTGTTTTAGTTTTATCATCCTACAGGGAAAATAAATGATTTTATGAAAAAAAATGTGAAACTCTAGTGTCCCTTGACACTGGTGGGTCGGTGAGAAAACTACGGTCTTGAATAGAAATTCGGTCTTACAGAATGTTGGTATATTGCACCTGGAACATGCACATAAAGTATTATCAAAATAGAACAGTAAATAAGCACGTAATAAAAAAAAAAAAGAGCAAAAACTAAAGCCGAAAGCCCCGCCAATAATATGGAAATCGCAAATTTTATAGTATATCTTTCAAAAATTGGGCGATGTCATTTTCTACGTTTTCTAAAGATTAGTTTAATCACAGAAAACAACTTTAGGGGCATTAGGGGTATCTAAACTAATTTTTCAAGTTTCTTGTCCTCAGAAAAAATCGCTTTTTTTGCTTTTTCTCTGGTTTGGTTTTTATATATAAAGTTACTATAAGGCGTTATTTCTACCTTCATTTATCTGGTGTTCATATCTTTTATTTGTAAAATGTAATAAGTGAATAAATAAAATAAATACAGTAAATGATGATACAACTGGTTTTTTACTTGGGTAGAAGTTATTACATGTTTACGCTTGTCTGGTTTTGTGATTTTTTGTTGAGACGCAGTTCATCTGTCACCTACACACCTACTATAAGCAGTATAATACTATTTTTTTGGGTTCATCATACGTCTGGCATCGTGTCATACTGTTTATTTTGCTCCAAACTCTTCAAACCGAAATTACAGAATGATTGGAAGTCCCTATCTGAAAAGAGGAGTTTTGGTGGTACTATGCGTACCACCTTTATGCACCCGGTGCGGTATAGTAGACTTCAATGGTGGTACCCACCTACCTCCAAACAAACTTTCGGTAATGAAGAGGTTAAGGGGGGGTACGGGGGGCGAAGCCCACCCCCTTGGTCAGGCAATATTCCCTACTAGGTTAGGTTAGGTTAGGTTAGGTTACATTCCTTACTAGGTTACGTTAGGCCTAGTAGTTTCCCTACTAGGTTAGGTTAGGTTACGTTCCATTACTAGGTTAGGTTAGGACCTTTAAGGGGGGGTATGGGGGGGCGAAGCCCCCATGGTCAGGCAATGTTCCCTACTAGGTTAGGTTAGGTTAGGTTGGTTAGGTTACATTCCTTACTAGGTTACGTTAGCCTAGTATTTACCTATAGGTTAGGTTAGGTTACGTTCCTTACTAGTTAGGTTAGCCTAATTTAAGGGGGGGTACGGGGGGGCGAAGCCCCCCTGGTCAGGCAATATTCCCTACTAGGTTAGGTTAGGTTAGGTTAGGTTGGTTAGGTTACATTCCTTACTAGGTTAGGTTAGGCCTTTAAGGGGGGGTACGGGGGGGCGAAGCCCCCTGGTCAGGCAATATTCCCTACTAGGTTAGGTTAGGTTAGGTTGGTTAGGTTACATTCCTTACTATAGGTTACGCTAGGCCTAGTATTTCCCTACTAGGTTAGGTTGGTTACGTTCCTTACTAGGTTAGGTTAGCCTTTAAGGGGGTATGGGGGGGGGCGAAGCCCCCTGGTCAGGCAATATTCCCTACTAGGTTAGGTTAGGTTAGGTTGGTTAGTTACATTCCTTACTAGGTTAGGTTAGGCCTTTAAAGGGGGGGTACGGGGGGGCGAAGCCCCCCTGGTCAGGCAATATTCCCTACTAGGTTAGGTTAGGTTGGTTGGTTAGGTTACATTCCTTACTAGGTTAGGTTAGGCCTTTAAGGGGGGGGTACGGGGGGCGAAGCCCCCCTCGTCAGGCTATTCCTACTAGGTTAGGTTAGGTTACATTCCTTACTTGGCTAGTTAGCCTAGTATTTCCCTACTAGGTTAGGTTAGGTTACGTTCCTTACTAGGTTAGGTTGGCCTTTAAGGGGGGTACGGGGGCGAAGCCCCCTGGTCAGGCAATATTCCTACTAGGTTAGGTTACATTCCTTACTAGGTTAGGTTAGGCCTTTAAGGGGGGGTACGGGGGCGAAGCCCCCTGGTCAGGCAATATTCCCTACTAGGTTAGGTTAGGTTACATTCCTTACTAGGTTAGGTTAGGCCTTTAAGGGGGGGTACGGGGGCAAATTCCCCCAGGGTCAGGCAACATTGCCTACTAGTTAAGTTCCCTACTAGGTAAGGTTACATCCCCTGCTAGGTTAGGTTTATGTTAGGTTGGTTTGGTTCTTTAAAGGGGGTTACAGCAGGGGCCCAACCCCACCCCTGGTCAGCAACATCCCCTACAAGTTTAATTAGTTTTGTTATATGCAAACCTATGTTTAATTTGGTCTTTTGTATTTATTAAAACAACTATAGGCCCTATTACACATTTACCACCCAGGACTTAAATCCCACCCCCTCCTGGGCCCGTTATATATGTATTTGTATTATTTCATATTTTGAACCCATCCACATTTACATTTAGTTCCTTAACTACCCATTTACTTTTATTACCCTTAACATTGCCAACTTATCTTGTTAAGTGCTTGTTCATTTACCTCAGCCCCACCCTGCCTCAACCAATAGCATCAAAGCATTTTTACTACTCCACCCCACCTCTCCTACCCTGTTTTCTACGGTCTGGCCTCCTGCCACCTCCTAACTGTAGAACTCCAACACTATTGAATCTGCCGCCATGACATCCACTGCTGCATCTACTTCACGCTCGCACCACCCCTCACGCCAGGAACTCTTTGCCAACTTCATGTAACAATTGTTACATGAGTTACAAAGATTTTTCTGCCTTTTACTCAGGTAATTAAGATCGACTAATCGGTTTTTTGCCAGGACCATGGCCTCCTGAGAAAGCAGGATCTTTTTGCCCCATTCAGTCGACTCCAAGATACGGGAGGAGAATGTATAACTTCGTCGGGTACTTGGCTGTTGCTTATTTCAAGCTGCATTTTGAGGAACCCAAGACCCGCCTCCACGACTTCATAGCAGCTGCTACTTTGTACCCTCCACCCCTTTAAGGTAAGGTCCAAACATTATTCTTAATTATTATGTTTTAGGAAAGTGAGTGTTAGGCTTTCGCCGAAAGTTGCGTCAAGGTATGTTACTATTCAGTGGGGTGCTGCTAAGACAACTCGTTACCTTCCACCTTACCCCGCCCACCCCCTGTGCGTTACCCCCCCCCCCCCCCCCCCCCACCCCCCCCCCCCCCCCCCCCCCCCCCCCGTTAGTGAACATATGGCTCCGTGGTGGTGTGGGGAATTTAAACATGGCGGCTGTGTTTACATTGCCTTTACCTTAACGAATACTTGGTACCTTCCTATAGGGCCGTTCTTCGGTGACTTAGACTATGGCAATTGACATTTTCTATGTTATTTTAGTTGCTTTACAAGAAGTTGTAATGATATTTTTTTTCGTTTGGTTGGAACTAAACTTTAATATACCTTTGAGTTTGGTGCGGCTATTATGTAACTTTCAAAGGTCAATTACTGCTTAGTTACAGCGCCCGAATGGATATTACTTTTAAATCTTGTACAGTAACTCAAATAACATAGGAATCAGTCAATTGCCATAGTCTAAGCCACCGCGGATTGCTTCTGTAGAATACCGTAACTCTTTACCTATATTATCCAAAACACAAAAGTTAATGCACTCAGGGAACTAGCCATGTTTAATAATGGTGAAAAAAAATTGTATAAGAAAAAAAATATTACGATTATAATTAAGACTCACGCCAAATCTCAATCTATTCACTCATCTACACTAAAGCACTGATTATTCAGATAGAACTACCACCTAAATTCAGTAAAAGATAAGTTCATTCTTATCCACAGTTTTAAATCTTCGAGGGATTAGCTTCCACCAAGACAATACAAGAAATATCTAACAGTATCTATCCTATAATTGACTAAAACAGCTCCACTAACCTCACTCAGGTAAGGGGTATATCTTACCTAACCTAACAGGAAATCCTCGGCAAACAGCACTAGTACTAGGGAACCTGGGATACGTGAACCCGCCAGAACTCTGAAAGCAATTCCACTTCACAAGTACCTATACTCGGAGAACGACACAAACAAAATTCCAAATCATAACCAAAAATAAGTGCTAAACTCAAGTGCCCAAATTGGATAATATACGTTCTATTTCAGTCTTGTTTATGCCAAACAATGTTTCCCCATGAATGCCAACATCTAATCCCGGGTCTGGGCACCAAATGTAAGGGAGAAGGGAATATGTAGGGAGAGAGAAAGCTAGAAATCTGAGGTTCGACAGGAAGAAGGGATCACAATAACTGGCAAACATAGAAGAAAACAATGAATGGGATAAAAAGCCAATATATAAAAAGTAATTATATATAATTATCAAATACATATGATACTCAACTTAGGCATTAAATGGTGTATAAGAGACAATAAGTACATTCGTTGCCGGTGTTCCAAGCAGGGGTCTTCAAATTATTTGAAAATCGAACCACTCTTGCAAGTAGGATATGAGAATAGTGAATGGCATCTAATCTTGAAGGTCAAGCCGAAGATCAAGAACACTGAACATTTACCAGTAGAGGAATAGCATATCCATGAGGAGAATGTACGACGTAGCTGGGCTTCAAGGTACGTTATGCTATTTCATATATCCTTTTAAGCACTGTCCAAATATGCGTCTAGGCACTGTCCATTATTTTCAGCATGACTTTGGGCGTGAATTATTTACATGAGAATCAAAACCTCGCTTGACTAGGGTCCCACACCTGTCATACGGCTGAAAAGACACGAAAAAGAAGCAATTACCCACTGTGGCACTTTAAGCTATAATTAATGTTAAAACAAATTTTTTCACTGCACTGATGGTTGATTTTACAATTCTTACGTTTGTTGTATTGCTCAAAAGCAGACTGGTTGAAGTAGAAAAACCACCACACGAAGTAAACTTTTTGAATAAAGAAAACCCAAGGAATCAAGAAATAACAAAATTCCAATGATTCTAAAATGCCCTGCCCTCTAGCGACTAGAGTTATATACTAAATTTTATTTTATATTCCAAGGATTCCATAATACCCTGCCCTCTAGCGACTAGAGTTATATACTAAATTTTATTTTAGAAGAAAATTTCTAAATTTCCTTTACACCAAACATGCCGGCAAACTTCAGGCCATCGACTAGAGGACAGAATTCGCTCAGGGAGATGACTCTGCTCTTTCACTCTTGGTTTTCTGGCCATCCAAGCCCTGGTCTCGCTCTTTTAGTATTAAGGATATAAAATGACATTTTTATGATCTAAATAAGAAGGTGTGAATGTTCTTATCATATAAAAGCATTCAAACGTATTACTGCGGAAATCTGTTGTATCTAAGCTAATGATATCGGAAACTTTGAATCTGCAAATTGAGAGCCACATCCACCAACAGCCTTAGCTGGAACGCCAGGGCAAGGAACTATTACTTTTAAATATCAATAAAACAAGGCCCTGGTTTAGCCTAATAAGTGGTAAATGCATTGGCTAAGATCCAATACGTAAACACTCTACGTACAAGTAGTACCTACGGACATTCATGGTTGTAATATTACAAAATTTAGCGGAGAAAATACCGTTAAATTCAGGTTAGCGTTTAAAATAGTGTTATACTCAATAGCATACTATTTCAATTTGGCCCAACTTACATCTCCTGGAAAACTTTAGGACTTAGATGTCTATAAAACAAAGGTCTGGCTTAGCCTAAGAAATGGCATTTAGCCTAGGCTTATGAGTCGACGAGCCTTGGCTAAGAGCCAATGGCGTGACACGATACAAGATCTAGGTCTGTAACGTTTAACTTTGTAATAACATTTAATTTATCTAAATCTGGAAAACAGAGATGCTGGAACGCATGGTATGGAACCCTTACCTTCTTCCAGGCCCTGAGGAACGTCGTAGATGAAGCCAAATTAATAGTACGCTAAATTTTCATTCACTCGACAACACACACGCAATTCTATCTTTCAATGCTCTTGAAACAAACACTGGCACTTGGAGATGTTAAACAAACCGCTCATCGGAGACACTAACTAGAGGACCAAGCCACCGGACTCCCTCTCGGGGGTAGACACAACCACTTTGGTAGCCAGGCGGTAAGACAGCAACTCTGATGGTCTGTCCACGGCCACCCCGCAAATTCTCCTTCAGCCCTCCGTCAGTAGGTAACTGTTTAAATGTTTGCAATAAACATTAGCCTTATCATTAGCGGAGAGACTAATCAAAATGAAATTTCATATTTATATGCACAGACTAAATATCAAAAAGATAATTTGATTATACATTATAATTATTATGTTTATTACTTTATAAAATTACATATAAAGAGTTTTTAACTTCTCTCGATACGGAGCTTAAGAGTTTGAACAACGCTGGTCCAGTTGTTATCAACCTCCCCACACCAGCAAGGAACCCCGGGATCGATCTCAAGAGTGAGAGACGATTTTCCTGAAAATCAATTAAGCTTATAGTGAAATATGCACCTGATAGTAACATGAATGTGTTTTTGCTTGGTTAGCTAACAGGAAGGATTCTCTCTCTCTCTCTCTCTCTCTCTCTCTCTCTCCTGATGTTGGGAGAGACCGAAGGTCCACGCCAGACCACTGACGGTACCATGCTGTTGAATAGGTGACAAAATCCAGGGCTCAGATAATGGCGTAAAACCAAAAAACATTTTTGATGCAATGTGATCGTCGAACATAAACAAAGTTCTTCTGGCTTTTATAACAAACCACAGAACTATTTCATCTTTACTTTGAAAAAGACATTGTTATCCTTTTTTTGTTCATTCTTTTGTTTTTACTCTCCTGTGTCTGTTGTGTGTCTCTCATTTGGTGTTGTGCCTTTTAATATTACACCTTTGTGGATAACAGCTTAGTCTCACACCAGAGTCCATTACTGAACTTCAAGTTGATGAAACAAATTATGAACTTTGAACACAAGATTGTGAATTTCGCGTAAGCAAATGTATCTGTTTTGAGTGTCTGTCGTTAAAATACACATAAAAGAAAATACGTCATTCCATAACGATAGAGAGGAAATAGACGGTGGAGACTTTGGAAGGGAAAATTTAGAGGGAAATTGAGAGTAGAAATGTTTGAAAGTGTAACAGGAGGAAAACCTCTTGGAGTTGAAGAAGCACTTCGTCCCGAGAGGGTTGAGGAAAGTAAGACTGAAGAAATGGATATGAACAGAGGTCCTGTAAAACGAAAGAAAGGGGGTTGCAGCTTGGGGCCATGGAAGGGCGGCTGCAAAGAACTTTTTCAGTAATGCCTACAGTACACCGCGTGAGGTGCACTGACGGTTCTACCCACCCACGGGATGGTGATGTCTTTGGTCACCATAGAGTAAACGTAAAGAAACGTTCTGTTTACAAACGTAACTGAACAGGGAAACGTTTAAATATTTAAAGTTGACATCAATAAAAACATGACATTTAAAGCAATTGTAGTCTTAGTCTCTATAGAGAACACATTCAAGGCCTCTTAACAGCGACAGCCATCAAATTCAGACCAGACTTTCCTGAACTCACAACAGACTTGGCTGTCCCCTTGAGGACGGCAATGGGTCAAATGCGTCCAGAATTGGGAACACGAGATTCAACTTGAATTACGTATTTAATTCTCTTGACATTATGAACCTCTTTCCTTCTATGGCTGTTCAGTTCATTCATGACTTATTAACTTGTTTACAAGAGGTAACGTGAAATTTCAGCAATGACGATAAAACTGCAAGAAACTATTATAAACCAGGTCCTTTCTAATAATGAAGTCACAACGAATAAACAATTCAAAAAGGGAGAGACACAGAGAGAGATAATAAAATTTAACGAACAAAACAATACAGAGAGAGAGAGAGAGAGAGAGAGAGAGAGAGAGAGAGAGAGAGAGAGAGAGAGAGAGAAGAGATAATAAAATTTAACGACAAGGACAATTTTTCTGCAACGTATTTTCTGTCAACTTCCTCCGAATTCACCAGAAGAGACCAGAGAACAGAAGAGGTCCACTTCCAGCAATCAAGTCAAGAACTGAGGCCTTCAATTGCAGAGGCAGAGTCACTCAACATCCAGACCTCTCATTGGCATTTGCTTCAGACCATCAGCTCTATTCTCTCAGTGAAACTGGGTCCGATCAGCAATCGGATGGTTGGCCACACTGAATATCACATCCTGGCTGTAATCACAAAGCCAGTGACTGTAAGTGGAGACTGAATCTTCGGCAAATGCTGGATAATAATCATATGAAGCAATGGTTTGGACAGTCAACATGTTCTCGGCTTGTAGCTAACATGTTTGTGACGTGTGATAAGTCATTAACTTGTATTCAACATGATTGTGATATGTCTGCAATAAGAACAAGTCACTGACATATAGTTAACATGTCTATGGCATGTGAAATAAAAAAGTCACTGACTTGTATCTAACATGTTTGTGACGTGTGTGCACTAAGAACAAGGCGTCAATTTGCATTCAACATGTTTGAAACATGTGTGAGAAGTTGTCAACATTTATACGACATGCTGAATAGCATTTTGGACGTACCCTAAGCCTCATAATCATTATTAAAGAGGAAAAATTGAAGAGTTACTGCAATCGAGCTGACATACTGACGGCCATTAGGGTGTTGACAACATGTCCCATCAACCCTGATGCTTCTTCCTTTGTGGCCGAAGGGAATCCGATGTCCTCAGACAAATCTCAGGTCACTTCTGCTGCTTTGTGTATTGACCTCCTCCTCATTTTGGTCAAAGAAAAAATTGGTCTGCCCATTATTTTCCGTTTGGTCCATCCTTTGTAGAATGGTTTGTCTGTCGTCTTTTAATAAAATTAAACAAAATGAATCAGTTGTATATAGTATTCTGTGATGGTTACGCATTCTCACTGGCTGGAAAATGAAATGGATTAAAAATTAGGAAATGATCGAGTCATGAAAACTAAAGTAAAAATAACTAGTTTAAAAAAAATCATATGGAAAAGACAACACTTTATGGCAAAGTTAAACGGAACAAAACTGACAAAAAGAAAAAAATATTGACAAATTTTCAGGAGATTAAATATAAGAAAGTTTTACCATCGACGAAGAGTTGCCATCAAACCACTTGGCTGGCGATTTCAACATTAATGGAAATACTTTCAACATTGAAAATTCCACGCCTCTCTCTCTCTCTCTCTCTGTCACACTAACACAGCCCTTAACTTCGAGAATTTCTATATCATTCTCTCTCTCTCTCTCACCTTGACTTAGATAATTTCTCTCATATCTCTCTTTGTCTCTCTCTCTCTTTACGCCTGAAGCTGTAGACTATTGGGCCACATACTTTTTTTTTTTACATTTTAACATTTTTGTTAAATTCATCAAAATTTTCGATTTGTTCTCCCAGTCATTAACCTGTCAACACCTGAGTCACTTCCCCTAACCTTCCAGTAATGCCCGAGACTCAAATTATAGACATCTTTTCCCCCAAATATAAAGAAAAGTTTTATTTACCATTTGGAAAACTTAGTTTTTTTTATCTGTCGTTTTGTCAGGCTTCTGTAGCCTTCTTAAAATAACATTAACGGCAATGCCGTTTACAACAGACAACACAACATTACTGTGTTAATGTAAATTGTAAATTAAAGCCCAACAGAGGAATAATTTACTATTGAAAAGTTCATTTACCTTCTGTAAAAGTTCCAGTGTTATTTTTCGATAGTTTTGTGAAGCATTTGTACCGTCTTCAAACTAAATGACAGCAGCAGTATTTACAAAAAGACAATATTATAGTGGGATGTAAATTGTAAATTCACGTCCAACAGAGTAACTATTCAACAGGCACTTTAGCCACAGAGAAAATTTCAGTTTATGTATTTTTTAAAAGTTTTACTTTATTTTATTATTATTGTTATTTTATTTTTGAGATTTTAGTTTCCCCTCTCCAAACTAAGTGACCAGGAACAATATTTACAAAATCATACTTATATTTTTATGTAAACTGTAAGTTAATTTCCAACATAGGTATGTACTACACAAGTTATTAACGTATTAAGTCAATTTCAAAGAGCACTTTCTTCTAATAAAAAATTACTAAATGAATTGTTATCAGCTCTCTCACTTACCTTGTTCTACCTAAATCAATGTCAACAAATATTACAAACACCAGAATCTAAATAACAATTCTGAGAGAAATATGTAACTATTTGGAGAACTATGCGATTAGCCAGTGTTGTTCAAATGAACAAATGATTTGTAGAACCCAGTTTGCTGACTGGATCTGTAATCATTACACAACACTTTTCTGAAAACGAATCAACTAACAGAACCTGTTGCTCACTGGAATCCCTAAGAATTCTAATACTGCATTTGTCTCGGGTAAACTTTACCTCTCCCTCAGGGTCATACATATATAGAAGAAAGATTTTTTTCAAATTTATTCTTAGAGAAAATTGAGCAAGAATGCCAAAGTTTCTAAATCCAAATATATGCTATAGAAGATTCACATCAACCGTGCATCTGATGTCTAGGCCAGTCCGTTACGACGCTCCTGATAAGCCAATCGCAGGGCTGGAAATTCTCAGTCTCTCTCGAGAGTTCACATAGGCAGGATGTAGCTGTTCCACCTCTCCTGAGGGATACTTTTGCAAGACGTATACCTCAGGAGAAGTGGAACATACATCCTGCCAAAGTGAACTCTCTCGAGAGATTGAGAGTTTCCAGCGGCCAGCGCTGTGATTGGCTTATTAACAGCTAATCAGGAGCGTCATAAGGGACTGGCCTAGACATCAGATACACGGTTGATGTGA
The DNA here is from genome assembly GCF_015104395.2 of Macrobrachium nipponense. NCBI lineage: Eukaryota > Metazoa > Arthropoda > Malacostraca > Decapoda > Palaemonidae > Macrobrachium > Macrobrachium nipponense. The sequence goes on from NC_087214.1 coordinate 31,828,529, forward strand.
ATCTACTATAGGGTGTAGAATAATCGTGTTCACGTTTAAGGAGAAACTCCCAACATTATCAACGGTTATTTACAGCGTCCCTTCGGCCCCCAAATGCAACCACTTTTTCTAAAGATTTCCTTTCCCTGACATCCATTCCCTCTTCCATTCTTTCGTCTTGCTGTCCAACACCTCTAACTGTTATTTTGTAGGCGCAAATGTGAGGTTTTCTCAAAGATCAACCTTTAGATCCTTGTACTTCGTCTCCTTTATCTTCTGGATCTCTCTATCTTGCTGTCCAACCACTCCAGCTCCCTCTTTTCAGTGTCTTTAAGTTCTGAATGGCCTCGTGTGCCCATGCTGGGCTTGTTGACAGCCTGACTTCCATAAGCAAATCAATCTTCAGTTACCTCCTAACTATTTCCGGTGAGTATCAATACCACAATTTTCATCTCCCACAAAGTTTCCAAACTGAAACAAGATGGAATTATTATTGTTATCAACATCTAGAAATAACGAAACACCAACGAGAAAAAAGGTGGAAAACAAAAAAAAAAAAAAAGGAGAGAGAGAGAGAGAGAGAGAGAGAGAGAGAGAGAGAGAGAGAGAGAGAGAGAGAGCTTTGACCCACCATCTTTGGGCAAAGCATTCTGAGGTCAACTTCAAAGGTACACTCGGCAAGGAATGTTAAGATACAGTTTTTTTTCTTTTTTTTAAATCATCGGACATATAGTGTTTAATAATGCCACACCTGGCAACTCTAGAAAGGGGGCGGGAGCTTCAAAATCATAGCGTTTGTTGCTTTCATAGATTTCCATTAACTTTACATCAGTAAAGATTCTGTAGAGGTCCTTTAACTAATTTATACTTGAATGTAGAAACAGGCTCTATATTATTCGTTAATGTTGGTTTGGTAACGTCAGTTCAGGGTAAAATATCGATCATCCTTCTTTAAAACCTACTGTGAAACCTTATTTATAAGTAATATTTGACACTCAACTAACGTAACATTCATGCGTAATTGAAGACGGATCTTAAACAATGAGAGAAAAGTGTTTTAAAATTTGGTCAGTACTTGTGGAAATCGTGAGGAACAGTACAGTAAAGAGGGAAATATTATGACGATAGAAAGAGAGCGCGCGCGCAAGCATACGCCTATCGTATAGAGAAACTTAATTTCGTTATATTTGTTTGGAGAGATTAAGTGACATATTTTTTTTCAAATTTTTCAAAAGTGGGGAGAGAGAGAGAGAGAGAGAGAGAGAGAGAGCACACGCATAGGCCTAGCTATAGAGATACTTAATTCATTATATTTACTTTGAAAGATTGAGTGATAATATTTTTTCAAATGTGTTTTAAAAGTTAGAGAGAGAGAGAGAGAGAGAGAGAGAGAGAGCACAAGCATAGGCCTATCTGTAGAGATACTTAATTCATTATATTTACTTTGAAAGATTGAGTGATAATATTTTTCAAATGTGTTTTAAAAGAGAGAGAGAAAGAGAGAGAAGAGATAGAGAGAAGAGAGAAGAGAGAGATGAGAGGAGGAACAAAATCTGCTTACGTGAAAGCTTAGGCCTATTTATAACTATATATTTAATTTTCATTATATTTTCTTGGGGAGATTGAGTGGTAAATATATTTTTAAAGTATGTTTTATAATGGAGAGAGAGAGAGAGAGAGAGAGAGAGAGAGAGAGAGAGAGAAATTATAGTATTGGTGACGGACTTGTGACGGGGAAAGGCAGAATAAAGAGCGGTGAGTCGGTGCACAGATACCTGGGAAACGGGATTATATGACTGCCAAGATCGTGCTGCACTATGCTAGATTAAAATTTGAAGGATCATAATATTCAAGTCAATTCTCTAAGAAATTCATACCCTATCTTGATTTCATTCGGACAGTTGCCATAACATTCAAAGATTGTAAAAAGACGTGGAAAATTTTAGACACAGGCTGCGGTCATTCTTGCTCTCTTGATATAATCTGTACTTTTGAAAATCGGGGTTCATCCACAAATAATTCCCGAAAAAAGCTGTGTTAAGTAAAAATAGTTATTACCACAAATAACTCAATATGTATTACACAGGCAATTAAAGTTTCATATCGTGCAAATAATGCTGATGTGTTGGGAGATCTTTCAGCCTCGCAGCAAAGAAATGCAGTCGTGTAGGGCATCTTTGAGCTGACATGCTATTTTAACCTTGATAAAGATTTATGTTTTAAAGACGGTAGCTTTGTAAACAGCAAACTAGCATTCGATCTATGTCAACGTCAAAGTAATCAAGTGTGAATCCGTTACGTAAGCCAGTTTCCAGTGACTTCCGCTTCCCGCTCAAAGTTTCTAGGGCTCCTCCACATCATAGAAAACGCTCTTGCGGATGCAACTAGATTTGCTCAACCTACCTTAGCCTTAGCAACATTGGCTGCCATTGACGTCAGCTAACATTAAAACGCTTTGGAATACAAACATGAGTTTGTAGAAACTAAAAAAAATAATTTACATTCACCACTTACAATGATACAATAATATCCCCCCGTTCATGAAGGAAAACGAGTATATACTGTCGCCGTGATACATAGTACTACAATCAGAAATTAACATTCTATCTACCAGAATCTCTATGAACGAATCTATCAGAGAAATTCCAATTACTTCGGACATATATCGTGTTTTTAAGTATCTGAACGGTTTTGTTTTGCAGTTTTAACTAATATGATATAATTTGCAGTGTATTTTCATATTCTAGATTAAATTTAGCAATATTATGTCTTTTCAGTAAAAACAAATGGGAAATT
>NC_087214.1:31836303-31843803 GCF_015104395.2 Macrobrachium nipponense
CAGAAACATCCCATCAGTGAACATCAGCCTCACATCTCACATTAAGTTGTGTGTAAGTATTTTCAAACATTTTGTTATTAAATCATCATTTTTATTTGTGTAATAAATTTGAATTTATTGACCAACACTCCTACAATGCAGTCTTTTCATAATTAATATACTATTTGCATGATTATCCGAAATAAAAGTGAGTTTGGTCAGCCATGGTGGGCGAGTTTGGGGGGGTTACGTTTACATGGGAGAAGGTAATAAACGATACAATAGGCGAAAATGTTTGGACAACACTGCTCTAACTGACAAATACACAAAACCCCACATCGGATAACAGAACCTCTGGGTATCTTGGTAGGAAGATACAGCCATCAGGAGACACTCGATTACTTATAAAAAAATACGAGGAGTGAAATTCCCCAAAAACTGAGGAAGCGAGAACCTTGGAAGTCTCCTTCCTTTTCCCTCCGGTGACTCATTCCCCCGAGTGAGAAGAAACATCCAACTGGAAAGGATGAAGTCATTCGGAGACCCTGAGGCTCTGATGGATGATGCGGTCTCTGTCTCTCGTCCTCTTGTCTTAAATAGGTTTCTATTACTTTCCCGTCTATGTTCCTCAATTCTAATCTTTATTCAAAAACTTGAGCATGAAAAACTGTACCACTACTACTACTACAATTATTATTATTATTATTCAGAAGAAGAACCCCTATCACGTGGAACAAGCCCACCACAGGGGCAACAGACTTGAAATTCACGCTTTCAAAGTATATGGTGTTCTTTAGAAAGAGGTAACAGAAGGTCGTTGGAAATGCAGAAAGAAGTGGTCACTTATTAGAAAAGAAAAAACAAATTAATATATGAATAAATAAATAGAACAAAATGTAATTAAATTATAAAACACAAGAATTACTTTTAGTGCAGTAATGCACTGCATCTTCACTTCAACTTCTGAGGTTCCAACTGCAGACATCCTCAGTCCTTAAGGAGGCTGTTCCACAGTCTAACGGTGAAAGGAACAAAGGACCTCTGGAATTGAGAAATAAGAATATCATCATCTTCATCCTACCTCCATCCCTACTAAACTAAGGGGTCGGTCGCCTCCATGCGTCATCTTCAACTAATCCTTTCAAAAGCATCCTCCTCTGCTAACAGTCCCTCTTCTCCATCCTTTTCAAGCCACCTCATCATTCTACTCCCTCTCTCCCTCCACCTTCTGCCCCTCATAAGAGGCTCCATCTAGGCCCTCTTCAAGCCTCCCTCCTCTCACATCCTCACCACATTACCAAACCACCTCAGTATCGACTCTCTCTTAACATACATCATTTAGGCCAAAGGCCAAGCGCTGGGCCCTATAAGGTCATTGAGTGCTGAGAGGGAAATTGAGAGTAAAACGTCTTAAAGGTGTAAGAGGAGGATAGCTTCGCAGTTGCACTATGAAACGATTGTTAGGAAAGGATTGAAAGACAGATGGAGGAAAGAGAATACGAACGGAAGTTCAGTAAAATGAATGAAAGGGGTTGCAGCTAGGTACCGAAAGGACGCTGAATGGAGCCTTAAGTGTTGCCTACAGTTCACCGCGAAGTGCACTGACGGCTTTGCCCATCCTGCGGCGGTATCAGGCTTTTGAAAAACATTAACCACTAACATCCCACAGTCACCTCCCGAGCGTGATCCGACTCAAGAGATAAACAAAGAGATATTCACGAATTCTCTCTTTCTCTGCAGCAATGTCGTCGAAAAGATTTGAGAGAAAGAGAGAGAGAGAGAGAGAGAGAGATACGAAGCGATACAGTGCAGAATGCCAGAGATATATACACCCAACATGAAAGAGATGAATCCTGAACCGGAAGAAAAAGAAGAAAAGGAGATAAGACAAGTCCTCTTTAATCTTCTTTAAACGAATTTCAATAGTAATTTTTTTTATTTCATCAGCCATTCATCCTATAAAAGAATGAACAAAATAAACTGAATAGGGAAACATTAATTTGGAGTTTTCAAAAATGACTCCACGAAGACAAATAAAGTTCTAATATTTAAAATTATTCGAAATAGCGCTTAGTCAAAGCTGATGAGAGAGAGAGAGAGAGAGAGAGAGAGAGAGAGAGAGAGAGAGAGAGAGAGAGAGAGAGAAATGATAAATCAAACGTCACTTCCAGGCAAATTCTTTTCCAAACTTCGCCCCTCCCAAATTGGGAAGAGTCAACTTGAAAACAATTCGAGAATCTTCAACTCTGAAATAAAATATGGAAGATAAAAAGATGGAGGAGTATTTTAAATGGGTTGGTATTCCACTAATATAAAAAAATTAAAAGTAGATAAAATATCCAAATGAGGGATGATAAACTCACTTTAGCGAAGTAATAATAATAAAGATAATGTGCTTTAGGAAATTTATAGTGAAAAATTTATTGTTTTTAATATAAGAAAAATAAAAAAGACCAATTAGTAAATGGATATATACCAGATTTAAGGGGAAATGTTTATTTTCTATTAAATAAATCAGACAAAATACCAAAACGAGATAATCATATTTAATGCTATATTTCTACTTTTAAATAAATAAAGACAAAATATGAATATGGTTCATCTGAATTAATAATAATTATGACAGAAAAAAAAAAACAATAATGTATGAATTTTGACAACTGTCGAAATACGTCCTTTTCCTCTAAGGAACTAATACTTTTAATCCCGAACAGAAGCGCCAGCACTTTTTTTCTTTCAGAAAAAACACCTTGAAGGCAACATAAGAGTAAAAGTGTCAACACTTCTTTTGTTTCCTTCCTTTTGCTTCTTCCATATTAACTGTCTTTCTTTTGTTCTCTTGTTCCGTTCATCTTTTTTAAACCTCTGTCTTTACATGTAAGCGAATGAGGGAGTAAATGAGAGAATTACATTTGATGTTTCTCTTTCGAGGGGTGAGAGAGAGAGAGAGAGAGGCGAACGAGGAACATGAACAGACACAATAGAAAGTAAAAGGAAAAAACTTAAAACCATTTAATCTTCAAAACATTCAGGAGGAGGGGAACCCAATTAGGAGCAGATGAGTAATACTTTCTAAAGAGAATCAGATTTTGCTTAGATAATGTATGAATGAAAATGGCGTCTCAAATGCGAGGTCATATATGCATATACAGTATATAAATATGTATATAATATATACATACACACACACACACATATATATTATATATATATATATATATATATATATATATATATATATATAGATATATATATATATACATATATGTATATATATGTTTATATATGCGACTACTTCAAAAATAAGAATCATTACCTCTATATATTTCGTTATGGATAACTAGCTGCGACCCACCCCAGTCAACTGAACACTTTGCCAATAATTCACTGCTTAAGTCACCTTAGATACGAAAGGTTTGGGAACACGATTAAAATATGTACCAGTTAAGCTAAAGAGGATTTGTAAGTACTTCCAAAAACTCTCTCTCTCTCTCTCTCTCTCTCCATAAACACAGGTATTGTATCGTCCCTGTTAATAAACAAAATTGCCGTTTATATTCCATAATGCAATTTCATAGCCAACAGCCTTAATGATCAAATGATGAAAATGAGATCACCAAATCCCAAAGGTATTAATGGCCTGGCCCTCATTCACGACCCTTCAAAAGCAACAGGACTTTGTAGGGAAATCCTATAGGGTAATCCTATCAATCCCAAAAACATTAACGATGTAAAATTATGTTGATAGTGCCAACGGTTTCCCAAAATGGAATGCTGTTCAATGTTAGTGTCCCTGTATTGAAATGAAAAAGGCTACATAAATTATTTATCCTTCATATTTGTTATACTATAACGAAAGGCAGGAAATCACACAAATCACTTTCGATCGTGTGAGGAAAAATTGCACTTCTGGGGGAAATAATCCTTTCGATTTATTCAGTTCATCTGTTAACATTTCCAAATTAATTGTTTGATTAAGTTTGTAAATTATATCACATGTCGAGGCATATGGCCCAAATAGGGTTTTAAATAAAACAACTGTCTCTGATAATTTTCGCCTGAAAAGATTAACTCCTCCTCCTCCTCCTCTCTTTCACTTCCATGTCAATTTACAAGAATAGCTTAAAATGTCCCAATTTCCGTAAAATGAGGACCAGCAGCAGATTGTAATGACACGTAACCCCCTCCCCTCAGGCCCCCACCCGATTATCGAGGGGGAGGGGGTTTCGTAATGTCGGGGTCATTCGTCCGAAATGCGAATTTAATTTTCCCGGCCCCTGCATTTTGGAAATCGGTCTTTATCAGCAACATTGAGCTGAACAGTTTGACGTCACGGGGTTCCTCTCAAAAACGGGCGGATTATCATTTTTTTTTTTTTATTCAATGAAGTCTTTTTATTATTATCGATGACAACGATGCCGTATAAATTGATGAGATTTGAATATATATCGCTTGTCTCTGTTTTAACGTTTGATTAGAGTATTCTCTCTCTCTCTCTCTCTCTCTCTCTCTCCTTTATAAAGATGTACATTAATCCCCGATAAAAATGTCACCCTTGCAATTGTCTTTGTTTTCGAAAAATACAAATCCCTCTGGAAATGTCGAGTTTAACATATGCAAAGCAGCGAGCGAGGGGGACTCTATTTACGAGAGAGAGAGAGAGAGAGAGAGAGAGAGAGAGAGGAGAGAGAAGACGGAAACAAGCACCAGTCTCTACTGGTATGGAATACCGTCAGTATTACGATGAAAAATATCAATTTATCAACCTGTTGTTCAAGAATAAAAAAAAAAAATTTAATTAAAAGTAAAATGATAGTGACCCCCCCAAAAATAAAAATAAAATCTACAAACAATCCATAAAAGATCTGATAACTTGATTTCTCTCTTATGAAGTACCTCCGCAATTATTCAGAATGACTCACTTCCTCTTCCCATACCAAAACCTAATCGAGTTCAGAATAACATTGACGCCCAGATGACAACGGTCACTTTCGATGCATAACAACTTGCAATGTCGAAATCCCATGTGGGCATTACTTAGCATCGATAAAATACGTCTAATGGACCTCCATTAATCTATTCAAACGCTTACATTACGAATACATCAATGATACAACAGGATCCGGAAATACATAGTTTATTGTATACCAAAATGGCGGTTTGGATTCGCAAAATAAATTCGGTTATTTGTCACCGGGCGGAATCATCATTCAGGAGAGAGCATCTGCATATCGCCTTTCATTACTCATACATTTATACCCGGTTCATAAATTACTCTAGAAAGGATGTTTACTATTTCTTTCATTCCGTGATTTGCGACAAATGAATGCAATTATTCGCGACGCAAGAGATACTTGATTGATTGATGATGTGTTTGTCAGATTTCATGATCAAATTATTCAATTTTTTTTTTATTATGTCACGTACTTTGAGTTTGCTCTGGTGCTAAAATTATTTCGCCCTTAGGAAAATAATGTTGCATTATTTATGGATGATTTGAATAATTCAAACAAATAAAAAGGAATTGTAGTTATTTCTATAATATTCTCCAAAGCACAAAGGTGGAAAGTAATACATTTTCTTCTGAGGAGTTTGAAAACCTGTCCCTACAATCACAATCCCGTAGGAGCTAGTACCATCAGTGCAACTTATATGGTGCACTGTAGGCATTACTTAACAAGGTTCTTTGCAACGTCCCTTAGGCGCCTAGCTGCAACACCTTTCGTTCCTTTGACTGTACCTCCGTTCATATTCTCTTTCTGCCATCTTACTTTCCTCAACCGTCATCAAACAGCTGAGAGAGAGAGAGAGAGAGAGAGAGAGAGAGAGAGAGAGAGAGAGAGAGAGAGAGCAATTACAAATATGTAATAATGATCAAATCTACAAAAATAACCTTTAGTTAAGTCATGGAGAGAATATTAACTAAAAAAAAAAACGTGTATAGATGCAAACATTGTGTCCACTGCTACAATATTCACACTAAGAGAAACCTCTCATCGTGTCCCTCTGACACGATTTGACACAAATGGTAAACTAATAAACACTGAGGCTATGATGCAGTTTATGTCGTCAGATTCTCTCTCTCTCTCCTCTCTCTCTCTCTCTCTCTCTCTCTCTCTCTCAAAATTCTTATCTAGTGATCTATATCAGAGAATACATTTTTAACAGAATCCCAGATCACGCAAATTCATCCAACGAAGGTTCAACACAAATCTGAAATATGAAGGTGTTCAAAGCCTCCTCCTCACATTTTCCTCGGATCTGTCCATTTCCCTTCAGTTGCTTTATAGCAGAGCAATCTCTGTTTATAGGTAATGACGGCAATTCTCTCATTTATGCAGCGATGTTCGATTGTTCATGAGAGCTCATTAGAGAGAGAGAGAGTGTGATGACCCTAGTCATCTGCCATAAGACCCTCATTAAGTTTCATTAGTGTTTCTTCCCCTTACTCTTTCAATAGAGCTGTTGTCGCTCTCTGTGTATACCAGTTGTTAGAAGTGCAATTCAATTGTTTCCCTGGGAAATATCTTGAGCTGGAGGACGGTTGGAAATACCAATAGTATATTTTCGTTGGAACTCTCTCACTCTATCTAAATGCTTGTTTCCATAAACTATACACATATACACATACACATGCATATGCATACAACGTCTAGTGTGTATCCGCACTCTATATCAGGTCACAAACGCGTTAGTAACTTATCGCCAACACAAAACAAAAAAGCTAAATACAAGTTATTGACTGATTGGTATACCTACCCAATGCTTCATATCTGATACAACGAGGCCATTTCCTTTAGATCTCTGTGTGTATTTATTAGAAGAAGAAAACCAGGCCTAGCATGTTGGTGATTCACTGTAGTAAACATGTCATAAACAAAAGTCGACAACTTATCATGATGAAAATTAATCAACGACCTCAGTGAAATCCGAATCCCTGGCAATGCTACATAACCGTATGAAATACTAGTAAGGACTGCCAGTGAGTCGCCGACTTGTTTGTGACATGTGTGCAACGAGTCGCCGATATGTGTTTATAACGTGTTTTACCGCAAGTGTGGAAGCACCATCAGAATATGGACGAATATTTTAAAATGACTTTCCACTTGGGGTGAGACTCGCCATATTCACGTCTCATTTTAAAGGACATAGAAGCGGTCCCGCGTTCCGTCTTGCGACGAGAACAGACAAGAGACAAAGGAGGACAGACCGGACAGACAGACTGACCGACATCTGATATGGACGGACATCACTGGAACTCTCTGAGCAGTTTCAAGATAGTCGAGTTGACCACAGCTGCCTCCTGCATTCCTCAAAAGATACATTGGGACGCCACTCTCAAAATTCCCAGTTAATGTCTATAATTAATTTCGAAACAGATGTAGAGTTTAATAAAGAAATGAATAAATAAATAAGTAAATTCATAAATAAATTGATAAAAAATGAAATATATAACGAATAAAAATAATACTAAATATTCCCAGTACGTGTCTGCAATTTCGAAACAGATCTAGATTTCAA
>NC_087214.1:31848803-31858803 GCF_015104395.2 Macrobrachium nipponense
GAGAGAGAGAGAGAGAGACTGGCGTTTGTTGGAGGTATATTGATTTGAACACATGAATAATGGCGCACCGTGATTTTTTTCAAAACACAATATCCCGGGAAGCTGTTTACCCCGAGTCCTGTCAGTCTGACGCCAATGAAATTACTGTTTGGGATGAATCGCTGTGTTTGTGCAGTGTCCCGATGTGTCTATTTTAAACTCATTGTTTATCATATAATTTCCAGTAAATTCATTATTTATATCATTTCCTTTTTCATTCACTGTCGTCATAGCGCTGAATGTCCCTGTGGGTCCCAGTACTTGGCTTTATGCCTAAGTGACTTAAGTCACATATTCCGAAGCAGATGGACTGAGAAGCTTTGTCATAGGTTGGGATAATACGTTTGATATATACAGTGCACCTCACGTGGTGCACTGCAGGCACTACTAAAGGGCGTTTGCAGCTGTGGGGTCCTCTCCAAGTTCCACCTTTAGATCCTTGTACTTTATTTCCTTCACTTTCAGGATCACTTTATATCTTGCTGTCCAACCACTCCAACTCCCTCTTTTGACTGTCTTGGGCGCCTGAATGACCAACAGTGCCCACCTATATGCTTCGCTGGACAACCTAAGTTTCCATATATCTATTGATCAGTAGTTTACTATTTTATATCTTGATTGGTTTCGTTAACTAATACTCTCGGTGCTTTTTTGAAATGTATATTTCATGCGGTTGTGTAAAGTTTCTGCCCTTGGGATTTGTTCGTACCGTCCTGAAAGCACGGACTAAGGTAGCCTCGTCCTGTATATTCCAACAGGGTCTAATGCAGAGAAAGGCTTACCTACGTACGGGGCTGGACGACGGCAAGTCATTGGTGAAAAAATTCTCAAAACCTTTGGCCCCTTAGAGGGTGCCAGTGCCGTCAGTGCATCTCTCACGTTACACTGTAGGCATTTACTTAAGGTTCCCCGCGGCATCCCTTTGGCCCCTGGCTGCAAAATCTTTTCATTCCTTTAACTGTATCTCTGCTCATATTCTCCTTCTTCCATCTGACTTTCCTCAACCCTCTCCTGAGACATTAGAATGCCTCACACTGAGGGACCTGGGACAACCCGAACGAGCTGTAAGGTCTGTAAGGTAAGGTCTGACAATTGTTGCACAGTGCAACTGCAAGACTATCATTCTGTTACACCTTCAAAAACCTTCTTTACTTTTCACCTCTGAATAAACTGAAAGGTCCCAGTACTAGTCATTTGACCGAGATCACATGTTCCGAAAGCTTTGCAATTGGCTAAGTCATCTAGACCGAAACCATCTTGAATTAATCTCTCTCAGTCAGTCGTCTTCCAATTACAATTTGGTCTCGGCTTCAAACGCAGCAATTGAGGAAGACCCAACAGAAGTTTGTGGCGAGAGGTCATTGCAACTCCGGTTGGATCTCTGTTGCAATTGTTCAAACTAATGATTTCCTCCCGAATCTCGGAAGTTCTGGACTCGGGAAGTTAGGCAGCGGGATTCCTCTCTGGAGGAGGAGGAGGAGGAGGAGGAGGAGGAGGTGGTTCAGCTTGTCTTGTTGCTTCTTGGAGGTGGGTTGAGGCTTCTCCAGGGAGTTATACCATTATGTTTTGTTCATTGGATGTTTTGTATATTAGGTACAGTTTGTCCATTGGGTACATTTTGTATATTAGATACAGTTTGTCCATTGGGTACATTTTGTATATTAGGTACAGTTTGTTCATTGTTAATCTTTTTGTATATTACAGGTGTGGGCAAACGTTTCCGTGCAAGAAGGGCCACATTCAGAAATTCAGTGTTATTGGGCCGCAGAGTATATTAAGCAAAATGATTAATATTTAAAATAGACAAAATATAAAGCTTTTAAAGAAAAGAAGACAATTAATTTGTATGAATATTTTAATGTACTGTAGCAGAATCATTTGCAATTCGTGTATTTGAAAGACAAAGTAACTTAGTTGGAAAACAATTTTTGTTAATTAACCTAGTATTTTGAAGTAGGAACATCACATGGAACGAATTGAAAGACAAATAAACCTTTCTCTTTCAAACTGACTAACATTTGGTGGGCGGTAATTTGCCCACACCAGGTATATTAGGTACGGTACAGATTGTTCACTGGGTACGTTTTGTGTATTTGGTATAGTTTGTTCATAGGATACATTTTATGTATTAGTTTGTTCATTGGGTACATTTTGTGAATTAGTTTGTTCATTTGGTACATTTTGTGAATTAGTTTGTTCATTGGGTACATTTTGTGAATTAGTTTGTTCATTTGGCACATTTTGTGATTTAGTTTGTTCATTGAGTACATTTTGTGAATTAGTTTGTTCATTGGGTACATTTTTGTATAAGAGATACACCTTGTCCATTGAATATTTGGATATTCAGTACACCTTGTCCAACGGTACACTTGGGTACCTACACTCAGTCCATTGGGTACATATTGTTCATTGTACCTAAAAAAAAAAAAAGCAAATTGAAAACTTAATGTCCTACATAATACTTGTACTACAAGTACAGAAACATCTGCCATTTCATAAGACAATGCAGAAATCGACTCGTGTCACTTTCTCTGTTGATATTGTAATTAATGCAATCTCTTGGCAGAGGGGCAGACCCATTCCCACAGCGGACGATCTTCGCTTAAACGATGAATTATGAAGACAAAGAGATTCTAATGGAACCCAATTGAATCGGGAAAGCGGAGTCATCAGATTAACTTACTGATACGGAAAAAGGGGTCTGTGATAAGAGCGGATAAGAGTAGGGAGGGAGATGTGTGTCGCCGGATTTATCCGTCTCTTGTTATGATTGGACTGTAGAAGGAGGGTTTATTAGTTTTTGTTTATTTTGCCATTAAATCCTTTCAGGTCGGACCAAACTTTATGGGAGATAGAAAGAAAAATTGGTAACAAAACAGTTTTGAGAGAGAGAGAGAGAGAGAGAGAGAGAGGTGCACGAAGTATGAATTATCAAACGGAACAGGATTATTTTATTTGACGAATCGTCTGTTTCTGATAATCATTTTCCCGACACCATCAGCCCTGGAATAATTACAGCAGAAATAGTTTTGAAGTTTGAAATGTCCCGGTTATTATGAGCAGAATATTCGTTCTTTCAAAACACCAAAATGCAATGGCTGGTGCGTTTGACCGTTTGGATCATAATTGTCATTAAATATTTTTGAATCGTATGCATGTTTTCCGAGTGGAAATTTAATCCCCTATTATCAGAGGCATCGAGTCTCTATGGCGCCATAAATACTGCAGTGATTTTGAGCTGAAGCCTTTCAGTTATGCAAAGTTATTTTGGGGGGAATAGTTTGAACATTTTTATAAAAAAAAAACTGAATCACCTCATGTTGCGAAATTATACCCAGTTCAGACCCATTCATTTCCTCTTTTGCCCTCTTTTGACTGGTTTATTTGGTCAGTTAGGGCAAGCTACAGACACTAGGATGGCTGTCCCGGAGGGCTCTGTATCTCGACAGAGAATGCGTCCATAACAAAGCAAAGCATGTCATAAACATATGTTGGCAACTTGTCGCTCACACATCGCAAACAGGTTAAAAACACAAGTCAACGACTTGTTGATGCTTCATACGATTATCCACAGAATCGTTACTCACTTGTTTTCAACCGGTTTGTGAATTGTTTGCAATAAGTTGCCGACGTGAGAGTATGGCATGTTTTGCTGTAGTGTAGACAAATTATGCGTATGTTGTTTTAGTCCTGCGATTTCATGAATGGGAGATAGTAAGGCTATTTGTTACCATAAAGATTACTAAAGGTTCTTTGCAGCGTCCCTTCGGCCCCTGGCTGCAACCCCTTTCGTTCCTTTTACTGTACCTCCATTCATATTACCTTTCTCCCCACTAGCTGTCCCTCCCTCTCATAATGAATATTTCATAGTGCAACTAATTTGAGGTTTTCCTCCTTTTACACTTGTCAGACCTACCCACTTTCAATGTCACTTCCAGCATTGAATGACCTCATAGTTCCCAGTGCTTGGCCTTTGGCCTGAACTCTATATTCAGTTCAATGCAACTATACCCTTGAGTAAAGTGTTGCTACGAAGGAAGGCTCTTGTGTCACTCGATTTGAGTCTTCATGTTAAACCCGAGCTTTGACACAAGTTAGGGTCAAATGAGAAATTTAAAATTTCATCAAACGAGGGATTTGACACTAAGAAATAGTCTTGTAAATCTTCTCGTCCGAACTTTAGATCGTTGTACAAAGTATGATTTAGACTCTTAGATCTATGTCAAGTCACTGGTAGCAAAGTCTGTACTCACATGCTATATTATTGTGGTCCTGCAACCAACGTAATGTTACTCATTACGGTATTATTTTTTGCAGCTGACGGTAAATATCCCCAACCAACGTCACTTAACCCAGTCGTGATTGGCTCCTCATGCTGCTCGGCTCACGCCATTGGTTACTGTGGTGTTGGCTGTGGGTATTTATCGTCAGCATAAAAAATAAAAATAAATATAAATAAGGAGGAGCAACGGCAAGAGACAATGAACTTGAAAAGGAAGGGAGAGGAGATGCGGTACATTACAAAAACAGGGTCATACCCATATGTTTTAAGACCACAAAAGTTGTTTAAATCCAAGTTTTGTGTTCCATTGAAGTTTTGTTGATAATTGCAGTATAAAAGACCTATCTTGTTGTCTGGATTTTGCTCGTTTTTTTATCGTGATTGGTTACAAGTGACTCATGGTTGAAAATGAGGTCTGTAGCGAGAGACAGAGATATAGAAATTGATCCTGAAATCTGACAGAGTTCGAACTTTTATGAAAGCTCGCAATGTATTATTTTTGGCAAAGGGTTCAACCTGGTTTAAATACGAATCGGGTAAGACTGAATGGAATTACTTCCAGTTCAATCTGTAAAAGGGGTTTTTGCGAAATTGCTTTCGTTATCTATGGGGATTTTTTGTCACTGGATTTATGGGGATTTGAGAATTTGAAATGAATTCGACGATTAATAGGTGATCAGTTTACCTGTGAATCGAGTTTCGGTTATTTTTATCAAAAACACACAGAAAATGACTCTCTCTCTCTCTTTCTGGCCTCGAAGAGGAACAGACTGGGGCGTTCCTTCAAACGTCAGGATTTTGCTGTTGTCTTCAACAGGTAATTACGTATCTCTATGTTAGGCAACTGCTGTGGGTCGCAGTAAAGGGGGTAAGAGAGAGAGAGAGAGAGAGAGAGAGAGAGAGAGAGATAATACTCTATGAGTGCCTCGAAGAGGTAATCTTCACACCAATATGGTGAAACCATTCATAAAATATTCATAGCTCTCTCTCTCTCTCTCTCTCTCTCAAATTTTCTGTGAACTCTATTGGCTTCCTCTTGTCGCCTTATTATTTAAAAAGTTCTCTTCCTCTTGTTTCTGTTGCGCACAGTGCGCCACTTGATTTCAAGTGTTCTCAAGAAATGCTCTCGTCAGACACTTAACGCTCAGAAAATCCCTTGAGAGGGAAACACGGAGAGACTGTTGTTGTTGTTTTTTTATGTTCGATTTAGCTGTTATATTTTTTCGAAAAAGGTGAAGTGGAAATGAATCCCCCCCAAGTTACGAATCTGGAGACTCTCCAGACTCAAATTATAAGGCTGTTTGTCTCGATATCCCGGTGGTCCGAAGTTCGATTCTCGGTTCGGCCAAAGCGGAACCAGAGGAATTTATATCTGGTGATAGAAATTAATTTCTCGATACAATGTGGTTCGGATCCCATAATAAGCTGTAGGTCCCGTTGCTAGTTAACCAATTGGTTCTTAGTCACGTAAAAATATCTAATCCTTCGGGCCAGCCCTTTATAGGAGAGCTGTTAATCAGCTCAGTGGTCTGGTAAAACTAAGATGTACTTGTCTCGATATCGGCTGATTTCTCTCCCTCTCTCGCCTGTTTTTCTTTTTTCTCTCTCTCTCACATATTCCCTTCCTCTCCTTTTTCCCTCGTTGGCTTATGATCAGGTGAAAGGTTAATGGGGGTGTTTTGTGACCTCATTTAGAAAGATTCGATGATATAAGCTGTGTCTTAAGAAGGACCTTTTTTTCAGTTATCTGCAGAAGACTATTATTGTCTTGGCTTTGTCCGTCCGTCCGCACTTTATTTGTGTATTTTTTTATTAATAAATTAATTTACTTATTTGAATATTTATCTATCTATTTTATTATCTATTCATTTAATTATATATTTATTTATTAATTTTTATACTTTGTTTAGCCTTTGTACTTATTATCCTCTACATCCCATTTTCGACGTAATAATATCCATTGTTGTATGTAATAGAAACTCGCTTTTCAAGTTAACAGACTTTCATATCAATCCGAGTAAACTTGGCATATTGTTGTTCTCGATTATAACAAAATAAAAATACTATTGTAGAACTTAGGATCAATATGGCGATCCAACATTTTGTCAAATAGAGCTTTTCCAGCGGCCGTGAGGGGGAGAGTTTGGCTAAGAGAAATCAGAATTTTTCGGATATTGGATTTGGACCCCTTTTCCCTCCCTCCCTCCCCTCCACCCCCCCTCCACTCCCATCCCACTCTGCAACTCCCCACAGCCCCTCCCTTCACTCCCATCCCCCTCCCCCTCCCTAGATCGTCTCTGGATAGTTTACCCTGCGGGTGTCCAAAGCCTTTTAAGATTTCCCCGAGAGTACTTCGAAAGGTGATGGTGGCTCATAAGTCATCTCCCTCTAAACCCTCTCCCCCTCCTCGTTATCCATTTTATGGATGGAAATTCACCATTTCTGGATCAGTGCACCCCACGTGGCGGACTGTAGGCATTTAATGAAGTGTGTTTGCAAGCGTCCCTTTGGCCCTTACTTTCAAACACCATTTGGCTTTTTACTTTACCTCCATTTCC
Organism: Macrobrachium nipponense; assembly: GCF_015104395.2. Classification (NCBI taxonomy): domain Eukaryota; kingdom Metazoa; phylum Arthropoda; class Malacostraca; order Decapoda; family Palaemonidae; genus Macrobrachium; species Macrobrachium nipponense. The sequence continues at coordinate 31,855,683 of NC_087214.1, forward strand.
GCTTTTTTTCTTTAGTTTTGCTGTTCAAACCCTCTGACTATATGTCATTATAATTCATTTCCCTCATTTTCTGGCTCCCTTTGCCTTGCTGTCCAACCACTCCAACTCCCTCAGTTCAATGTCTTGGGCACTGAATGGCCAAGAAAGTGCCCACCCAGTGCTGGGCTTGACAGCCTAAACATCATACAGACGATGGGTATTTTTATGACTTAATAGTTATTAGCTCATTTTGTCTCTTAACATCAGGAATTTCATGGGAATTGTACGTTATTCCAGGTATTGTTGGAATTTGTGATTTATAGAATGAGGTACAGAAGCTCCGTTTTGTTGTGGTTTGGTTGGCATCGCACCTGAAGAGACTTAAGCAAACAAGTATGACGTCACGTGGAAAGGCTCACGTGACTTCAAACATCGAAGCATCAATTCTGGGAAAGACTTCGTAAGGTTTGTCTCCCAATCACTTGAAGTTGCTTGGATGGATTGCCCCTTTCTGAGGGTGTCACAAAGAGCAGAGAGAGAGGAGAGAGAGAGAGAGAGAGAGAGAGAGAGAATTTGGCAAATGGAAGGAAACACTAAGTTTATTGACGATTGAGTCGAGATTTTCAGACTTCCCAGAAAAGGGTTGTTTGATGTTTGTCTTCTCCGAGGCAAAGAAGCTGCCATGTTGTGTGGAGTTTGGTGTTTGTCCGACACTTAGCTCAGATGAGAAGATGGATGGATGCACGTCTTCGTCTTTCTCCTTTTGAGTTGTGTTTGGATTCTTCTGTGAAAGAGCTTTTTTGTTAACGCTCTTTGATGTCTTATGACGCAAATGGATTGTTGGTCTTTGATTTTAATTTAAGAGAACTTAGACAAAGATGTTGCCACTTATGTACGCAACTGTGATATCCTCTTCGGATAACTTACGAGTTAATGCAATGGTGTTTCTTCCTGGGTGTAATTCCGAGATTATTCTATTGGTTTTACAAATTCTCCTCTTTTATAAAAAACTATTCATAAAACGGCTGCCTCACTAATGTGAAGGTAGAGTGGGTCTACTTAGCTTTAAACACAATAGTCTCGGACCACTGGTCCCTTATAAGCCACTTTAATCATCCACATAATCAAAGATGCCAATTAAGGACTAGAGGGTGACGTTCATCGTTTCCCTCGGGTTTGGTCAGGCTGAAAATATTATATGTAGACGTGGGATTCAAGAAAAAGAAATTTTTACTTCTGCCTCAACCTCCATCATCCCTACATATTTTCATTCGCTTTATCATCTCTACCGCCGCCTTCATATCTTCCTCGAACTCCCAGCCAACGTCAAAACTCAACCTTTCCCAGCCTCCTCCTCCTCCTCCTCCTCCTCCTCCTCTTCTTAACCCTATTGCATCTGACCTTTATCAGTAATTTACAGTCGTTGTGGAGTGTGATGACGGCCATAGCATGACCTGGGAAGACCTTGATAAGGACCTCTTGGCAATGAAAGATGGAGGAGGGAGAATGTCTGCCTTTGAGTGAAAGATTCTTTTTTTTTTCTGGCTTTTTTTTCTTGTCAAATTGACTGTGCTGAGTGAAGGGGCCGAGAGAGAGAGAGAGAGAGAGAGAGAGAGAGAGAGAGAGAGAGAGAGAGAGGATGCGGTAGATGTTATTATCAATTAGTTTTATGGTTTTTTCCTGTTTGTAAAATTGAGAGAGAGAGAGAGAGAGAGAGAGAGAGAGAGAGAGAGAGAGAGGAGGGTGTGGGAGACGTTTTATCCTTTAGTTTTATTTGTTCTAGTTGTGTCCTCTGGCAGATCGAAAACGAAAGATGGATGTAGAGATGAAGTTGGTGGACCTCCTCGTTCATGTAACTACAACATTTCCGTTCTCTCCAAATTCTTCTTTTTCATTTCAATGCCTTTATTTTCTGTAGAGGAATCACATCCACAGAGATATAATGTCTTCTTAAGGAAACTTAAGATAGTTTTGTGTATTTGTGCAAATTCCACTTTATTCCATTTATTCTTGTAAATGGTTAGACCCTAATGCATCCCTATTCGCTTACCAGTCTTAATGTTCTTTTCTCGTTTGTTGCCATAATTTATTTGTCTGTAGTTACTAAAAGAACTAAATTGTCACGAGATTACTAGAAAATTTTAATTTCTTAGGACACTCAGAATATACTAGTCTATCCTGAGTGTACACTCGAAAAGAAAACTGAAGATACAGTTTTCATTAGCTTTCGTTCATCGAATTTCCCATTTGTTTTTACTGAAAAGACATAATATCACTAAACTTAAACTAGAATGTGAAAATACACTGCAAATTATATCATATTAGTTAAAACTGCAAAACAAAACCGTTCAGATACTTAAAAACACGATATATGTCCGAAGTAATTGGAATTTCTCAAATAGATTCGTTCATAGAGATCTGATAGATAGAATGTGAATTTCTGATTGTAGTACTATGTATCACGACGACAATATATACTAGTTTTCCTTCATGAACGGGGATATTATTGCATCATTGTAAGTGGTGAATGCAATTATTTTTAGCTTCTACAAACTCATGTTTGTATTCCAAAGCGTTTAAATTTAGCTGACGTCAATGGCAGCCAATGTTGCTAAGGCTAAGGTAGGTTGAGCAAATCTAGTTGCATCCGCAAGAGCGTTTTCTATGACGTGGAGGAGCCCTAGAACTTCGAGCGGGGAAGCGCAAGTCACTGGATACTGGCTTACGTAACGGATTTCACACTTTGATTACTTTGACTTTGACATGGATCGAATGCTAGTTGCTGTTTACAAAGCTTCCGTCATTAAACATAAATCTTTATCAAGGTTAAAGTAGCATGTCAGCTCAAAGATGTTCTGGCTATATGCTCCGATTACAAAGCAGTTCGTAGTAGCCTACAGCCCTACACGACTGCATTTCTTTGCTGCAAGGCTGAAAGATCTCCCAACACATCAGCATTATTTGCACGATATAAAACTTTAATTGCCTGTGCAGTACATATTGGGTTATTTGTGGTAATAACTATTTTTACTTAGCACAGCTTTTTTTCGGGAATTATTTGTGGATGAAACCCGACTGTCAAAAGTACAGATTATATCAAGAGAGCAAGAATGACCGCGCCTGTGTCTAAAATTTTCCACGT
>NC_087214.1:31861303-31875207 GCF_015104395.2 Macrobrachium nipponense
GAGAGAGAAATATATATTGAAGAATATGAAAAAGGTTCGGACACTATCGAATGCAATGCCTTGAAAGTTTTCTTTTTTTGGGGGGAAAGTATTTAGTGAAAGTGCATTGAGAAACTAGCTGAAAGTAATTGGTATTCTATGTAGGTCTCTCTCCTCTCTCTCTCTCTCTCTCTCTCTCTCTCGGAATTGCCCAAAAGCATAAAATCCTTTGCGAGAAGCAAGACCTGCTCTTCTCGACCCATTAGAAAGTTTTCTTCCTTCGAGTCTTGAGGTGTCAAGTACCATACGAAATCCAACTTTCCCCATCGAAAGTCCCTTTCTGGAAGGTTGGGTCGTTGAAGAGAAAGAGCCCGAGTGGAGAAGCCTTGTGCAGCAGCTGTTTTCTTTGAGGCCAAAGTTGAATTATTCAAATTCAAATTCGTGTGTGTGTCAGCGAGAGAGAGAGAGAGAGAGAGAGAGAGAGAGAGAGAGAGAGAGAGAGAGAGATATTCTCTGTCGCCTCTTTATCCCTCACATTTTTACCGTCTCGGTAGAGATGTCTTTCACAGTCTCCATGTTGTCCTGTGTAACCCTTATGATGTCATACGTAACCTCTGTCATGTGATACGTAACCCTTGTAAACCTCATGATGTCATAAAAAAAGTTTCAGCATTTCCATATATGATTTTCAGACATGAGCTTACTTGAATTAACATAAATTGAATTAACAAAAATACTTTCAAAAGAGATCTCTAAATAATAAGTGATACATGGCAATATTTAACATCACATATAAAGAAGCTCATATATAATATATATATAATTATACTATTTAATAATATATAATATTATATATTTATAAATAATATATATTATTATTATATATAAATATATATATATATATAATATATATATTATATATTATATTGTAGGAAGCCCACTAAAATTTGGAAAAATTGAAAGTTTTTATCTAAAGTTTCTCTCTTCCCTCTTCACCAGAAAGAGAAATAAAAGTTACATAACTGAAAATAACGGTCAAGGTAAAAGAAATAACATACAAGCATATGGTTGTATCAGAATAACTGCCCTACGGTGGTTTGCCAATCTTGTTTAACAACTTAGCTACACTAACTACATGCTTTGTCATAATTGCATTACAGAATAGGTCCAGTTTAAAATTACTCTTATATATATATTCATTGCGTTAACATTTTGGATTAAAATAGATTCTAAAAGTTTTCTTTTTTCAGTGTTATTAACAACCTTTATGTTTTTCATTTTGTCTTGGTTAACCATATGATTTTTACTTTGTCTATGTTGAAACAGGGCGTTGTTTTCATCGCCTTTCCTTCATGAGTCACGATGTTGCCTTTTTCTTCTCAAAATCAATCAATCGTTTCACCTATATATGTTTTTATTACACTCTTGACAGGGAATTTCGTAAATGCATCCTTGTGTTTTGTCTATATTTTTAACATTATTTGTTAGGTACTTTTTAACAGTGTTTGTATTCTTATATACTGGGACAATGTTGCAAAATTTCAGATATTCGTTTGAAAGTCCAGGGTTTGCTTTGGTTTGTGGTAAGACTAAAACACTATTATTATTTCTCTTTCTGAAAGAGGGAGAGAATGTACTCTCCGAAAGCTTAAATAAAAACTTTCAATTTTTTCCAAATTTTAGTGGGCTTCCTACAACATATTAAAACACGGATACAGTGTTTACCTTTGCTATATATATATTAAATATATATAGTATAACTATATATATATATATGATACTACCTATTATAGATAATATAATATATACTTATATATATGTATCATATATATATATATATATATATATATATATATACTATGTTGTACACACATTAAACATACGCATCCTGGAAAGAAAGGACCAATTAACCGAGATCCTTTGAGAGTTTCCTCTGATTATTCCCACCCTTCAGTCCTCTCCTTTACGTAATCCGAAGGGATGGTCTCAACACCCTTTAGTAATGCTTACAGTACACCATGTGAGGTGCTCTGACGGCACTGACCTCCCTACGGGAACGAAGTGGTTAGATCTAGAATGAAGTTCATTTTCTCTTAGGATGTTTGAACTATTTTCAAAATTGTTTTCTCTTTTTATTTTGTTGCTTCCCGAGTCATGTTACAATTAGAGTCTCAAGGTTACTTTTTTTTATTTCTATTTAATAATTTTGTTTGATGTGATCCTTAGTTTCACGAAATTAAGTAAATTGAGTTGATTTCATTTTTTTACTCTTAATTTAATACTGGTTTTATTCATAATCTCTCAGGAATATTATTTTTCTGTACTGTTCCTTCATTAAGTTGTAACGTTTTCTCTTCTCTCTCTCTCTCCTCTCTCTCAGAGAAATCCTTCCTTTTCCTCAATCCCTCACTTTTTCAACTTGAGTGACGCCACGACTTCCTTTCACGGTTTGAAGGTAACACCTTCCCTTCCCCTCCCCTTCTCCGCCCTACCTTTTACCCTTTCAAACCGTGGCCACCGCTTCAACCCCTCTCCCTCCCCTCCCCTCCCCCACCTCTTTTGGCCCTCTCTTGATATTTATGGAAAATCTCCTTTGGGTCTGATGTCGGTGTTGGTCGGTGTTGTGTACAAATAATAAACTCTTGAGGATGGAAAGGGAACCAGAGGAGGAGAAGTGTCACTCTCGTTATTTGCGTGGAAAGGGACTTTTCTTCTTCTTCTTCATCTTCGCTTTTGTGTTCATTACATATATTATTGAATGAGTTTCTTATTGAATGAGTCATCTTTGTTGTGGCGTTGATGTTTGCTAAGGAGGAATGCAGAATTGTGGCGGGCGCGAGATGCTTTGCAAAGGGTGGGCCGTTTATGGGGTTATACTTTCGGGGGTTGGGGCAAAATGGTGAGTATTTGGCGAAGTGAAGAACAGTATTTATCGTTTCGAGAACTGGAGGACCGTGTTCATTGTTATGATTGCTGGAGAACATTGTGTCATAGTTCCGATACCTGGAGAACACCGTGTTCATTATTCCATGAACAGCGTTCATTGTTCCGGCATCTGGACAACGCCGTGTTCGTGGCTTCGATACATGAAAATTTTGGTCATTGTTCACAGAACAGTGTTCATTGTTTCGATAACTGGAGAACAATTCTCCTTGTATTTTGATAACTTACATTTTTACCTATTTGTTTATCGATTTGTTAATTTATTTTTTTATTCCCAATAATTACGCTTTCGGAATCCTTGACAAAAAAAAAAAATGCTAAATTTTCTTCAGAAAGTCTTCCAGGCATTTTGGAAATTCTCAGAAAGTCAAATCCAACAACGTTTTATCCTCTCCTCAACTTTGCAGCTGCAATGTTTAATTAAACATCTCAATGTTTTCAGAAAACCTGCGTTCATATCATCCTCTCTCTCTCTCTCTCTCTTTTAGACGTTTGAAACAATTTACAATTTATGTCATCTTACGAGAACGCACGATCGATGCCGGGCGGATATTAGGGTGCTAGAGGGCCAAGGTTGTCGGACCTAACTCTTTAAATCAGAGCGAGAGGTCGTAGAGGTTTGACATCTTAAGAGATGTCGAGGCAAGTGCGGGATAGATATCTCACGGTCCTTTTCAACTCGACTTTCCTTCAGAGATGATTTCCTGGTGTCTGGAAATTTATATATCACTTGTTTGAATCTGCTACCGTGTGGAGGTATTATGTAAGTGAAAATCAGTCTCTCTCTCTCTCTCTCTCTCTCTCCTCGAAAAGTCATCTCTCTTCGTCTCGCTCTCTTCCTCTTCTCTCTCTCTCTCTCTCTCTCTCTCTCTCTCTCTCTCTCTCTCTCTCCAGTGTAGAATAATGAATAACGTAGGGGTCAGAAGTAGACATAACATCCCCAACCTGTTATTAATAATAACAAAATTACCAAATTTTTTAAGTGGATCATTCGGGGTCTTTTGGAATAAAAAATGGACCATAAAGAGAGAGAGAGAGAGAGAGAGAGAGAGAGAGAAAGAGAGAGAGAGAAAAGTTAAGCATATCTTGAAATGACCTTGAACAGCTGGTAAACAGGACACGGACTGACGGACGTAAAGCCAGCACCGAAAATTGCGCCGCAAATGTACGCGCTACGCAAGCGAGGTCGGACGCCTACCAGGAACTTACTCCGATAGTGTAACGTTCTATGTACGTCAACTTCACGTCGTTACCACGCCCACTGTTGTGGGGCTGTAGGGTACAAAATAGCCGGCCTGTAAGCAGAGCACACTGTACAGTAATGGAACATGTATGAAAGAATGTAAAAATATTGCATTCTGAAAATACAGGTTGTAAATTCACTTTGGTAGAATTCTGCATGTACTGTAAAATAGTATATTTTCAACAAATAAAAAGAATTAAGTCAGTCATTATAATATACATACATACCATTGGTAGTCCCAACATCTTGGGCTTCTGACGGACGATGTGGGGCTTGAGGAAGTGGAATATGTTCAATATCCACTTCTCCCGGTCCGTCAGTCGTCTGCTCGCCGCTTAGCCGCTCTTCTCGGCGGTGAGGCGTCCGAAGCGGCTCTTGAGGGACGTGAACCACGTCCGGAGCTCGTTGCCAGTCACTGGTTGCCTAAGTGACTTGGCCGTGTCATCAAGGGCCTTCCACACCTTGGCTTTGTCCTTGTAGGCGGACATCCCCTTGTTGTATATGAATTGGGCCTCGTACTCGAGCCACTCACCCACCAGCCTCTCATTTTAGTCCGACAGGATGACACAGAGGTTCTTCTTACGCCCCGGTGGCACGTCGTCCTCGGCGTCTTGGCTGTCTTCTGTCTCGATCAAGGGAACCTTCTGTCCATCGTCAATGGGGGTAGCTTCATGGAGAGTTTCCGTGTCGCTGTCATCACTCTGTATCTCATCCAACACCGACTCCTGTTAGTGGAAGATGACATTTCCCTCGACCTGAGTGTCTGCAGGAGTGGCTGTAGGAGTCTTCTCCGGGCCGAAAGAAGTTCCTGCAAGAAGATGTGACGTTGATGGTCCCTTCCTTGGTCGTTTTGTGAGGTTCGGCATCTTGAAGGGCGTTGTGGAGAGTACTTGGAGGAGACTGCTGGTCTCGGAAACGGAAACAACAGCTGACCTGACCTTTTATACCACGCTACAGCGTTGCCACGACTTACAGGGTTGTAAATGTGCGAATCGGTTTCCGTAGGCTACATCGCAATTAGGAGGCCCACGTGCTTCGCGATGGGAAGAAAACAGCGGCGGCAAACAATGCTGGTGACCCCAGCACCTACCCCACAACAGTCACCGTGGGTCCCACGTCCAATGCCTGGAGCTACGTCAGGTGACATTTGGCGTGACCACCCACGACTTGTTTTGAACATTTCAAAAACTGGAGTGGGCTACGGCGCTCCAGTGGGCGGAACCTAGCTCCCGGACGACCCGTCACCGTACGTCCACGATTTTACGTATGTTTTACGTTACATTTACGGTTTACTGACGTAAGCTGTTGCCAACTACCAATTTCCGCACATGCGTGGGCGTGCGTGCGTTGATACGTGAATGTGTGACCTTAGCAATATGGTCGGTTTCAGATGAAACTTTGTATCACAAAATTCTAGAGACAAATGATTGCAGTTTTATATTTACAGAATTTCGGGTTTAATATTGTATTGTGTTGATTAGTTCAATGATCATTTATTTCGTGTAGGTTTGGGTAGCGTTATACGGAGAAGGGTTATAATATTACCTATATTATGTCAAGCGCAACAAGGTTTTTAGTTAAATTTGATGGGTTGGCATGACTTTATGGCTTTTGAACCTTCTGATCTTTAGCGCTGAAAGTTCAAATTGTTCCTCCCTCCTTTTCTTTTACGTCGGGGCATTTCCGTTCATGTTGGAGTTGTCCTTCCTGCCTGGGTCTTCCTGATTGGGGAACCTTCCTTCGTCCTCAGATCTCCTGCAGCCTCGTTTTGCTTCCTTCCAGGCTGAAAACCCCAATATCCCTCCAGTTTCACATAGATGAAATTTTAGGTGAAATTCGCCTTTTGTCGTTTATCCCTAAAGGGAAAAGACGTCAGAGGGAATTTGGAAATAATGATGAAAGCAGAGGGAAGAGATGAGAGGGTAAGAGGGAACAGGTTCTGGACAAAAAAGGAAAAGTCGTTTCCAAGTCAGGTTTAATTGAATCAGTTCTTTAGTTTGGGTTTCGTTTTGAAAATTTTTTTCCGTAATGTTTGATTCTCTCTCTCTCTCCTCTCTCTCTCTCTCTCTCTCTCTCTCTCTCTCTCGCGGAAAGTCGAAAGCAGCGTTAACAGGAAATATCCTTTAAAGAGTCATGTTTGACAGTTTAAATGATAAGAAACAAAAGGCCTTTATGACCTTCACGTCCTATTTACAAGATTTGAAAATTTATATATTGATGGAACATAGAATTGTCACGTTGTCATTGAAGGACCGACCTCAAGAGGGAAAGTTCAAATGATAAAAAACAAAAGGCTATTATGACTTTCACTGGTATTTACATATTTCTGAATGATTTACTTTCTTAGAATATCAACCAGTAGATGCCATTTCATACCGTAAACGTTGATGGGGGAAAGTGACCTCTGGTGGCGGGTTGGATCAAAACCGGAAATGTATTTCTGGATTAAGGGGGTTGGAGGGGGAGGAGTTGAGGTGTTAACTGCAAATCGGCCCTGCAACTTTTTCAATTTGTAATTGGCTTTGCCAGATGGAGGTGGTGAGCTGTTCTCTCTCTCTCTCTGGAAATCGAAGCATGAAGGCTTAATTAAAAATCTAATGTGATTTTCTCCAGTTTCAATACGTAATCAAATATGCTAATGGCCTCAGCCGTTAGCTGACAACATTTGTTTGGGCGGCCATTACCTGTGGCAGAAGACAAATCACACACACACACACACAAAAACGCATTCACGCATACATACGTACAACGAATGCTTTGATCAGTTCCCGAATGGGTTACCACCAGTAAGCTGAAAGCCCCAATTGCACATCAGAATCTACTGACGCAAATCCCCTCACCGCCGAGGTCAACAGACCATAGCCCTCTGGTGTGAGCAGCAGAGGTCACCACGAGCCTCGAGAACCCACTGAAGTGAAAGTACAAAGGTCACAGTGACTCGCCCGTCCGGAACCCTGCCTCTTTTTAAAAAGGACCAACTTTGATTATAGAATATTGTCCATTTAGTTCCCATTTGCAAATATGGTATAAAATGTGGAATTTGTGGGTTGGAATTTGAAATACCGGCGGAACCTCTCTGTAAATCACGAATTATATTGAATGAATAAATTCTCTTGCGATGCATCAATATACCGTTTTGTAAGGGAGAGTGATTTCGGGGTAATATTATTTTTTGGTCGATAGATTTTGATTTTTGATAGGGACCTGTAACCTGTAAGTCTACCTATGCCTGTAGGTCCAGGGTAGGATTGAAAACGAGATTTAGATGAAAAAGAGGTTGTTGTTATTATTATTATTATTATTATTATTGTACTTAGGAAGCAGACCCTCTCTCAAGCATACTTTATTAAAAGTAATGGCTACTTCAGCAGCATTACACTTGTAGAGATTCTTCTCTATTTTCCGAATAGCGGCTTTTTCCGTGCTACTTAGACAGGCTAGTAGAGCGCCTATAGAGGTCATGATCAAATACAGTCTAAATTGGTGTATATATTTGAATTTTACAGATAAACTATGATACCATAGTTATCAAAGTCATTAACGATATATATATATGTCCTCTTCTCTCTCTCTCTCTCTTTCTCTTTCTTGAAGCAAGCGAGCTTTCGTCTGGAGCTGCCAGACATCCTCGGGCTGGGAAGCTGAGGGTGGACTGATCTTGAAGCGGTGTCCGTCCTCGTTTATATTTGGAGTCGCCAGCAGGGGGTCTGCCCCATACTGATCTACTATTGGCTGGTGCGGGTAGGTCTTCGTTTTCATGGTGGCTTGAACCGGGTCTCAAGCCACTTTCCACGCGTTGATGGTTGCGATGCTGTAAGTCCTGCAGCCGCCTAGACCTCCTTAGCGGCGCGGTTACGTCGATGGGAGTTTCGCTACGCTGCGGGACGTCACGGCTAACTTGATTATGGTTGGCTGCAGGAGTATCTCGTTCGGGGGCGTTGTCTTCCGTGGAGTTGTCGTGCTCGGTGGTGTCATTGTTGGTGGCAGGTCTTCTCATACTCGTAGGGAGGAGAAATTCTTCCTGCGTCGTATTTAGAATAGGTTTCACTTGCTGGATGAGAAGCGCCTCCAGCAGGCGTAACCGACGGGCATCAGGGGCCTTCCCGATGATCTTCGTGTTTTGGATGATCACATCCCGGGAGATGGCCTCTTGATGTTGGTGCGTACGTGATTCTTGATAGCCCCCCTCTTGGGCGTGGCATGAGAGTCTCTTCGACAGGCGCATGGTAGTCATACCAACGTAGGCGCCGTGCAACCGCGGACTGGGCATGTATACTGGTACAACGACATGCGTCTGCTTCAGGGGGTCTCGTACCTGTGGAGAGGGGTTATTTTTCATAATAAGGTCGCGCGTCCTCCGATTCTGGTAGTGTCTGCAGGAGTGGCTGTAGGAGTCTTCTCCGGGCCGAAAGAAGTTCCTGCAAGAAGATGTGACGTTGATGGTCCCTTCCTTGGTCGTTTTGTGAGGTTCGGCATCTTGAAGGGCGTTGTGGAGAGTACTTGGAGGAGACTGCTGGTCTCGGAAACGGAAACAACAGCTGACCTGACCTTTTATACCACGCTACAGCGTTGCCACGACTTACAGGGTTGTAAATGTGCGAATCGGTTTCCGTAGGCTACATCGCAATTAGGAGGCCCACGTGCTTCGCGATGGGAAGAAAACAGAATCGGAGGACGCGCGACCTTATTATGAAAAATAACCCCTCTCCACAGGTACGAGACCCCCTGAAGCAGACGCACTGAATCGTGTATACATGCCCAGTCCGCGGTTGCAGCGGCGCCTACGTTGGTATGACTACCATGCGCCTGTCGAAGAGACTCTCATGCCACGCCCAAGAGGGGGCTATCAAGAATCACGCACGCACCAAACATCAAGAGGCCATCTCCCGGGATGTGATCATCCAAAACACGAAGATCATCGGGAAGGCCCCTGATGCCCGTCGGTTACGCCTGCTGGAGGCGCTTCTCATCCAGCAAGTGAAACCTACTCTAAATACGACGCAGGAAGAATTTCTCCTCCCTACGAGTATGAGAAGACCTGCCACCAACGATGACACCACCGAGCACGACAACTCCACGGAAGACAACGCCCCCGAACGAGATACTCCTGCAGCCAACCATAATCAAGTTAGCCGTGACGTCCCGCAGCGTAGCGAAACTCCCATCGACGTAACCGCGCCGCTTAGGAGGTCTAGGCGGCTGCAGGACTTACAGCATCGCAACCATCAACGCGTGGAAAGTGGCTTGAGACCCGGTTCAAGCCACCAATGAAAACGAAGACCTACCGCCACCCCAGCCATAGTAGATCAGCATGGGGCAGGACCCCCTCCCCCTGCTTTCAACTCCAAATATAAACGAGGACGGACACCGCTTCAAGATCAGTCCACCCTCAGCTTCCCAGCCCGAGGATGTCTGGCAGCTCCAGACGAAAGCTCGCTTGCTTCAAGAAAGAGAAAGAGAGAGAGAGAGAGAGAGAGACATATATATATATCGTTAATGACTTTGATAACTATGGTATCATAGTTTATCTGTAAAATTCAAATATATACACCAATTTTGACTCTGTATTTGATCATGACCTCTATAGGCGCTCAACTAGCCTGTCTAAGTAGCACGGAAAAAGCCGCTATTCGGAAAATAGAGAAGAATCTCTACAAGTGTAATGCTGCTGAAGTAGCCATTACTTTTAATAAAGTATGCTTGAGAGAGGGTCTGCTTCCTAAGTATTATTATTATTATTATTATTCATTATTATTATTATTATTATTATTATTATTATTATTATTATTATTCAGAAGATTAACCCTATTCATATTTTGTCTTTATTTAAAAATAGAAATTAAATTAAATTTGATTTTTTACCTTTTGATATTTTGTCTGATTTATTTATTTATTCAGAAATTTAGATGATATCTCCTGTTGCTAATTGGTAGTATTTTTTCTTTATTAAAAACTTCAAAGTTTCCTCTATAGATTTCCCAAAACACATTATCTCTATTATTATTTCGATAGTGAGTTTCTCATCCCTCATTTCGATATTTGATCTACTTTTATTTATTTATTTATTTATTTTTTTTTTTTTTTTTTTGTGAAATTCCCACCCATTCAAAATACTCCTCCATCTTTTTGGCTTTCATATTTCATTCAGAATTGAACTTCAATAACGAATAAAGACTCTCGAATCTCTTCTTTTTCTTTCGAGGTGATTGACACCAAACTTCATCAACTTCCTTGCAAGCTGAAATATCGACTCTTCCGAATTTGGGAGGGGCGAAATTTGGAAAAGAATTGGCCCTCAGGTGACGTTTGATTTATCACTCTCTCTCTCTCTCTCTCTCTCTCTCTCTCTCTCTCTCTCTCTCCCTTTCTTGCTGCCATTATCACATTGTGTTACATTAAGCAAAATATCTTCGACGCCATTCTATCGTAACTGAGGCATTTCTCTCTCTCTTTCTCTCTCTCTCTCTCTGTGAAAATATGATATTAAAGGAAATATTTTCGGCGTCGTTGGCTATCGTAAACGAGACTTTTAGGTGAGGGGGGTCCAGGGGGTCGGGTTTGGGGCGAAAGGTTTTGGTGGCCAGAGAGAGAGAGAGAGAGAGAGAGAGACTAACTTCAGAATTGCACAACTCATAAAACGCCTTCCTCTCTCTGTCCCCTTTGAAGTTTGTTGACACCGCCTAGTTTTGTTCCGGGAAGTTTAAAATGTTAATTCCTTCTGACAAAACTTCATTATACAAAGACTCGTCAAAGTCATTCATATTAAAAACAAAATTTGTTAGTCACTTTTTCCTTTCTGTTTATTTCTTTCCTTTTCCATTTATTTCGTTTTAAAATTTGTCGTGAGCATCTCGTGATCAACATTCACAAAAAATTATCTGTATTTTTAATTCCTTGATTTTAATGCTTGTTTTTTTTTAATGTTGCAAAGTTTCCGATAAAGAAAGAGCGAAAAATATATGACAATGAATTCCATTAGGAAACTCATCAAGATTTAAGTTCATAATGAAGATGAAGAGAAGATGATCAGACTAATTATGAAATAAGAGAGTTGTAAAACCCATCTTCTTTTATCTGGATCTTTCTATTGAACGGACACGTTCAGGAGGATCTTTAGGGAGGGCCTCCTTCATAATCTCCTGAAGACACTTTTGTATTCCTCTGGTGTCCAGGTTTTATTAGATACTTCCACAGAGAGAGAGAGAGAGAGAGAGAGAGAGAGAGAGAGAGAGAGAGATTACATATTTGACGTTCTCTGTTGAACAAGTGAGCATCAGAGCGTAGAAAAAATCCTCCCCCTGGCATTTCACGCCCTGCACAGACAAACAGACACTCGGGAGGAAATGGCCTCTTTTATATCCGGTTTCTTTATTGTCAAACTTTTTGATTCTCACCTATTTTTAATTTCAGAGAGGAGCCATTAACCTCATATTGATCTCGTGGTATGCTTGATGTCTTGTTCATATTTATCGAGGGCAGTATCACTTCGTTCATTTGAGTTTTTGTCTTATTGTGACCCATTAACTCTAGCACCAGGCCACTCGAGGTCACTCTCATTGGGTCCTTCTCACTCAAGTCCTCTTGTTGGTCTCTGATTGTTCAGTGCACGTAGATTCTGCTGCAGTTGAATGTCCAGTGGATGCAGTCTCACGAGGAACCACCTTTGTTTTGCCTCCTCTATCTGTTGTCTTCTGTCCCATGTGTTTATGGCTTTTATCATTTTTCCGGCGTTGAGTTTTGACTTGAGTATCGCCTTGAGTCTGCATATATTCTTTCCTGATCGTGTCCTTCATCTCTTGGTGTTTTATATCCCCTCCTTCCATTATTCCCAGGTATTTGTATCCAGTCTCATCTATGTGTTTGATGTTGTCCCCATCTGGTAGCTTTATCCCTTCAGTCCTTGTTACTTTGCCCTTTTGTATGTTGACTAAGGCTGGAGAGCACTGTGTTCATTGTCGTTTCTCTGCTGCCGTGTCAGCAAGGTTGGTTTTAACGTAAAGTGGGAAGTAGCTAGGATTTGGCTTCATTCTTTGAGTTTTTGCAGTTTTTATATGAATTAGACCCTTTGATCTATATTATCTTAGCTTGAAAAGATGTAAATGCGATTAGCCACTTGGCTACGATGGCGAGGGATGGTCTAATCCACCTCCCATAAATATACCTGCTCCTGACAGGTATCGGATGACTTGGAAGAACATTCTCCCTACTGAGGAGGATGTCTGCAGTTGGAGCGAAAATGCAGTGGCTTGCTTCCCTGAAACAATTCTCCTTCTAGTTCAGTAATGGACTTACATTTTTATATATTTACTTATCTTTTTTTTTCTTGCCTGATAATTACGCCCTTCGAAAACTTAATAAGAGAGCGCTAATTCTTCTTCAGAAAGTCTTCCAGACATTTTGTAAATTCTAAGAAAGTCAAATGTAACAGAGTGTTTATCTCTTCAAACTTTGCAGCTGGAATGTTTAATTAAACATCTCGACGGTTTTAGAAAATTTGCGTTTCTCTCTCTCTCTCTCTCTCTCTCTCTCTCTCTCCAAAGAAAAGAACTTGAATTATCTACAGCTGAACAAAAGGCGGTTAAAAAATTTTCTTTTCTAAATTTGGTCGCTGGGAAAGTTTGGACTTTTGTGAAGTCAGGATCGACGTCAGACTGAAATCCGAATAAGAAAAAAGAAAAAGTGATGTTGCAGAGACTGAGAAAACAGGTCTTAGAAACCCTAACCTCGTAAAAAGAAAAAAACCGTAGATGTTGTATACGAAGGATGATTCTCCGATAGGATTTAAAATGTTAGGAAAATATAGATAACAGAAAGTACTTCAGCTGACATTCATCATCAACAGTGGCCCTTCCCTGTAGTGGTCTAGTGCCGTCATTGCGTCTCATGTGGCGCACTGTAGGAACTACTAAAGGCTTTTTGTAACGTCCCTTCGGCCCGTAACTGCACCCATTTTTTTAGCCGTTTACTTTACCTCCATTCATCTTAATTATCTTCAATCTTTGTGTAACCCCTCCGTAGGGGAAGGGTTCTGGGGTTATTGCTGTCAGTGCACCTCACATGGTGAACTGTAAGCATTACTAAAGGCTGTGTCAGCGTCCCTTTGGCCCATAGCTGCAACTCCTTTCATTCCTTTTACTTTATCTCCGTTCTTACTCTCTTTCTTCCATCTGACTTTCCACTCGCTCCTAACAATTGTTTTTTAGTGCAACTGGAGAAGGTTTCCCTTCTATTACACCTTTCAGACCTTATTATCAATTTTACTTTTCAGCGATAAATGACGTCATTATATTATGTTCTGTTCTATTAATTTCCGTTTATTTATATATTTATTTTGTTTTTACAATTTCGAGCTTAATTTTTAATCAATTAGCTAAGTGTGTTTTGACTTGAGGTAATGGCTCATTCTGTCTCCGATAAACAAAATAATAATACATATTCATAAGAATGACTGCATTAGTAATGCGCTCTCTCTCTCTCTCTCTCTCTCTCTCTCTCTCTCTCTCTCTCTCTCTCTCTAGGAACCAGAAGCCGTTTTAATTTTTCGAAGCAAAAGGCCTCTTGCGCGCGCGTGTGTGTGTGTATTGCAGCCTCACAGGAAAAGCAGAGAGAAAGGAAACAACTGGAAGCCCTTAATTAGAGTCTCTTGTTTTGGGTTTTACGAAATGAAGGGATTTCTTTGTCTAATTTTTCCAGTGAGAGAAAAATGATCAAAAGATTTAGTTTCTAACTGTCCTGCAGG
>NC_087214.1:31875707-31890707 GCF_015104395.2 Macrobrachium nipponense
TTCATCGGTATAAAGATCCGTATCCCCGATCTTCCACAGATCCTGGGGCCAAGTGACTAACAATGAGGCCATCCTTTTCCGATGGCGATTTAATAACACATTAAAATGGTTCCTAGCGAGGAACTATCCACAATGCCCCCCAACAAACATTTTTAATCAATACTCATTTTGGTTTTGATGCTCAGCAACAGCAACCGTGTTCCACTTGGCCTGTTTTTGGGAAACTGCCGCGACCTTCTTCTTCAGAGCCCTCTCTTCTGGGATTCCTTGAGGCTGAAAGAATCCGGGAAAGAGAGAGAGTTCTGAGGACGAACACAGCGGCATCTTCCGAAACAAAGCCAAGTGAGGGAGAGGCGCTGGCGCTCCTGCGCAACAGACCGAAATGAATCCTGTGAGTTGGCTTGTGGATGGTCCGCGCTGGAACATTCATGTTTTGCGAACGCTCCGAAAACGAAGATTAATCTAATCTATATGGATATGTATACATTTATATATATATATATATATATATATATATATATGTATGTGTGTGTGTGTCTGGCTTGTTTTATTTTCCATCGTACTTTTTTTTGTTTTTAAGATATATATATAAATATATATACATATATATATATATATATATAATATATATATATATATATATATATATATATATATATATATACATAAGTCTATCACATTACCGTGATTCATATACATATATCGAGCTACAATGACCTTTAATATCTAATTCGCTCTACCTCGGAATTAATATATTTTCATATATGCTTAACCGAAGGGGAATTTTTTCTCGATAATAGATTTACCTGTACTTGGGCGCGAACGCAGGTACATTAAAATCCAGGCGTGCCTGGATTTTAATGTACCTGCGTTCGCGCCCAAGTACAGGTAAATCTATTATCGAGAAAAAATTCCCCTTCGGTTAAGCATATATGAAAATATATTAATTCCGAGGTAGAGCGAATTAGATATTAAAGGTCATTGTAGCTCGATATATATATATACATATATATATGTATATATATAAATATATATATATATATATATATATATATATATATATATATATATATATATATATATATATATATATATATGTATATGTTTTGTCTGTACGTATGTGGGTATGAGTGTGTGTGTGTGTATATATATATATATATATATATATATATATATATATATATATATATATATATATGTATATATATATTTTATTTATTTATTTATTTATCTATATACATATACTATATGCGACCCCATATAAAAATGGGAACAAGCTGGGAAGAAGATATATATGTGTGTATATATATACATATATATATGCGTGTATATATATATATATATTTATATATATATATATATATATATATATATATATATATATATATATATATATATATATATATATTTATTTATTTATATTTATATGTATATATACATATATATATGTGTGTGTGTGTGTCTGCTCTTAATCACCAATCATTTTCCACCCAACTGTTTATTGTCTAATTACTTGTCCAGATTCTATGTTTACACTGAGGAGTTCCGCTGTTAGGAGGAACATTCTCTGCATTGCGGTGCTTGGGCTGATCAGGAAATCTGGTCGCTCTCTCTCGGCAGGAAAAGGAGTTAAATCTATTCACAATGTCATTTTCCCTAAAAGCTGAATTTCACGAGAATTGATTGTTTCTTTGTCTTTATATTAAACAAAAATGAAGATAAAAGCCAAGATATGTAAATCCTGCTCTGGTGACCTTTTGGGTCCAGCAGATAAAGTCTTCCATCCAGGCACATTTTTATTCATTAAATTCCCCTTCCCTGTCGCTGTTATCATTTTATCTTCATGGAAATGAATTCCCCCCGTTGAATGCGCTGGCCGGAAGGAACGCCCGGCATTTATTAATAAATAAATAGAGTTTCAGTGCGGATTAATTAACGAACGGTTGGAATGTATGGAACATAAATTGTTTGTGCTCTAAATGAAGGTTTGTTTTTCCGGTTTTTCCACAGGAGTTTCCAGAGGGAGAGAAATAAGACACTTTTTTATCAATTTGTTTTTTTGTTTGATTTAAGATGTCAGACTTTTAAAGTGACGAGAAGATATTCAGTATCTTCTGTACATAACGAGAGAGAGAGAGAGAGAGAGAGAGAGAGAGAGAGAGAGAGAGAGAGAGAGAGAGAGAACGTCCTATGCCAGACGTCTGCAGTCATATATATAGATATATATAAATCCAGCAGTCATTTCCGACAATCCGCAAATCTGGAGGCTCATTCGAGGACAAATATTTCTTATTTCGTCCCACTGCGCGCGAGCGCACTTGTGCACAATCTGTGTTTGTGTGTGTGTGTGTGTTTGTAAGTGCTTATGGTTTGTATATTTGGTTACAAGATCGATGGTTGTTTATACAATTGTCTGAACAAATGCGAAAGGTCCTCTTGTTATAATCCCATACATGTATATATATATATATATATATATATATATATATATATATATATATATATATGTATATATATATATATGTATATATATATATATATATATATATACTATATAATATACACACATATATAAGTTCCCGTTAAATTGATTGAAGTCGTAAGTTAGACCATATCGTCTCGTGCACCCGTGTACTGCTCGGATTGATGGGAAGGTTAGTCTCTCTCTCTCTCTCTCTCTCTCTCTCTCTCTCTCTCTCTCTCTCTCTCTCAGGAGCATATCACAAGGAGTTACAAGGATTAGGATGTCTCAAAGACTTACTAATCCATCCGAGGAGACATCGTGTGCTCGCTTATCTGTAGGAGCAGGTTTTACTGTCCATTCACAGTCTCCTAATGATTTTGTCTAGCTTTCTTTTAAACTCTTCCACACTGTTTGCTGTTTACAATTTCTGGTGGCAGTTTATTCCATGTGTCACATATCTTGTATGTGAAGTTCCCCCAATATGTGTTGTGTGTCTTCAGCTCTACTTACATCCATTATTTCTTGTCTGGTTTTCGTTTAACGTAAATAGGTTACTGTTACTTTTGTTATGCCTTTCAGTATATTGAATGTTTCTATTAGTTGTCCTCGCAATCGTCTTGTTTCTAAGCCACACATTGTTCAGGCTCTCTAGTCGTCTTTGGTAAACTATTTGCCTGGTGGATGGAATTAACTTTGTGGCTTGCTTGTACTTCTCCTCATCTATTTATGTCCTTTCTTAGTATTGGTGACCAAAACTGTACTGCATATTCAAGATGAGGTCTAACTATTGATGTGTTGAGCTGCAGCCCCGTTTCCTTGTTTCTGTATTTGAACTGCCTCTTTATGTATCCCACTAGTTTCTGTGCCTTCTTTTCAGCTTTTATGCACTGTTCTTATGAGATTTACGTCCTTGGTAATAATAACCTCAAGTCCTCTTATGGTTCTACCCTATATGTCATTCTCAAGCAGCATGTAATTGGCAGGAGGGTTGTTTGTTCCTATTTGTAACACTTTACACTTATCCAAGTTAAAAGGCATTTGCTATCTTTACTGTCGTAAATACCAAGCATGTTATGGAAAAATTCCAAGAGGTTTGATAGGCAGGATCTGTTTTGTCTGAAGCCGTGTTGGCTGTTTAACAATAAGTTGTTTCTATCTATGTGATCCAAAATTTGATCTGCAATTATGGACTCAAAAATCTTGCAAGCGACCGACGTTAGACAGATTGGTCTATAATTTCCCGACTCTTCTCTTGGACCTTTTTTGTAAACCGGGGGCACATTACCTAGTTTCCATCTTTTGGGTGCCTTTCGTTTTTTTGCTGTTTTCCTGAACAGTTTATATAGGTGAGGAAGTATCTCCTCTTTTAGCTCTTTAATTTCTCTTGGATGAATCCCTTCCAGGCCAGGAGATTTGAACTTGTTTAGTTTCTATTTTGCTTTTAACGTCGTTTTCTGTAAATATAATTTTGTCAAGTGGTTCTACCAAGGTTGAAATTTAAATCCGAGAGAGAGAGAGAGAGAGAGAGAGAGAGAGAGAGAGAGAGAGAGAGAGAGAGAGAGAGAGAGAGTCCTTTCCCAGTGGAAGCAGTCTCCCGTGTGCAGTGTCTTATCTCGTAATAATATCTCGGCTTTGCAGCCACCTCCAAAAAATGGTCGTATTTCCTACTCTAGCTTATCTGACCCACAAACGTCTTACGCTGGTTGCTTTGCTTTTATCATATTTCCTGCATTTTCGGGATGTTTCTCTCTCTCTCTCTCTCTCTCTCTCTCTCTCTCTCTCTAGCATGACTGCATTTATCTGACCTTAATCTTCCATTAACCTGTGAAATTATTACTATTTATATTCATCCTGTAAATCTGGGTATAATCGAGAAGTTAGTGATAATCTAATAGTTTATATTTGTTATAAAGGCCCAGTTTTCCAATTAGCCCAATGGCCTACTTTTAATGAAAGCGCCCACTCCATGAAATTCAGCTTTATTTATCAATCTCGGTCTGAATTTCGTCTACCCTTCTCTGACAATGGTCTACACACACACACACACACACACACACACACACACAGAGGAAGAGAGAGAGAGAGAGAGAGAGAGAGAGAGAGAGAGAGGCGATTGGGTCTAGGGATTTAGAGTACGCAGAAAATGGAATATTGCTGTTGCCGGACATGACAAAGCTCTACAGCTCTCAGCAGTTTTTTGAAATAATGGACAGCATTTCGTTGTCGAGGGTGACTGAACAATGGTGATGTGTTAAGTCCTGTTTCGCTTGATGTGGGGATTTCCTTTAGTCGTATTTTATTAGGACATTGCATAAGAATCCTTAGGACGTAATGAATTGTTTACGATTGCGCGCGCAAATATTTCAAATTCGTCTACACTTAGCTCTACAAGATGTCAGTGTCATAGGCCCGGAGTGACAGACACCGATATGCGTCTTGTTTACCAAAGCAAAGCTTCTAGAGATCGCCATTAAGACTTCAATGCTTTCGTGGGTTTAATGATTAAGTCTCCATAGACCAACATTCAGCCATGCTCATTCTCATAATTATTGATCTTAGTGTGATAAATATATAACGCGAGAAATGCCCTTGTTTTGTGTATGTCTCGTGATGTTTCTTAGCTACAGTCTGTTCTCTTACTTTGATAATTTGGTGATGTTGTGACGCCAGTTTTAATAGGCACAATCAATCAATCAATGGTTTCCCTGTGATACAAACTGAAACAGCCACTAGGCAGTGCAGTTCTGGTACTTCCTACATCTGGTAGTACGATACATAAATGATGATCAGATTCAGTATTTCTCTCCTAACCATAATTAATATTCCCTGAAAGCTTCCAAGCTGAGGTTTATAAAGTGATCTTCAATATCTTCTCGAGTCTAATCCTAAATCCGACGAATGGACCTCTCTCTCTCTCTCTCTTTCCGTTCCCCTGGTTTTCTGCCCCCCGAGAGCCCCAGGGGGCGCCCATGGGACGAGAATAGATGACGAAGGGAATTAGGGAAAGTCTGGAGAAGACTTCTTGGCCTTAAAATTTCTCTCGCGGTCCTGGGGTCGAAGATGAGGGGTCCTGGGTCTAATTTTATCCCGGTCAAGGGTCGTTACAAAGGTTTCCGAGTTTCTCTTTGCTTTTCTGTTCGTTCGTCTGTCCGTCACGCTTGTTTATTCAGGGAATTGTGTAGTGATGTTAGTTAAATTATATTTATTAAGCTGTTTGTAATTAGCATTATTTTAGGTGGGCTGAAAGATTGGTTCAGATAGTTTTTTTTTCTATAAAACTTTTTTTTTTAACATTAATTACCATTATCGTCTTTTATTTTCACGCTTGAAATTTTTCGTCTCTCTCTCTCTCTCTCGAAATGTTACTCTCTCCTCCTCTCTCTCTCTCTCTCTCTCTCTCTCTCTCTCTTGTCAAAAAACAAAGGGAAGCACGGGAATTCTTTTCAGAAAATGAAGGATTGTTAAAAACTCCTATTATTTTTTTAACGACCTGTTCATCAGCTCTCACTTGCTTTCAGCTCAGGCTGGTGTTGTCTCTCGGTTGACCCTCTCTAGGGATGAAACAATACTGATTCTTCCTTCTCTCTTCATTGTCTTTCCCGTCTCCTTTTCAAACCTGGGCAGTTTTTTTGGGTGGGAGTCTGCCAAGACTTATATTATGAACAGTCTGGGATTAATGACTCTCTCTCTCTCTCTCTCATTTCCTATCCTAAATCACGAGCCGCGAGAGAGAAAAGAAATACTCTTCTGAAATTGAAAGGTTGCTAAAAACACCGTTATAATTTTAACAACCTGTTCTGGCTGGTACTGTGTCTCAGTTGAATTGTCTTCGCTAATGAAACATAACAGTTATCCATTCTATCCTCATTGTCTCCCTCCTCTCCTCTTCAAATCTGGGCAAGCAGGAGATCGCCTTTGGCAGAGTTTCAGTTCTCCAAAAAAGAAAGAATTTGTATTTTTTTTATCTTAAGTTTTGTATCATATATTGCTATGGGATTCTGCCAAGACCTATATTAACAGTCTGTGGTTAACATGTATCAAGATCTCTCTCTCTCTCTCTCTTATTATTCTGTGAATACAAGATGTATTCATTGCCTTTCCCTTATGATATCATCGATTAGGTTTGTCCTCCTATAGTGCGTCCACACTACAGCAAAACTCGATATAAACAAAAGTTGGCAACTTGTCTCATACATATCACGAACAGGTTGAAAATCAGTCGGCGATTGATAAGCAGATGACCGAACCTTTATCCAGGACTGGATAATCGTGTGAGGTATTGATTAGAATTGCCAACAAGTCTTTAACTTCTGTGCAACGTAAATAGTATTGGGAACAATGTCGAAATATGTTGGATCCCTGCCCCTGTAGGGTTCAAAGGAAACGAAGAAGCTGACAAAGCAGCAAAGAAGCAAATCAAATGACAAAATCAAGTGTGAATCTCCCTTTGAGTGACTAAAGATGAGTATTGTAAAGAAATGGCAACATTTGGAATGAAGAAACAGAAAATAATAAATTAAAACAAATAAAACCTGATGTTGGAAAGTGGAGTTCATCATATCAGAGAGACAGACATGCACAAATAATGCTGACACGCCTCCGTATAGGCCATACCCGTCTGACACATGGACACTTCATGAGCAGCCCACGTGGCTCAGCTCCTGAGTGCGCAGTGTGCAAATTGATTATAAATGTCAAACGTGTTATGCGGATGCCCAAAGTACAACCACCAAAGACAGTCGACACTTGGAAACAGATCTGTGGAAGAAATCTTGTCAGAATCCTCTGCATTTTCGGTCATGCCTCTTTTTATTATCTTGAAGAAGTGTCATTTAGTTGATGAAATATAAACCTAAGTAAAATTTAAAAATACGAAAATTATTAGACTATTTAATGAATTTTAGAATCAAAACTTTTAACTTTTTCTGGATACGTGAGTAAATGTATTTATAGTGCGCATATGTTCCTGTGTGAGTGTGTGCCTTTGTGTAGTTTTTAGTTTAATTTTCACTCATTTGTCATCACACCGAATAAACAATTCGGTTCCAGAGCTTTGCCTCTGGCCTAGACATGATTTTTAAAATTTTAATCTAATCCTTCGGGCCAGCCCTATGAGAGCTGAAAGTCTGCTCAGTGGTCTGGTTAAACTGCTTTAATAATAATAATAATAATGGGCAACGTGTTCGTGATAAGTATGCAATAAGTTGCCGCGGTGAGTTTTTGACGTGTTTGACTGTAGTTATTCGACCTGTTTATGAAGTCTGTGCGATGAATTACCGACTTATGACTATGAAATATCATACTGTAGTGTGGACGTATTTATGATGAAGATAAAATGCTATATATATATATATATATTTTCAGAATTCCCTCTAGTCATCTGAGATTCGAGGCATAACTGAAAAATTATAATTTTTTCTTTCTCATTCCCGTAAATTTTTGGAACTGGAATCAAATGTCCCTCATAAACGCACTGCGAGGAAGTGAAAGTCATCTGCCTTCTGTTTCTCTTGTGCTTTGCTGTCGTACAATTCCTGTTATTATTATTGCTGTGGCATCAAGAACAAACTTTGTCCCTGGAGTTGTGTTCAGAAGTTTTGCAAAACTTGATGATTCTTGAGGGAAATGACTGAAATTTCAACTCTCCTTTCTGCTGATAATGGCAATATTATTTTTGGTGTAAAATGTCGCAGTACTCGAGTGGAAGTTGGCTAGGGAGAGAGTTTTGAATTAAAACTGACGCGATTTATGAAGCGCCTCAGTGGCGTGGTTGGTTTGGTGTTTGCTTATCACCTCGGTGGTCGCAGGTTCGATTCTCGGCCATTCCATTGAGGAGTGAGAGATGTGTATTTCTGGTGATAGAAGTTCACTCTCGACGTGGTTCGGAAGTCACGTAAAGCCGTTGGTCCCGTTGCTGAATAACCACTGGTCCCATGCAACGTAAAAGCACCATACAAACAAACAAACAAACAAACGCGATTTATGGGTTGTTCTGAAGTTGGCAGTAAGTGGGGCGATGTGTCATAATTTTAATGACCTTTTTTGGGTTGTCTTACAAAATTCATGATGTGGCTTATTTTACCCGAGAGATTTTAATGCAAGTTTTGGGAATTATTATTATTATTATTATTATTATTATTATCCATGACATGAACCCTATTCATATGGAACAAGCCCACCAAAGGGGCCACTGACTTCAGTAAAAGCTTTTAAGAACAATATGGTATTCATTTGAAAGAAGCGACAGAAGGCAATAGGAAATACAGAAAAAAAAAGAGATCAGTTATTAGAAAATATAACTTATCAAATTCCACCTCGGTGGCCGCGAGTGCGATTCTCGGGCATTCCATTGAGGAGTGAGAGATGTATATTTCTGCTGATAGAAGTTCTCTCTCGACGTGGTTCGGAAATCACGTAAAGCTGTTGGTTCCGTTGCTGAATAACCAATGGTTCTATGCAACGTAAAAACAACGTACAAAAACAACTTAATCACATTTTTATCTGTATTGATTAATTTGTTAACGTAAATTTTAAAATAGAAGGAGAATCCTTGAGGATAGTCGTGCGTTGCATCATCGCCTCAACTTTTGAGAATCCAACATCCTCAGGGAGACTATTCCAGCTGAAGGAATATTCCATTTTTGACACGTTTCAGGTACAGCACAGTAGTGATTAGACGACTGTGGTGGATTGCAACAGGGCTGTAGATTTGATTGACGATGTGACCATATCCCCCCCAAAAAAGACTGCTACTAAGGAATGAGGTCGCTACCCCTACGCCATATTCCGTAACACTTAGCATATGCTGGTACCCACTTAGAGTCGGGTGGACTGGTGGGTGGTAGGCCAGGAACGATCTTTGAACCAAGGAAATTTCAGCCAACGCTGTACCACTTAGCCCCGGAGCCGTTTTTTTTTGTTTTAATACACTTTTTATGAAATGTTCAATGGAGTTACTTGTTGTATAAGTTACACTGACTATGCTCTCTCTCTCTCTCTCTCTCTCTCTCTCTCTCTCTCTCTCTGTCCTTGTATTATAGAGGAGACTTTATTATCACTTTCCATATGTCCCTTTCATAATAAAAGAGAATCGAGTATCGAAATAACTTATATCCCTCCCCTCCCCCCCACTCTCTCTCTCCCTCTCTCTCTCTCTCTCTCTCTCTCTCTCTCTCTCTCTCTCTCTCTCTGTGTCTCTTGTATTATAGAGGAAACTTTATTATCACTTTCCATATGTCCCTTCCATAATAAAAAAGAAAATCGACTATCAATCGCCAATATCAAAGGCTTGCAGACCCCTCTTGTCTTTCCCCTTGTGATTTTTGCAGCTCCACATTGAATGCATCGAAGACTCGCCCGAAGGTTCCCCAGTTATCTTGGGAAGGACGAACTTCTGGAAGAATAGATTTGAAAGGATTTCGTTATCTCTCCCCTTCACTGCAAATCGCTTTAATCCCTTCCAGTTATTGTATCGTTGTTATTCTGTGCTGATTCGTTTCTCTCTCTCTCTCTCTCTCTCTCTCTCTCTCTCTCTCTCTCTCTGCAAAGAAAGTTCAGTCTTCAGTCAGTGTATCTTGAAGATGGCTGATCTGTACATGAGTTTTTTTCCTCAATCCGTTTCCCCTTTTCGAGGTTCTGATACCTGTCCCCCATCCCCCCCCCTTCTTGTTGCAGTGGGGAGGGGGACCCATCTCCTTAATAATGAGGGAGATCATCGTAAGCCTTTCTGTTTCCTTAGGCTGAACAGAAAGTCTTATAGCAGCAGTTTCTGCTTCTTGTCTTGAATTAGCGCTAACTTCTGTGACATTTCTTTTTCTGTTCGTCTTTTAATATCTTTTCATCTCTTGTTCTTATTCTTGATGTCCAGATTCTCTAAGCGATCATTTCTTAGTGAAACTGTTGTAGCATTTTCACCCAATTTCGCCTATAAATCCTTGTATGCCATTTCATTTATTTTCGGAATGTCTCTGTCACTCCAAGTCCTTCTGTTCTCTGGCTCAGATTCTGGATGGGTCAAAGTTTCCCATTGGTGGGCCAGCGCCTCAGTTGCGTGGTCGGCTTGGTGTAGCCGCGTGTTCGATTCTCGGGCATTCCATTGAGGGGTCAGAGATGTGTATTTCTGGTGGTAGAAGTTCACTCTCGACGTGGTTCGGAAGTCACGTAAAGCCGTTGGTCCCGTTGCTGAATAACCACTGGTTCCATGTAACGTAAAAACACCATACGAACGAATCCATTGGTGGGCTTTGTTGCCTAATTTTCATGCTTATTCATTCATTTTCATTCGTTTATTCTCTCACTCGCTATACACATATTCATTCATATAATTAGTGAATGTTTTAATGTTTATTCGTTGCAAATTCTGGATTAAAAAGTCCCCTTTAGTTATTCGTTGGAGTAAGGGTCCTTTCGACTCTTCTGCCCTGCTAACGTGAATCCTACGGGGGAAACTGGCTCTCTCTCTCTCTCTCTCTCTCTCTCTCTCCTCTCGGGTCTCGGGTCTCCTCTCTCTCTCTCTCTCTCTCTCTCAGTAAACAGCAACAGTGTGGAAGAGTTAAAAAGAAGGCTAGACAAAATCATTAGGACACCGTGAATACACAGTAAAACCTGCTCGTAGAGATAAGTGAGCACACGATGTCTCCTCGGATGGTCTAACAAGTCTTTGAGACATCCTAATCCTTGCAACTCCTTGTAACTGCAACTCTCTCTCTCTCTCTCTCTCTCTCTCTCTCTCTCTCTCTCTCTCAGCTAACCAGCAATATGAGATGTATACAGTTGGAAGTCTGAAATAATTTGACCAAAATCGACCCCCCAGAGTCTAACTGTTCCCGTCCCGGTTAAATTAGATGATATATCCCGGGAGAGAAGCCGGGTTAATTGACGAACTCCCCTCGCTTCCGGAAACACAAACTCTGCAATGGGTAATTAGTCCATCTCATTTGCATACGAGCCAAATGAGACCTTGTTGCCGCCAACTACGGCGGCCTTTCAATCCAGCCACTTTCAGTCTGGCTTCGTCATTCCTCCGAATTTGAAGTTTGTTTTATTATTTTCTCGAGCGTGAAGGTGCCTCTACAGACACTGCTGGAAAACATGGCGTAAACACGTCGGCGACTTATTGGACACACATCACAAACATGTTGAATACAAGTTGACAACTTATTTGTACAGTTAAACATGTCGTCAATACATGTCAGCAACTTATTGCACACGCATCACACACATGCTGACTACAAGTTGAAAACTTTATTTGTACAGTGAAACATGTTATCAATGCATGTCAACAACTTATTGCACACATCACAAACATGTCGAATACAAATTGACGACTTTATTTGTGCAGTTAAACATGTCGTCAACACGTGTCAGCAACTTATTGCACTTACATCACAAACATGTCGAATACAAGGTCACAACTTTGGTAAAGTGTAACATGTCATTCAAATGTTGGCAACTTATTGCACACACATCACCAACTTGTTGATTACAAGTTGATGACTTGTAAATGCATTTAAACGTCATGACACTTTAAGCAGCTTGTAAGACTAATATCACAAATATGTTGAAGATAAGTCAACAAACTAATGGTGCAGTGAAAAATGTCAGCAACACACAGTAGAAACATGTTAAATACAAGTCAAGAACTTATTGGTATCCTAACCATTGTTTCATCCAACACATGACAAAAGATCTGTTCTCTATTTACAGTCATTTATTTGTTTTCAACATGTCTGTGACATGTATGCCATAATATTCTGACTTATGCTTAATACCTAATACTGCATTTTTTGTGGCAGAAGCTTGATGCCGAAGGTCTGTTGCGAATTTTTACTCGGTGAGTAAATAGTACAACAATATGCTTATAGTAACAGCTTCTGTCACTCATAGGTGATCACCCATCCAAGAACTGACGAGACTCATTGTTACTTAACTTCATTAGTTCAAATTTTCGTTTGTGGCTCAGTTATCAATAATATCATATTCAGCCCATGGGTAGTGTGGTGAAAATAGCAAATATTGCTCTAACAGCCGGCAGACATCTTAGAATGTACGCTCACTGAGAACTTCTAAGAAAAGAAAGCTTTTCTTTCCAAAAACAGAGAAGAACCACAAGTGTGATATTGTTTTCATAGTGAGTTCATTTTGTCAGTTTTTCCTTTCATGTGACCAAGGTTTATTTGACTTTCATTCCGAATTTCATAGAATTGAAACAAAGGAATAAGAAAAAGAGTTTCAGACAAAGTTAAACATTGGCCAATCGAATAGCTTTCTAGATTCCTCGTTAAAAATGTTTGTGACTCGTTTGAGGCCATCTGATTCTGTTGGGTGCAGCAGTGGGTTCCATTGTGGCCTGCTTACACTTAAAAATGAATGGCCATTGAAGAATCTCTTTTGTCATAGTCATATTTCTCTCAACCTGGTTATTATATCTGTGATTTATTTCTGGTATTATTTTTATATCATTCGAGGTTTGCTGTATGGATTTCCATATGAAAGGAGGGGGGGGGGCGGGGTTGTGTACTGCCCGTCAGTGCCCCTCTCGTGATTCACTGTAGGTATTAGTGAAGGTTCTTTGTTGCGTCCCTTTGGCCCCTAGCTGCGACCCCTTGCATTCCTTTTACTGTACCACCACTCATATTCTCTTTCTTCCATCTGTCTTTCCTCAACCCAGTCCTGACAGTGGTTTCGTAATGAATTAAAGAGGATTTCCTCCTTTTATAACTTTAATAAAGCCTTTTCACTCTCAGTTACCCTTTCAACGTTGAATGACCTCATAGGTTACAGCGCTTGGCCTTTGCCCAACATTTTATATTTCATTGCATTCATGTTATTTTTTTTTGACATAATTTAATATTTTTTATTTTTGCGTAATTTTTTACGTAATTTAATATTTTTTATTTTTACATAATTTAATATTCTTTTTTTATTTTTACATAATTTAATATAATTTGTTTATTTTATTACATAATTTAATATTTTATTATTTTATACATAATTTACTATTTTTTTTACATAATTTATGACTTGTATTCATTATTTTATTTAACTGTAGTGCTTCTGTTTTTATTGTTTCTCTCTCAGAAATAAGGCACTTTTTATATTTCTGATAAAGGGAATATTCTCATCTTCCAGCTCTTCTCTCAAAGGCTTATTCTCCATCTTCACATATTCTCATAACTCAAGATCCCTCGAAGTTGGATATTCATAAGGAACAAAAGAATTCTTTTTCTCCAAGTTTTTTCAAAAATCTTTTTTTTTTTTTTTAACTTTCTCTCCCGACAGCCTGACAGCTCACTTCGCCAGCTTCCAACGCCTTTGAAAAATGGACTTTTAGAATTCCTGATAGAGCGCAGTTTTCGAAGAATTGAGTGTGGATGTGACACGCTTCATTAATCTCTCTCTCTCTGTCAGGTTATTCTTGCGTTTACTTGTAGAGTATTTTTCCTTGTAAGTATTTTTTTTATTTTAAGTATTTCTCTCTCTCTCTCTCTCTCTCTCTCTCTCTCTCTCTCTCTCTCTCTCTCTCTCTCTCTCATGGTTAGGTTATTCTTTCGTTACTTGTAGTGTTTTTTTCCTTGTAAGTATTTTTTTTTATTTTAAGTATTTCCTCTCTCTCTCTCTCTCTCGTCCTCTCTCTCTCTCTCTCTCTCTCTCTCTCTCTCTCTCTCTCTCTCTCTCTTCTCATGTTAAGTTATTCTTTCGTTTATTTATAGAGTATTTTTCCTTGTAAGTATTTATTTACTGTAAAGTATCTCTCTCTCTCTCTCTCTCTCTCTCTCTCTCTCTCTCTCTCTCTCTCTGAGTCAGTCTTTGGCTTACTTCTAAAGTATGTTTTATATTCTTGAATTCTTTTGTTTGACTTTTATCTGCATTTGAAGAAGATTTTGTTGTATGTGTTTTAATCATTTTTATTTCAAAAAATTAGTAGTTATAGCAACACATTCTCCTGTTCTTTCACATTCAGTCTTAAGTAGTATTCCATACGTTTCGTGTAAATATTCAGCCTAGCTAACATCAGTCTCTAACGGAAACAGTGAATGCAGTGAAACTCCTGAAATAGACAAAAGAGAAGCTCTTGATATAATCCTTCCTGTGGCCACCTCCAGAAGTTCCTAACCTGAGGTCACTTTTCGTTCAGAGGGACGATTAAGCTCTATTGTCCCCATGGGGCAACAAATTGAGACCCCTGAGATTCTAAAAAAAAAAAAAAGGTCTGTATCTACTTTTATCGCAGCAGCTGTTACTCTCTCTCTCTCTTCTCTCTCTCTCTCTCTCTCTCTCTCTCTCTCTCTCTCGGTCGATATGGGAGCAAGGTGTGGTTGGGTTGGGCAAGTTGGCCGAGGTGTAACGGAACACCACCTGTTAAAGACGTAGTGATAGTCATGATTTTTGTTTTATTTGTTTATTTATTTATTTATTTATTTATTTATTTTTTAATTTAGATTGTCAAGCCAACGCTTGATGAGACAGTCAGAAGGAGGAGGAGGAGGAGCTAGAGTGATTGAAAACAAGACATAAATTGGTCCAGGAAATAAAGT